>NC_092235.1:30360747-30714081 GCF_036320965.1 Panulirus ornatus | reverse complement strand
TTTCCTTATCCATGGGTAGTCGACCAAAGAGTATCACTATGCTTGCTGTGCTTTACATTATGGAACACAGGACAAAGAGTTCTAGTATATTTGCCTTGGTCTAGTCATGTGTTGGTGTGTCTGCTCTCCTTGTTTGGCAGAGACTACCTAGTTAGGAAAGCTACCAGATGCAGTTGGAGGGGTGAAGGAACTTCCCTTACATTGAATTACCAGACTTCACATTATGTGCTGTCTGGTATATTGAAAGCTTTCTCTTTTTAGTAAATCATATATGAATGTCAGTTTTCATGTGAAGAATATGAAGAATACAAGGTTATGATAAAACCAAGTACATGAAATTTAGAGAATATTCAGAAACTGTGGTAGTGTCAAAACTTCACACAACCCTGCTGCAGGCCCACCTTCATCTGGAAATCCTTACCCTCCTCTTCCTACTCATGCACATTTCATACCGTCTTGATAAAAACTCCTTACTGCTTGTAATAGCTTTCCTCCTCCACTGTATATTCATAGTGCCTTCTGCAGAGCATCTCTGCCAATCTTTTCATGTGCTTTCTCTAGATCCATAAATGTCTTACAGATCCATGTGTTTTTCCAATTATTTCTTACTCACAATCTTCAAAGCAAATATCTAATCCACACATTCAACTACTCCTGAAGCCACCTTGTTCTTCTTCAGTCTGATACTCTTTACAAATGCCACCACTCACTCAATCACTATTCTTCCAAACAACTTACTATGTAAACTCAACATCTTATACCTCTTTGATTCAAACAGTCAACTTTGTTCCCCTTTACCTTAATACAGTGGTATTATATAGGTATTTGAACAATCCGTAGGCACCTTACCACTTTGAAAGTTGTCACTAACCATTGCTTAGCACAGTCACCCCCTTTCTTAAGAAATTCAACTGTAATACCATCCACTGTGGCCACCTTGCCACATTTCATTTCGTGCAAGGTTTCTACCATAACCAAACTTGCCATGACTTTCACTTCTTGTATCTCTCTGAACCAAATGCTCTATACATCTGCCACCCTATTATCAGACTTTCAACAATTCTTGAAAATGCTCTTTTTCTCCTTTTCACCTCATCTTCTCCTGTTACATCTTCCCCATGTATCCCCTCCCATACATGATACTAGCAAAACATGCCCCAAAATCAAGCCATCATGGGTGAAGGATGAAAATGAAAGAAGAAAGAAATTAATGAGGGTTCTGCAGTTGTTTGTAAACCTGACTCCTAAAGAAAGGTTTATGATGAGAGAATGACAAAAGAAGGTAGAGAATTCCATTGCTTAGTTGTTTGATGGAAGGAGGAGGCATCATGACAGCCAGTCTTTGTGTGGGTTTCTTTTCAGGAACTGTGGGAAACATTTGCCAGACATATGCCAAGGATCTAAACCTGAGAATTGGAGACATGTCCAGACAGCTCATAAGAACAGTGGCCAAAATATTACCTGTAGAATAAAGAGAAAGCAGCAACATTGTGGTGTATGGGAAGGAAAGGTTTTAGAAAGGTGATGCCAGGAAATTTTATGAGGCAGAAGGCTTTTGATTCTACTCTCGTGAGGTGAGAGGTAGGGTATGTGCCACCTCAGGTGTGTGAGCAGTATTCCATACTTGGGCAAAAGATTCCTCTGTAGATATGAAACAGCAGATCTCAAGAAATAGAAATATGGCACCGTTACAAAACTCCCTGCATTTGGAAACCAAATTCTTTTGGTGTTAATTATGTGGGATTTTCTGGATAGAGTGAAGATATGGTTATGCTCAACATTATATATATATATATTTTATTTATTATACTTATTCGCTGTCTCCAGCATTTGCAAGCTAGTGCAAGGAAACAGACAAAAGAAAGGCCCAACTCACCCACATACACATGTATATACATAGACGCCCTCACACGCACATATACATACCTATACATTTCAAAGTATACATACATATACATTTTTTTTTTTTTTTTTTTTATACTTTGTCGCTGTCTCCCGCGTCTGCGAGGTAGCGCAAGGAAACAGACGAAAGAAATGCCCCCCCCCCCCATACACATGTACATACACATGTCCACACACGTGTATACATACCTACACAGCTTTCCATGGTCCACCCCAGACGCCTCACATGCCTTGATTCACTCCACTGACAGCACGTCAACCCCTGTATACCACATCGCTCCAATTCACTCTATTCCTTGCCCTCCTTACACCCTCCTGCATGTTCAGGCCCCGATCACACAAAATCTTTTTCACTCCATCTTTCCACCTCCAATTTGGTCTCCCTCTTCTCCTCGTTCCCTCCACCTCCGACACATATATCCTCTTGGTCAATCTTTCCTCACTCATTCTCTCCATGTGCCCAAACCATTTCAAAACACCCTCTTCTGCTCTCTCAACCACGCTCTTTTTATTTCCACACATCTCTCTTACCCTTACGTTACTTACTCGATCAAACCACCTCACACCACACATTGTCCTCAAACATCTCATTTCCAGCACATCCATCCTCCTGCGCACAACTCTATCCATAGCCCACGCCTCGCAACCATACAACATTGTTGGAACCACTATTCCTTCAAACATACCCATATACATATATACACATGTACACACTCATACTTGCTGCCCTATCCATTCCCGTCGTCGCCCTGCCACACATGAAATGGTACCCCCCCCTCCCCCCACGCACGTATGAGGTAGCGCCAGGAAAAGACAACAAAGGCCACATTGGTTCACACTCAGTCTCTAACTGTGATGTGTAATGCACCGAAAGAAACCACAGCTCCCTTTCCACATCCAGGCCCCACAGAACTTTCCATGATTTACCCTAGATGCTTCACATGCTCTGGTTCAATCCATTGACAGCACGTTGACCCCGGTATACCACATCGTTCCAATTCACTCTATTCCTTGCACACCTTTCACCCTCCTGTATGTTCATGCCTCAATTGCTCAAAATCTTTTTCACTCTATCCTTCCACCTTCAATTTGGTCTCCCACTTCTTCTCATTCCCTCCATCTCTGACACATATATCCTCTTTGTCAATCTTTCCTCACTCATTCTTTCCATGTGACCAAACCATTTCAATACGACCTCTTCTGCTCTCTCAATCACTCTCTTCTTATTACCACACATCTCTCTTACCCTTTCATTACTTACTCGATAAAACCACTTCATACCACATATTGTCCTCAAACATTTCATTTCCAACACATTCACCCTCCTCCTCACAACCTTATCTATAGCCCATGCCTTGCAACCATATAACATTGTTGGAACCACAACTCCTTTGAACATACCCATTTTTGCTGTCCGAGATAACGTTCTTGCCTTCCACACATTATTCAATGCTCCCAGTACCTTCACCCCCTCCCCCACCCTGTGACTCATTTTCGCTTCCATGGTTCCATCTGCTGTCAAATCCACTCCCAGATATCTAAAACACTTCATTTCCTCCAGTTTTTCTCCATTCAAACTTACCTCCCATTAACTTGTCCCTCAACCCTACTGAACCTAATAACCTTGCTCTTATTCACATTTACTCTCAACTTTCTTCATTCACACACTTTACCAAACTCTGTCACAAACTTTTGCAGTTTCTCACCCGAATCAGCCACCAGCTCCGTATCATCAGCAAACAACAACTGACTCACTTCCCAAGCCCTCTCATCCACATCAGAATGCATACTTGCCCCTCTCTCCAAAACTCTTGCATTCACCTCCCTAACAACTCCATCCATAAACAAATTAAACAACCATGGAGACATCATGCATCCCTGCCACAGGCCGACATTCACTGTGAACCAGTCACTTTCCTTTCTTCTTACTCGTGCACATGCTTTACATCCTTGATAAAAACTTTTCACTGCTTCAGGCAACGTACCTCCCACACCATATACTCTTATTACCTTCCACAAAGCATCTCTATCAACTTTACCATATCCCTTCTCCAGATCCATAAATGCTACACACAAATCCATCTGTATTTCTCACATACATTCTTCAAAGCAAACACCTGATCCACACATCCTCTACCGCTTCTGAAACCACACTGCTCTTTCCCAATCTGATGCTCTGTGCATGCCTTTACCCTCTCAATCAAAACCCTCTCATATAATTTCCCAGGAATACTCAACAAACTTATACCTCTGTGATTTGAACTCTCACCTTTATCCCCTTTGCCCAACATATATATGTTATTACAGGGTTGAATTGTGGTGTTTTGAAGATTAAAGGAGGAAATGAATTAATCTTAGATATGCTCTAGATATTATATTTATATATTATACTTTGTCGCTGTCTCCTGTGTTAGCGAAGTAGCACAAGGAAACAGACAAAAGAATGGCCCAACCCACCCACATATATACATACACATCCACACATGCACATATACATACCTATAATCTCAACGTATACATATATATACACACACAGACATATATGTATATACACATGTACATAATTCATACTGTCTGCCCTTATTCATTCCCGTCGCCACCCCGCCACACATGAATTGACATCCCCCTCCCCTTGCGTGTGCATGAGGTAGCGCTAGGAAAAGACAACAAAGGTCACATTCGTTCACACTCAGTCTCTAGCTGTCATGTTTATTGCACTGAAACCACAACTACCTTTCCATATCCAGCCGCCACAGAACTTTCCATGGTTTACCCCAGACGCTTCACATGCCCTGGTTCAATCCATTGACAGCACGTCGACCCTGGTATACCACATCGTTCCAATTTGCTCTATTCCTTGCATGCCTTTCACCCTCCTGCATGTTCAGACCCTGATCACTCAAAATCTTTTTCACTCCATCTTTCCACCTCCAATTTGGTCTCCCACTTCTCCTCGTTCCCTCCACCTCTGTGACATATATCCTCTTGGTCAATCTTTCCTCACTCATTCTCTCCATGTGCCCAAACCATTTCAAAACACCCTCTTCTGCTCTCTCAACCACACTTTGTATTACCACACATCTCTCTTACCCTATTATTACTTACTCGATCAAACCATCTCACACCACATATTGACCTCAAACATCTCATTTCCAGCACAACTCTATCCATAGCCCATGCCTCGCAACCACATAACATTGTTGGAACCAGTGTTCCTTCAAACATACCCATTTTTGCTTTCCGAGATAATGTTCTCGACTTCCACACATTCTTCAAGGCTCCCAGAATTTTTGCCCCCTCCCCCACCCTGTGACTCACTTCCGCTTCCATGGTTCCATCCACTGCCAAATCCACTCCCAGATATCTAAAACACTTCACTTCCTCCAGTTTTTCTCCATTCAAACTTACCTCCCAATTGACTTGACCCTCAACCCTACTGTACCTAATAACCTTGCTCTTATTCACATTTACTCTCAACTTTCTTCTTTCACACTCTTTACCAAACAGTCACCAGCTTCTGCAGTTTCTCACATGAACCATCCACTAGTGCTGTATCATCAGTGAACAACAACTGACTCACTTCCCAAGTTCTCTCATCCACAACAGACTGCATACTTGCCCCTCTTTCCAAAACTCTTGCATTCACCTCCCTAACAACCCCATCCATAAACAAATTATACAACCATGGAGACATCACACACTCCTGCCGCAAATCTACATTCACTGAGAACCAATCACTTTCCTCTCTTCCTACACGTACACATGCCGTACATCCTTGATAAAAACTTTTCACTGCTTCTAACAACTTGCCTCCCACACCATATATTCTTAATACCTTCCACAGAGCATCTCTATCAACTCTATCATATGCCTTCTCCAGATCCATAAATGCTACATACAAATCCATTTGCTTTTCTAAGTATTTCTCACATACATTCTTCAAAGCAAACACCTGATCCACACATCCTCTACCACTTCTGAAACCACACTGTTCTTCCCCAATCTGATGCTCTGCACATGCCTTCACCCTCTCAATCAATACCCTCCCATATAATTTACCAGGAATACTCAACAAACTTATACCTCTGTAATTTGAGCACTCACCTTTGTCCCCCTTGCCTTTGTACAATGGCACTATGCAAGCATTCCGCCAATCCTCAGACACCTCACCATGAATCATACATACATTAAATATCCTTACCAAATGGTCAACAATACAGTCACCCCTTTTTTTAATAAATTGCACTGCAATACCATCCAAACCCGCTGCCTTGCCAGCGTTCATCTTCCGCAAAGCTTTTACTACCTCTTCTCTGTTTACCAAATCATTTTCCCTAACCCTCTCACTTTGCACACCACCTCGACCAAAACACCCTATATCTGCCACTTTATCATCAAACACTTTCAACAAACCTTCAAATACTCACACCATCTCCTCACATCACCACTACTTGTTATCAACTCCCCATTAGCCCCCTTCACTGAAGTTCCCATTTGTTTCCTTGTCTTACGCACTTTATTTACCTCCTTCCAAAACATCTTTTGATCCCCCCTAAAATTTAATGATGCTCTCTCACCCTAACTCTCATTTGCCCTTTTTTTCACCTCTTGCACCTTTCTCTTGACCTCCTGTCTCTTTCTTTTATACATCTCCCACTCATTTGCATTATTATCGTGCAAAAATCGTCCAAATGCCTCTCTCTTCTCTTTCACTAGTAATCTTACTTCCTCATCCCACCACTCACTACCCTCTCTAATCTGCCCACCTCCCACGCCTCTCATGCCACATTGTTGGAACCACTATTTCTTCAAACATACCCATTTTTGCTTTCTGAGATAATGTTCTCGACTTCCACACATTCTTCAACACTCCCAGAATTTTCGCCTCCTCCCCCACCCTATGATTCAATTCCACTTCCATGGTTCCCTCTGTTGGCAAATCCACTCCCAGATAACTAAAACACTTCACTTCTTCCAGTTTTTCTCCAGTCAAACTTACCTCCCAATTGACTTGACCCTCAACCCTGTTGTACTTAATAACCTTGCTCTTATTCACATTTACTCTCAGCTTTCTTCTTTCACACACTTTACCAAAGTCTGTCACCACCAGTCACCTATCCATATCAACATATGCATACCTATACATACACAGGCATATACATATATGCACATGTACATATTCATACATGCTGCCTTCATCCAATCCCGTTGCCACCCTGCTCTACATGAAATAGCACCCCCTTCCCTCCATGTGCGTGTGAGGTAACGCTAGAAAAAGACAACAAAGGCCACATTCATTCACACTCGGTCTCTAGGTGTTATTTATATTGTATCGAAACTATAGCTTCCTATCCACATCCAGGCCCCACAAACCCTTCCATGGTTTACCCAAGATGTTTCACATGCTGTGGTTCAGTCCATTGACAGCACGTCGACTCCAGTATATCACTTTGTTCCTATTTGTTCTATTCCTTGCATACTTCTCACACTCTTGCATGTTCAGGCCTGGATCACTCAAAATCTTTTTCCTTCCTTCCACCTCCAATTTGGTCTCCCGCTTCTTGTTCCATCCACCTCTGACACATATGTCATCTTTTTCAACTGTTCCTCACTCATTCTCTCCATATGTCCAAACCATTTAAACACACTCTCTTCTTCTCTCTCAACCACACTCTTTTTATTACTACATATCTTTCTTACCCTTTCATTACTTACTCGATCACACCACCTCACAACACTTTACATCCTCAGACATTTAATTTTCAACACATCCACCCTCCTCTGTACAGCCCTGTCTATAGCCCATGCCTCACAACCATATAACATCGTTGGAACTGCTATTCCTTCAAACATACCTATTTTTGCACTCCAAGATTACGTTCTCACTTTCCACACATTGTAAAACACTTCACTTCACCTCTCTTTTCTCTTTCACTGACAACTTTACTTCTTCATCCCACCACTCGCTACCGTTTCTAATCTGCCCACCTCCCACATTTCTCATGCCACATGCATCACTTGAACATGCCATCACTGTTTCTGTAAATACATCCTATTCCTCACCCACTCCTCTCGTGTCATATAATTTCAGATAAGGCCTTTTTTTGATGAGGACTTTTGTTCATAACTGGAGCCTTGCATATGAAAAGAATATTCATAGGTGTGTAGAAATTCATATGCCTTTATGAAAGACGACAGGAAAGTCATCAGAGTTTTGTTGCAGGAATCACTGCTGTGGGTGGTCTGCTACTGATGAATGGAGGTTACTATCCCACCAACATCACCGAGGCCTTGGCTGCTACTGCTGCCTTCATCTCCTTCATTAACATCTTTGGTGGTTTTCTTGTTACTCAGAGGATGTTGGACATGTTCAAGCGGTATGAACATTAACTACTTGCCAAGTAATGCTCACAAGAAATGTGTTATTGTTAGGGAAAGCAAGATTTGATGAACTGAAAGCAGAGTGATGGAAGATGTAATTAAAGATAGTTTCATCATGAAATGAGTTATAACAAGATTGTTACAAAAGTTCAGTGGTATAATGCAAGGAAGTTATATCTTTTACTTTGACAATTAAATGTCTTGTTGGTTTGATTATATGGCATTGCATATTATAGACACGCATAAATAGCAAATGATAAGGAAGTCTTCTGATCATCACATTCATTAGCTTGATGAATTCATGAAATTGGTATCTCTTCTTCCTCCTGCACTGATTGTCACATTCCAGACAAATTACTTATGGATTCTTTGTTATGTTGTCCAAGATATGGACTTCCAATCATATTTTTAAGTGAATTCATTTTGTTTTACTACAAAGAACTTGTCTAAGAAATATTTATAGAACTAGAAAGATTTGTATGTGGCATTTATAGATATGACATTCTGTCCGTGGGCTGAGGCAAGATATATGAAGTGGTCCGGGGAAACTACAGAATGTTCTGCTTGGCATGGATGGGGACTATGATTTAGGTGTAGTGTACATGACAGGTAGGAAGTGGAGGTAAGTAGATGAGGCCATATTTTCTATTCCTAGCACTACCCAGAAAACCTGGGAGATGGTGAAAAGTAGTGAAAAAAAAAAGTTCATATAAGACTTATAGGGAAAAAAGAGGAGAAAAGAAAACCAAAACGTTTTCTCTTATAATCTGTGCAAGTCAAGGAGCGGAGGTATTATTGGCCCAATACAAGTAGAAGAGGGAACATACTTTAAAGATAGCAAGGACAGAGGTGATATACTTCAGAAACGTTGTGAATCACTGTTCTGAGTTAAGAATTACCTCAAAGGTATATGACTCAAACTGTTACTTTTTGAACAGCATTTCCCCTATGTTACATATTGTTGATTTTTTAATCATACCACAAATAGTTCAAGAAGGCCTTTGATGAAGGAAATCCCTTGCTCTAAAGGGATGCTAAATGTCATTAGCACAGGCAGTAACTATCCCTTGAAAAGAAAGCCTGGACTCTGGCATAATTTCAGAGGGTTTGAAATTAGCTTAAATAGCCTTACGCCATAGAGGAGAAAATAAAGCAGTCCAGATAGCCCATCTCCATAGAGGAGAGAATGAAACAGTCCTAATAGCCCTTCTCCAGAGAGGAGAGAGTAAAGCAGTCCAAATAGCCCTTCTCCATAGAGGAGAGAATAAAGCAGTCCCAATAGCCCTTCTCCATAGAGGAGAGAATAAAGCATTTCCATTAGCCCTTCTCCATAGAGGAGAGAATAAAGCAGTCCCAATAGCCCTTCTCCATAGAGGAGAGAATAAAGCAGTCCCAATAGCCCTTCTTCATAGAGGAGAGAATAAAGCAGTCCTAGTAGCCCTTCTCCATAGAGGAGAGAATAAAGCAGTCCCAATAGCCCTTCTCCATAAAGGAGAGAATAAAGCAGTCCCAATAGCCCTTCTCCATAGAGGAGAGAGTAAAGCAGTCCCAATAGCCGTTCTCCATAGAGGAGAGAATAAGGCAGTCCCAATAGCCCTTCTCCATAGAGGAGAGAATAAAGCAGTCCCAATAGCCCTTCTCCATAGAGGAGAGATTAAAGCAGTCCCAATAGCCGTTCTCCATAGAGATTAAAGCAGTCCAAATAGCCTTGCTTCATAGAGGAGAGAATGAAACAGTCCAAATTAACTGCTAATCAGTAGCGCTGGCATTGCATATCAGAGGAATTTTCCAGTAAGTTGACTGACCATGGTAGCTCAAGCTCCATAATCCAGGCAATTATAGTTTTAGATTGAGAAGACCTTACTTTTATGAGCTACATGTTTTGTTTGTGTATTTATTGACGGATTATTACTCCATTCTCAATTTGATGGGGAGAATTGGGTACATATGGCCTCTGCAACATTACTTACATCCTCATTGCGAACCTACTGTGTTCAAGTGAAACTTTGGAGTTCCATTCTTAGAAAAGTGCTTCTTACTTTTTTGCTTTATACAAAACTGATTCATCAGATGAGACTAGCATCTCTTCTTTATACCAGCTATGTACATGATATGCTTCCATTGCTATATACCAGCTCTGTATACAATAGGCTTCCATTACCTTATAACATATCCATATACAATGTACTTTTATTGCTTTAGACCAACTCCTTACACAATATGTATCCATTGCTATTAATTATAAGGAAATGTTCATGGTTTTTTGCTATGACCTTTAGTTTATTTTCATTCTGTTGAATCTTTCTGTGTATATGAGGGATAGTCTTCTTTTTTATATCATGCTTGTTGTCTTTTTAGCAGTGTTAGATGCATACCAAACCCATGTGTAATTTTAAGTACTTTATATAGGATTCCACACTTCTCTAGTCTTTGATAGTATTATTTTTATAATCAGAGATTTTTTCTTTTCATTCTAATGTAAAAGCAGAGCTTCACATACAGAAATAAGCATATTTTGTATTTGTAGAGGTAATAATGTCTTTGATTTGTCCAGGCCAACTGATCCTCCAGAATACAATTACCTCTATGGCATCCCTGCTGCAGCCTTTCTTGGTGGTTATGCTGCCACTGCTGCTGCTGGTTATACAGAGAGTCACCAAATGGCCTATCTTGCAGCCTCTCTCTGCTGTGTTGGTGCATTGGCAGGACTATCTAACCAGAAGACCTGCAGACTTGGCAACACTCTTGGCATAGTGAGTATTTTATTTTTATAAGTATCTGTGGCAGGATAGAGACATTGATGCTGTTCACCCATTTTAAGAGTCCAAAACAGATAACAGTTTAAAAACAGCAACCACCCAGGGAAGTTTAGGTAGATCAGTCTAAATTTCGTGGGATCAAGCAGTGTTAGAATTGCAGACCTTTGATTATAGATACCAGTCTTTTCCCAGGGCTTAGTTTGAGATCTGAACATTATATATAATGACTTTAACTGGAATTTTTTGTGAATTCCCAGTGTACTTGTTAAATGTTATTTGTGTGTAATATATATAAATAACCTTGAGGGTAGAGGAGAAAGAATACTTCCCATGTATTGTGCGAGTGTTGTAGAAGGCAACTAAAAGTCGTGGGAGCAGAGGGTTGAAAACCCTCACCTTCTTGTATTCCAATTTCTGAAAGTTGGAACAGAAGTAGCAAGCTTATCCTCCGTGCTTATCCTTTAGAACTTAGGCTAGTGTGTCTGAATATGCTTGGATTTAACCAAGATGAGAAGATGAAGGTAGGTAGTGCATATGAGAAGAACCTGGATGATCCAGCTCTGAGTGAAACTAAGCTCATGGAGGAGGGGATAGAGTAGTTTAGGAATGTCCTAGGGGTAAAGTCACGGTTTAGTGTGAGGACAAGAGCAAATTAAGGGGTAGCACTTCAACTGCAGGAATCGTAGGAGTGTGTAAGTACTTTATTTTGTAATGCCACATGTTGTTTAGGTTTACAATTAGAGTAGGTGACATGATCAGTAATGCTATTAGTTTAGTACAATGCATTGATGAGGTTAAACTTTAGAAATAATGTAAAGAAAAAAATTCATACATATTTGCCATATTCCTCCAAGTGAAGTAGTGCCAGTAACAGACAACAAAATCGCCCCATTCACTCACATCCATTCTCTAGCTGTTGTATATAATTCACTTGAACTAGAGCTTCCTATCTACAACCAGGCCCCACAGAGAAAGTTTGGAGGAAGTGGGATGTTTTAGATACCTGGGGTGGACATGACAGCAAATGTAACCATGGAAGAAAAGGTGAATCATAGGGTGGGAAGGTGAATTTTCTAGTAGCATTGGGGAATAGTTGAAAAGAAAGATCTTTATCTGGAAGGGTAAAAATGGGTATGTTTGAAGGTATAATAGTCCCAATGATGTATTAATGTGAAATGGGTTATAGATGAGAATGCACAGAAGAGGGTGAATGTGTTGGAAATTAAATGTTCAAGGATAATGTTGTGTGAGGAGGGTTGATGGGGTAAGTAACAGTAAAATAAGAGAGAGGTGTGACAATAGAACTTTAGAGAGTGTGCTGAAATTGTTGAGATATATGGAGAGAATGACTGTGGGGATGTTAACAAAGAGGATAAGTGTGTCAGAAGTGGTGGAGAGTGCAAGGAGAAGGGGAAGACCAAATTGGAGATGAAAGACTGGAGTGAAAAATCTTTTGAGTGTTTGGAGCTTAAACATGCTTGAGTGAAAGGTATGAATAAGATGGAGTGAAGTAAAGCAACGTGTTATACAGGGGATTATATCCTGTCAGTGAATTGAACCAGGGCATATGAAGCATCTGGGGTAAATAATGGAAAGGTGTGTGAGGCTTGGTTGTGGTTAGAAGGCTGTGTTTTTTGGTGCTTTATACATGACAGCTATGGAATGGATGTGTGCAAATGAGGCCATCTCTTCATCTGTTCCTGGAGTTATCTTGCTAACACAGGAAATAGTGAGCAAGTATGAAAGAAAAGTGATGGAAAGTCTTCATCATTAAATGTAGCTGACATTGTAGCCTGATTGATCTTGTCACGGATTCCATGGCAAGACTACTGGTGGTGGTTACTTAAGTTTCCATTCACTCCTTTGGATGCCACTTTAGTGACCAAACTGTGAGTCCCTCTTCAAGTTAAAACTTTTAGGAGGGATCCCCTTCCACTGGAAAATCTTCTTGCATAAAGCCAAATCTCGATGTATAGTGCAGAAAGCACAAATTATGAAGTTCTGTAGTCCCCAATGTTGACCATACCCACAGAAATTTGGCCTCTTGGTGAAGTTTTCCACCTTGCAGAGGAAACAGCTTGGAATGTGTAAAGCTTCTTTAACTGCATTAGAGGATGATAACTTGATTCTTCTTACCACCACCCATGTTTCATTAAGCCCAGGTGAGAGGTGTGTTTTCCTAAATTAATTGTATTGGCAGGCAAGTTGGAAAGTGTTTATTAATGATCTGTCTTCATCACATCCTGAGGTAACTGGAGTTTAACAAACTCTCTCTTGTATGTTTGAGGGAATAGTGGTTCCAACAATGCTGTATGGTTGCGAGGCGTGGGCTATGGATAGAGATGTGCGCAGGAGGATGGATGTGCTGGAAATGAGATGTTTGAGGACAATGTGTGGTGTGAGGTGGTTTGAGCGAGTAAGTAACGTAAGGGTAAGAGAGATGTGTGGAAATAAAAAGAGCGTGGTTGAGAGAGCAGAAGAGGGTGTTTTGAAATGGTTTGGGCACATGGAGAGAATGAGTGAGGAGAGATTGACCAAGAGGATATATGTGTCGGAGGTGGAGGGAACGAGGAGAAGAGGGAGACCAAATTGGAGGTGGAAAGATGGAGTGAAAAAGATTTTGCATTTAAGCCCAGTGAGAGGTGTGTTTTCCTAAATTAATTGTATTGGCAGGCAAGTTGGAAAGTGTTTATTAATGATCTGTCTTCATCACATCCTGAGGTAACTGGAGTTTAACAAACTCTCTCTTGTGTAGGTGTTTACCTGAGTGACCGTTGATACCATATATGGGTTGGTCCTTTGTGACTACAATGAATATCTTCCCAGTGAACTTAGGTCAAACAGTAGATTCTTGTGTTCCTTAGAGAAGTAGGTAATTCATGCTTCCTGTTCATTTGACTACATGTGTTTAGGGAACAGTAGCTTGTACCAATCAGAAAGGGAGGGGTTTGTGCCCTCTTCCCAAAGTAATTATTTTTATTTATTTATTTTGCTTTGTCACTGTCTCCCACGTTTGCGAGGTAGCGCAAGGAAACAGACGAAAGAAATGGCCCAACCCACCCCCATACACCTGTATATACATACACGTCCACACACGCAAATATACATACCTATACATCTCAATCTACACATATATATACACACACAGACACATACATATATACCCATGGACACAATTCACACTGTCTGCCTTTATTCATTCCCATTGCCACCTCGCCACACATGGAATACCATCCCCCTGCCCCCTCATGTGTGCGAGGTAGCGCTAGGAAAAGACAACAAAGGCCCCATTCGTTCACACTCAGTCTCTAGCTGTCATCATGCAATAATGCCCGAAACCACAGTTCCCTTTCCACATCCAGGCCCCACACAAGTTTCCATGGTTTACCCCAGACACTTCACATGCCCTGATTCAATCCACTGACAGCATGTCAACCCCGGTATACCACATCGATTCAATTCACTCTATTCCTTGCCCGCCTTTCACCCTCCTGCATGTTCAGGCCCCGATCACTCAAAATCTTTTTCACTCCATCTTTCCACCTCCAATTTGGTCTCCCACTTCTCCTCGTTCCCTCCACCTCCGACACATATATCCTCTTGGTCAATCTTTCCTCACTCATTCTCTCCATGTGCCCAAACCATTTCAAAACACCCTCTTCTGCTCTCTCAACCACGCTTTTTTTATTTCCACACATCTCTCTTACCCTTACATTACTTACTCGATCAAACAACTTCACACCACACATTGTCCTCAAACATCTCATTTCCAGCACATCCACCCTCTTGTGCACAACTCTATCCATAGCCCACGCTTCGCAACCATACAACATTGTTGGAACCACTATTCCTTCAAACATACCCAGTTTTGCTTTCCGAGATAATGTTCTCGACTTCCACACATTCTTCAAGGCTCCCAGGATTTTCGCCCCCTCCCCCACCCTTTGATTCACTTCCGCTTCCATGGTTCCATCCGCTGCCAGATCCACTCCCAGATATCTAAAACACTTTACTTCCTCCAGTTTTTCTCCATTCAAACTTACCTCCCAATTGACTTTACCCTCAACCCTACTGTACCTAATAACCTTGCTCTTATTCACATTTACTCGTAACTTTCTTCTTTCACACACTTTACCAAACTCAGTCACCAGCTTCTGCAGTTTCTCACATGAATCAGCCACCAGCGCTGTATCATCAGCGAACAACAACTGACTCACTTCCCAAGCTCTCTCATCCACAACAGACTTCATACTTGCCCCTCTTTCCAAAACTCTTGCATTCACCTCCCTAACAACCCCATCCATAAACAAACTAAACAACCATGGAGACATCACACACCCCTGCCGCAACCCTACATTCACTGAGAGCCAATCACTTTCCTCTCTTCCTACACGTACACATGCCTTACATCCTCGATAAAAACGTTTCACTGCTTCTAACAAGTTGCCTCCCACACCATATATTCTTAATACCTTCCACAGAGCATCTCTATCAACTATCAACTTCCCAAAGTGTCAGGGATATTTTCACCAAATATAAGCTGCATGGTCTTCCTCTTCATCTTCCATGACCTTTATAACTCCCATCAAGTTGTAGACTCCTCCATTTCATAAGCAGGATCATCCATATCATTGGTAGACTGCCTTTTTGAAGGAGAGACCCAAATTCACACTGATGTCTATAGGCAACCCACTGTGCACTATCCAAGGTTAGGATGTTGAAATTGTATTGCTAATGCAGTTTGCCAACAAGTCCACTAGTTAGAGTAGCTGGGCATACCTTATCAAAATCTATACATCAACATAACAGAAGCTTTAAGACAAGTGTGATAATGCACTAGTCATCAGTAACTCATGATGTATGAGACAGTGTTATGCTGTAAACCACTGCCTAGGCAGTTTAGAATCCTGTCCTTGAATACAGAGCTATTATTAGGCGCTTGCCCAGGGAGTAGCGGGTGCTGATGCTCAAGAAGTGAATAGACAACTCAGCAGCTGCCCTTCTTAACACATCTACATATGAAAGTTTCTCATTTGCACACCAGTCAAATTACTCATGGGTGATAGTGTTCTAGATCAGTACAGTCATGTAGAACACACCACAGATGAAAAGTTGGTCAAGAATCTAGATGGTAGTACTGTGAAAGATAAAAGGACAGGTAGAGCATGAAGGAGATGGATAGATGCAGAGAGAATTGATTTGGGCTGTAGGGATATTTTTTATGAAAATACAACAGGAACAATTAGGGATTGAATGCATTGGAATCTCTGCGTATGGAGATGGTGTGAATGGAGATATTGGTACCACATAACATACCAGTTTGGTGAGTAAAGTGAAAAAGCTAAGAATCACTTTATGAGTGTCAAGTCCATGAGTCAATTCAACATAAGGGGCAGGGATTGATGATATATATTTGGGTCATTTTGAGGCTGTGTTTATCTGATAAACCCATTAACTTTGTAAATGGAATAATGATGTCAAATGATTAGATAAATTGAGGTTGATATATCTTGTATAACAAATTTTCTTTCATATCCTTTCTCCTTTCTTGTGTTGGAAAGGGTTGTGAAAGTTTATCCTTTACTTAAGGGTTTCAGGAAAATATCTCTTAACACTTCTCCTCAGATTGGTGTATCAGGTGGCATTGCTGCAACCATTGGACAGTTAGTACCATCCAACCCTGTGTTGATGCAGATGGGTGGAGCAGCTGCTATGGGTGGAATCATAGGTACCACCATTGCTAAGAAGATTGAAATCACTGACTTGCCTCAGCTTGTTGCTGCTTTCCACAGGTATTATTATTATGTTGTTATACTTGACTGCTGTTTCTTGCATCATCAAGGTAGCAGAAGGAAACAGACGAAGAATATCCCATCTGCTCACATACCTGCATATATACATACATTTTTTTTTTTTTTTTTAATTTTCCAAAAAAAGGAACAGAGGGGGCCAGGTGAGGATATTCCAAAAAAGGCCCAGTCCTCTGTTCTTAACGCTACCTTGCTAACGCGGGAAATGGCGAATAGTTTAAAAGAAAGAAAAGATTTACATACATATACATATCAACATATTAACATATACGTACATATACACTGACATATAGACATATTCATACTTGCTTGCCTTCATCCATTCCTGGTGCTACTTCATCCCACAGGAAATAGCATCACTTCAGCGAGGTAGCACCAAGCAAATGGATGAGAAAGGCCACATTCGTTCACATTCAGTCTCTATCTGTCATGTGTAATGCACTGAAACCACAGCTCCCTATCCAGGCCCCACAGGTCTTTCCATGGTTTACCCAGACGTTTCACATGCCTTGGTTGAGTCCATTGACAGCATGTGGACCCTGGTATATCACACAATTCCAATTCACTCTATTCCTGCGCACCTCTCACCCTCCTGTATGTTCAGTTCCCAATCACTCGAAATCTTTTTGACTCCATCCTTCCACCTCCAATTTGGTCTGATGCTTCTTGTTCCCTCCACCTCTGACACATATATCCTCCTTATCAATCTTTCCTCACTCATTCTCTCCATATGTCCAAACCATTTCAACACACCCTCTTCTGCTCTCTCAGCCACACTTTTTTTATTTCCTCACATCTCTCTTACACTTTCATTACTTGATCAAACCACCTCATGCCACATATTTCTTCAAACATCTCATTTCCAACACATCCACCCTCCTCCGTACAACCCTGTCTGTGGCCCATGCCTCACAACCATATGATATTGTTTGAACTACTATTCCTTCAAACACCCATTTTTGCTCTCCAAGATAACGTTCTCTCCCACACATTCTTCTTTGCTCCCAGAACCTTCACCCCCCTCCCCCACCCTGTGACTTACTTCCACTTCTATGGTTCCACTTGCTGCTAAGTCCACTCCCACATATCTAAAACACTTCACTTCCTCCAATTTTTCTTCATCCAAACTCACATCCCATTTGACTTGTCCCTCAATCTTACTGAATATAACAACCTTCCTCTTATTCACATTTACTCTCAGCTTTCTCCTTTCGCACACTTTTCCAAACTCATTCACCAACTTCTGCAGTTTCTCACTCGAATCAGCCACCAGCACACTGGTGGCTTTTTTAGCTCCCCACAGGTATATACAGTAAACCCATTTGACCCGTAGGCATAATAGGCATGAATAGCTACACAAACTTCATTATAAGGCAACCACAGAATAACCTCTAGAATTTGGTTGGGTTGGGCCCTGGTCCTTTCTGAATTTCAGAATTTTTTTTTGTTTTGGAAGGAAAACAGAAATGATGTGAATAATATTAGCAAGCTACACTATACAGTTATGCAAAAGCTTTAAAGCTTAATGTGAATAAAGAAATGAATGAAGTACATGAATACAATGTATTATGATTGAAAGCTCATGATACTGGCAAGATTGTCACTCAAAGACTCCAGATTTTCAAATTTCTGCCCTAATGCCTGGTTTCCCATGATTGCTTTACATGCCCTTGTACACCCCATTGACAATACATTATTCCCTGTAAACCACATCAGTCCAATTTTCTCTATTCTTTGCTTGCCTTGCACCCTCCTGCATGATCAGACCATGAACCTTCACAGCAACTTTCACTCCATCCTTCCACCTTCTCCTTTGTTTTCGTATTTTCCTTGCTCCCTTCACTTTTGACATGTATTCCCTCTTCGTTGTACTTTACTCACTTATTTTCTCTGTATGTGCAAACCATTTCAGCACGCTCTCTTCAGCTTTCCCAGGCATACTCCAACTACATTTCGTGCTTACCCTATTTGATCAACACTTTTTACACCAAATATTGTCATTATTGCATAATGCACCACTTGAAATATGTATTATTATTATTATTTATATTTTATTTTATTATTTATTATTATTATTATTATTATTATTTTTTTTTTTTTTTTTGTCGCTGTCTCCCGCGTTTGCGAGGTAGCGCAAGGAAACAGACGAAAGAAATGGCCCAACCCACCCCCATACACATGTATATACATACGTCCACACACGCAAATATACATACCTACACAGCTTTCCATGGTTTACCCCAGACGCTTCACATGCCCTGATTCAATCCACTGACAGCACGTCAACCCCGGTATACCACATCGATCCAATTCACTCTATTCCTTGCCCTCCTTTCACCCTCCTGCATGTTCAGGCCCCAATCACACAAAATCTTTTTCACTCCATCTTTCCACCTCCAATTTGGTCTCCCACTTCTCCTCGTTCCCTCCACCTCCGACACATATATCCTCTTGGTCAATCTTTCCTCACTCATTCTCTCCATGTGCCCAAACCATTTCAAAACACCCTCTTCTGCTCTCTCAACCACGCTCTTTTTATTTCCACACATCTCTCTTACCCTTACGTTACTTACTCGATTAAACCACCTCACACCACACATCGTCCTCAAACATCTCATTTCCAGCACATCCATCCTCCTGCTCACAACTCTATCCATATCCCACGCCTCACAACCATACAACATTGTTGGAACCACTGTTCCTTCAAACATACCCATTTTTGCTTTCCGAGATAATGTTCTCGACTTCCACACATTCTTCAAGGCTCCCAGAATTTTCGCCCCCTCCCCCACGCTATGATTCACTTCCATTTCCATGGTTCCATCCGCTGCCAGTTCCACTCCCAGATATCTAAAACACTTTACTTCCTTCAGTTTTTCTCCATTCTAACTTACCTCCCAATTGACTTGACCCTCACCCCTACTGTACCTGATTACCTTGCTCTTATTCACATTTACTCTTAACTTTCTTCTTTCACACACTTTACCAAACTCAGTCACCAGCTTCTGCAGTTTCTCACATGAATCAGCCACCAGCGCTGTATCATCAGCGAACAACAACTGACTCACTTCCCAAGCTCTCTCATCCACAACAGACTTCATACTTGCCCCTCTTTCCAAAACTCTTGCATTCACCTCCCTAACAACCCCATCCATAAACAAATTAAACAACCATGGAGACATCACACACCCCTGCCGCAAACCTACATTCACTGAGAACCAATCACTTTCCTCTCCTCCTACACGTACACATGCCTTACATCCTCGATAAAAACTTTTCACTGCTTCTAACAACTTTCCTCCCACACCATATATTCTTAATACCTTCCACAGAGCATCTCTATCAACTCTATCATATGCCTTCTCCAGATCCATAAATGCTACATACAAATCCATTTGCTTTTCTAAGTATTTCTCACATACATTCTTCAAAGCAAACACCTGATCCACACATCCTCTACCACTTCTGAAACCACACTGCTCTTCCCCAATCTGTTGCTCTGTACATGCCTTCACCCTCTCAGTCAATACCCTCCCATATAATTTACCAGGAATACTCAACAAACTTATACCTCTGTAATTTGAGCACTCACTCTTATCCCCTTTGCCTTTGTACAATGGCACTATGCACGCATTCCGCCAATCCTCAGGCACCTCACCATGAGTCATACATACATTAAATAACCTTACCAACCAGTCAATAATACAGTCACCCCCTTTTTTAATAAATTCCACTGCAATACCATCCAAACCCGCTGCCTTGCCGGCTTTCATCTTCCGCAAAGCTTTCACTACCTTTTCTCTGTTTACCAAATCATTTTCCCTAACCCTCTCACTTTGCACACCACTTCGACCAAAACACCCTATATCTGCCACACTATCATCAAACACATTCAACAAACCTTCAAAATACTCACTCCATCTCCTTCTCACATCACCACAACTTATCACCTCCCCATTTGCGCCCTTCACTGAAGTTCCCATTTGCTCCCTTGTCTTACGCACTTTATTTACCTCCTTCCAGAACATCTTTTTATTCTCCCTAAAATTTAATGATACTCTCTCATCCCAACTCTCATTTACCCTCTGTTTCACCTCTTGCACCTTTCTCTTGACCTCCTGTCTCTTTCTTTTATACATCTCCCACTCAGTTGCATTTTTTCCCTGCAAAAGTCGTCCAAATGCCTCTCTCTTCTCTTTCACCAATAATCTTACTTCTTCATCCCACCACTCACTACCCTTTCGAATCAACCCCCCTCCCACTCTTCTCATGCCACAAGCATCTTTTGCGCAATCCATCACTGATTCCCTAAATACATCCCATTCCTCCCCCACTCCCCTTACTTCCATTGTTCTCACCTTTTTCCATTCTGTACTCAGTCTCTCCTGGTACTTCCTCACACAAGTCTCCTTCCCAAGCTCACTTACTCTCACCACCCTCTTCACCCCAACATTCACTCTTCTTTTCTGAAAACCCATACAAATCTTCACCTTAGCCTCCACAAGATAATGATCAGACATCCCTCCAGTTGCACCTCTCAGCACATTAACATCCAAAAGTCTCTCTTTCGCGCGCCTGTCAATTAACACGTAATCCAATAACGCTCTCTGGCCATCTCTCCTACTTACATAAGTATACTTATGTATATCTCGCTTTTTAAACCAGGTATTCCCAATCATCAGTCCTTTTTCAGCACATAAATCTACAAGCTCTTCACCATTTCCATTTACAACGCTGAACACCCCATGTATACCAATTATTCCCTCAACTGCCACATTACTCACCTTTGCATTCAAATCACCCATCACTATAACCCGGTCTCGTGCATGAAAACCACTAACACTCATTCAGCTGCTCCCAAAACACTTGCCTCTCATGATCTTTCTTCTCATGCCCAGGTGCATATATATATATTTTTTTTTTTTTTTTATTCTTTGTCGCTGTCTCCCGCGTTTGCGAGGTAGCGCAAGGAAACAGACAAAAGAAATGGCCCAACCCCCCCCCCCATACACATGTACATACACACGTCCACACATGCAAACATACATACCTACACAGCTTTCCATGGTTTACCCCAGACGCTTCACATGCCTTGATTCAATCCACTGACAGCACGTCAACCCCTGTATACCACATCGCTCCAATTCACTCTATTCCTTGCCCTCCTTTCACCCTCCTGCATGTTCAGGCCCCGATCACACAAAATCTTTTTCACTCCATCTTTCCACCTCCAATTTGGTCTCCCTCTTCTCCTCATTCCCTCCACCTCCGACACATATATCCTCTTGGTCAATCTTTCCTCACTCATTCTCTCCATGTGCCCAAACCATTTCAAAACACCCTCTTCTGCTCTCTCAACCACGCTCTTTTTTGTTTCCACACATCTCTCTTACCCTTACGTTACTTACTCGATCAAACCACCTCACACCACACATTTTCCTCAAACATCTCATTTCCAGCACGTCCATCCTCCTGTGCACAACTCTATCCATAGCCCACGCCTCGCAACCATACAACATTGTAGGAACCACTATTCCTTCAAACATACCCATTTTTGCTTTCCGAGATAATGTTCTCGACTTCCACACATTTTTCAAGGCTCCCAAAATTTTCGCCCCCTCCCCCACCCTATGATCCACTTCCGCTTCCATGGTTCCATCCGCTGACAGATCCACTCCCAGATATCTAAAACACTTCACTTCCTCCAGTTTTCTCCATTCAAACTCACCTCCTAATTGACTTGACCCTCAACCCTACTGTACCTAATAACCTTGCTCTTATTCACATTTACTCTTAACTTTCTTCTTCCACACACTTTACCAAACTCAGTCACCAGCTTCTGCAGTTTCTCACCTGAATCAGCCACCAGCGCTGTATCATCAGCGAACAACAACTGACTCACTTCCCAAGCTCTCTCATCCCCAACAGACTTCATACTTGCCCCTCTTTCCAGGACTCTTGCATTTACCTCCCTAACAACCCCATCCATAAACAAATTAAACAACCATGGAGACATCACACACCCCTGCCGCAAACCTACATTCACTGAGAACCAATCACTTTCCTCTCTTCCTACACGTACACATGCCTTACATCCTCGATAAAAACTTTTCACTGCTTCTAACAACTTGCCTCCCACACCATATATTCCTAATACCTTCCACAGAGCATCTCTATCAACTCTATCATATGCCTTCTCCAGATCCATAAATGCTACATACAAATATATATATACATATATATACATATATATATTTTTTTTTTTTTAAACTATTCGCCATTTCCCGCGTTAGCGAGGTAGCGTTAAGAACAGAGGACTGGGCCTTTTTTGGAATATCCTCACCTGGCCCCCTCTGTTCCTTCTTTTGGAAAATTAAAAAAAAAAAAAACGAGGGGAGGATTTCCAGCCCCCCGCTCCCTCCCCTTTTAGTCGCCTTCTACGACACGCAGGGAATGCGGGAGAAGTATTCTTAATCCCCTATCCCCAGGGATATATATATATCTTTTTTTTTTCTTTTAAACTATCCGCCATTTCCCGCATTAGCGAGGTAGCGTTAAGAACAGAGGACTGGGCCTTTGTGGAATATCCTCACCTGGCCCCCCTCTGTTCCTTCTTTTGGAAAATTAAAAAATAGAAAAAAAAAAAAACGAGAGGGGAGGATTTCCAGCCTCCTGCTCCCTCCCCTTTTAGTCGCCTTCTACGACACGCAGGGAATACATGGGAAGTATTCTTCATCCCCTATCCCCAGGGATAATATATATATATATATATATATATATATATATATATATATATATATATATATATATATATATATACACATATATATATATATATATATATATATATATATATATATATATATATATATATATATATATATTACACATATATATATATATATATATATATATATATATATATATATATATATATATATATATATATATTACTTTGTCGCTGTCTCCCGCATTTGCGAGGTAGCACAAGGAAACAGACGAAAGAAATGGCCCAACCCCCCCCATACACATGTATATACATACGTCCACACACGCAAATATACATACCTACACAGCTTTCCATGGTTTACCCCAGACGCTTCACATGCCTTGATTCAATCCACTGACAGCACGTCAACCCCGGTATACCACATCGCTCCAATTCACTCTATTCCTTGCCCTCCTTTCACCCTCCTGCATGTTCAGGCCCCGATCACACAAAATCTTTTTCACTCCATCTTTCCACCTCCAATTTGGTCTCCCTCTTCTCCTCGTTCCCTCCACCTCCGACACATATATCCTCTTGGTCAATCTTTCCTCACTCATTCTCTCCATGTGCCCAAACCACTTCAAAACACCCTCTTCTGCTCTCTCAACCACGCTCTTTTTATTTCCACACATCTCTCTTACCCTTACGTTACTCACTCGATCAAACCACCTCACACCACACATTGTCCTCAAACATCTCATTTCCAGCACATCCATCCTCCTGCGCACAACTCTATCCATAGCCCACGCCTCGCAACCATACAACATTGTTGGAACCACTATTCCTTCAAACATACCCATTTTTGCTTTCCGAGATAATGTTCTCGACTTCCACACATTCTTCAAGGCCCCCAGAATTTTCGCCCCCTCCCAGACCCTATGATCCACTTCCGCTTCCATGGTTCCATCCGCTGCCAGATCCACTCCCAGATATCTAAAACACTTCACTTCCTCCAGTTTTTCTCCATTCAAACTCACCTCCCAATTGACTTGACCCTCAACCCTACTGTACCTAATAACCTTGCTCTTATTGACATTTATTCTTAACTTTCTTCTTCCACACATTTTACCAAACTCAGTCACCAGCTTCTGCAGTTTCTCACATGAATCAGCCACCAGCGCTGTATCATCAGCGAACAACAACTGACTCACTTCCCAAGCTCTCTCATCCCCAACAGACTTCATACTTGCCCCTCTTTCCAAAACTCTTGCATTTACCTCCCTAACAACCCCATCCATAAACAAATTAAACAACCATGGAGACATCACACACCCCTGCCGCAAACCTACATTCACTGAGAACCAATCACTTTCCTCTCTTCCTACATGTACACATGCCTTACATCCTCGATAAAAACTTTTCACTGCTTCTAACAACTTTCCTCCCACACCATATATTCTTGATACCTTCCACAGAGCATCTCTATCAACTCTATCATATGCCTTCTTCAGATCCATAAGTGCTACATACAAATCCATTTGCTTTTCTAAGTATTTCTCACATACATTCTTCAAAGCAAACACCTGATCCACACATCCTCTACCACTTCTGAAACCACACTGCTCTTCCCCAATCTGATGCTCTGTACATGCCTTCACCCTCTCAATCAATACCCTCCCATATAATTTACCAGGAATACTCAACAAACTTATACCTCTGTAATTTGAGCACTCACTCTTATCCCCTTTGCCTTTGTACAATGGCACTATGCACGCATTCCGCCAATCCTCAGGCTCCTCACCATGAGTCATACATACATTAAATAACCTTACCAACCAGTCAACAATACAGTCACCCCCTTTTTTAATAAATTCCACTGCAATACCATCCAAACCTGCTGCCTTGCCGGCTTTCATCTTCCGCAAAGCTTTCACTACCTCTTCTCTGTTTACCAAATCATTTTCCCTAACCCTCTCACTTTGCACACCACGTCGACCAAAACACCCTATATCTGCCACTCTATCATCAAACACATTCAACTAACCTTCAAAATACTCACTCCATCTCCTTCTCACATCACCACTACTTGTTATCACCTCCCCATTTGCGCCCTTCACTGAAGTTCCCATTTGCTCCCTTGTCTTACGCACTTTATTTACCTCCTTCCAGAACATCTTTTTATTCTCCCTAAAATTTAATGATACTCTCTCACCCCAACTCTCATTTGCCCTTTTTTTCACCTCTTGCACCTTTCTCTTGACCTCCTGTCTCTTTCTTTTATACATCTCCCACTCAATTGCATTTTTTCCCTGCAAAAATCGTCCAAATGCCTCTCTTCTCTTTCACTAATACTCTTACTTCTTCATCCCACCTCCCACTACCCTTTCTAATCAACCCACCTCCCACTCTTCTCATGCCACAAGCATCTTTTGCGCAATCCATCACTGATTCCCTAAATACATCCCATTCCTCCCCCACTCCCCTTACTTCCATTGCTCTCACCTTTTTCTATTCTGTACTCAGTCTCTCCTGGTACTTCCTCACACAGGTCTCCTTCCCAAGCTCACTTACTCTCACCACCCTCTTCACCCCAACATTCACTCTTCTTTTCCGAAAACCCATACAAATCTTCACCTTAGCCTCCACAAGATAATGATCAGATATCCCTCCAGTTGCACCTCTCAGCACATTAACATCCAAAAGTCTCTCTTTCGCACGTCTGTCAATTAACACGTAATCCAATAACGCTCTCTGGCCATCTCTCCATATATATATATATATATAGTGGGTCTGGCTCCGGAACTCGACGGGAGAAGATGCTTTGAGCGTATGTTCCATCTGGACGAGGAACACATGCTTCTGCCGGATGGTGAAGTCTCGATCACGTACAAGGTTTCTCAGTGTAGGTTCTGGGACGGAGGCCTTCGACATGGAAAGGATACACGGGTGTCCTGGACTCACAAGAGGGATGAAGAGGAGGAGGAGAACTCCTCAGCCACTCAGAGAATTAAAACAATTTGAGGACAACCGTAGAGGACATTAAATGATGCTTTGAGCGTATGTTCCATCTGGACGAGGAACACCTGCTTCTGCCGGATGGTGAAGTCTCGATCACGTACAAGGTTTCACAGACTCCCAAGACATACATAAATTTCGCCCGTGCTCTTGATCGTCTGTGCCGTGCCTTCTTCCCTGGAGTGTTCCTGGTGTTCAACCTGATCTACTGGCCTTACTACCTCATACAGCAGAGAATGGCTCTTGAGGCTGGGCCACAGGAAGTCTAGTGAACAAGCGCCTCTTCACAAGCGGAACTACCTTGGCCCACCAGTGATGCTACTACGTTTGTGAATCGGGAACCATTGCAACACAAACCCCGCCAGGTGGTAGAGTTTCCCGCAGTGTATCGAGACAGACTTCCCCAGAACTTTTTTTTTTAAAGGGGAAGTAAATGTTTGTAGTTGTGTTACTGGAGTGATAGTTTTCATACATGGTGTTTTGACAAGAAAATAGTGAAATTGGAGAAAAATGTAGCTTAGACATTGAAGCTTATTGATACAGTGGTTAAATTGATGAAAACTGCTATTGACGTTTGTGTAAATAAATTATACATTTCCTTTTTCCATAGCCAGAGGTTGAACCGTTATGTGACATTCATTTTTTTCATTCATTTCAAGCTAGAAGTTTCAGTTTTCTAAATTGTTTCTTACATTTTTCATATGTATATATATATATGTGTGTGTGTGTGTATATGTGCGTATGTATGTGTATGTGTGTATGTGTATATTTATTTTTTTTTTTTTTTTTTTTTTTTTTTTTTTTTTTTTATACTTTGTCGCTGTCTCCCGCGTTTGCGAGGTAGCGCGAGGAAACAGACGAAAGAAATGGCCCAACCCCCATACACACGTACATACACACGTCCACACACGCAAATATACATACCTACACAGCTTTCCATGGTTTACCCCAGACGCTTCACATGCCTTGATTCAATCCACTGACAGCACGTCAACCCCTGTATACCACATCGCTCCAATTCACTCTATTCCTTGCCCTCCTTTCACCCTCCTGCATGTTCAGGCCCCGATCACACAAAATCTTTTTCACTCCATCTTTCCACCTCCAATTTGGTCTCCCTCTTCTCCTCGTTCCCTCCACCTCCGACACATATATCCTCTTGGTCAATCTTTCCTCACTCATTCTCTCCATGTGCCCAAACCATTTCAAAACACCCTCTTCTGCTCTCTCAACCACGCTCTTTTTATTTCCACACATCTCTCTTACCCTTACGTTACTTACTCGATCAAACCACCTCACACCACACATTGTCCTCAAACATCTCATTTCCAGCACATCCATCCTCCTGCGCACAACTCTATCCATAGCCCACGCCTCGCAACCATACAACATTGTTGGAACCACTATTCCTTCAAACATACCCATTTTTGCTTTCCGAGATAATGTTCTCGACTTCCACACATTTTTCAAGGCTCCCAAAATTTTCGCCCCCTCCCCCACCCTATGATCCACTTCCGCTTCCATGGTTCCATCCGCTGACAGATCCACTCCCAGATATCTAAAACACTTCACTTCCTCCAGTTTTTCTCCATTCAAACTCACCTCCCAATTGACTTGACCCTCAACCCTACTGTACCTAATAACCTTGCTCTTATTCACATTTACTCTTAACTTTCTTCTTCCACACACTTTACCAAACTATATGTATATTATCCCTGGGGATAGGGATGAAAGAATACTTCCCACGTATTCCTCGCGTGTCGTAGAAAGTGACTAGAGGGGACGGGAGCGGGGGGCCAGAAATCCTCCCCTCCTTGTATTAACTTTCTAAAATGGGAAACAGAAGAAGGAGTCACGCGGGGAGTGCTCATCCTCCTCGAAGGCTCAGAGTGGGGTGCCTAAATGTGTGTGGATGTAACCAAGATGTGGAAAAAGGAGAGATAGGTAGTATGTTTGAGGAAAGGAACCTGGATGTTTTGGCTCTGAGTGAAACGAAGCTCAAGGGTAAAGGGGAAGAGTGGTTTGGGAATGTCTGGGGAGTAAAGTCAGGGGTTAGTGAGAGGACAAGAGCAAGGGAAGGAGTAGCAATACTCCTGAAACAGGAGTTGTGGGAGTATGTGATAGAATGTAAGAAAGTAAATTCTCGATTAATATGGGTAAAACTGAAAGTTGAAGGAGAGAGGTGGGTGATTATTGGTGCATATGCACCTGGGCATGAGAAGAAAGATCATGAGAGGCAAGTGTTTTGGGAGCAGCTGAATGAGTGTGATAGTGGTTTTGATGCACGAGACCGGGTTATAGTGATGGGTGATTTGAATGCAAAGGTGAGTAATGTGGCAGTTGAGGGAATAATTGGTTTACATGGGGTGTTCAGTGTTGTAAATGGAAATGGTGAAGAGCTTGTAGATTTATGTGCTGAAAAAGGACTGATGATTGGGAATACCTGGTTTAAAAAGCGAGATATACATAAGTATACTTATGTAAGTAGGAGAGATGGCCAGAGAGCGTTATTGGATTACGTGTTAATTGACAGGCGCGCGAAAGAGAGACTTTTGGATGTTAATGTGCTGAGAGGTGCAACTGGAGGGATGTCTGATCATTATCTTGTGGAGGCTAAGGTGAAGATTTGTATGGGTTTTCAGAAAAGAAGAGTGAATGTTGGGGTGAAGAGGGTGGTGATAGTAAGTGAGCTTGGGAAGGAGACCTGTGTGAGGAAGTACCAGGAGAGACTGAGTACAGAATGGAAAAAAGTGAGAACAATGGAAGTAAGGGGAGTGGGGGAGGAATGGGATGTATTTAGGGAATCAGTGATGGATTGTGCAAAAGATGCTTGTGGCATGAGAAGAGTGGGAGGTGGGTTGATTAGAAAGGGTAGTGAGTGGTGGGATGAAGAAGTAAGAGTATTAGTGAAAGAGAAGAGAGAGGCATTTGGACGATTTTTGCAGGGAAAAAATGCAATTGAGTGGGAGATGTATAAAAGAAAGAGACAGGAGGTCAAGAGAAAGGTGCAAGAGGTGAAAAAAAGGACAAATGAGAGTTGGGGTGAGAGAGTATCATTAAATTTTAGGGAGAATAAAAAGATGTTCTGGAAGGAGGTAAATAAAGTGCGTAAGACAAGGGAGCAAATGGGAACTTCAGTGAAGGGCGCAAATGGGGAGGTGATAACAAGTAGTGGTGATGTGAGAAGGAGATGGAGTGAGTATTTTGAAGGTTTGTTGAATGTGTTTGATGATAGAGTGGCAGATATAGGGTGTTTTGGTCGAGGTGGTGTGCAAAGTGAGAGGGTTAGGGAAAATGATTTGGTAAACAGAGATGAGGTAGTGAAAGCTTTGCGGAAGATGAAAGCCGGCAAGGCAGCAGGTTTGGATGGTATTGCAGTGGAATTTATTAAAAAAGGGGGTGACTGTATTGTTGACTGGTTGGTAAGGTTATTTAATGTATGTATGACTCAGGGTGAGGTGCCTGAGGATTGGCGGAATGCGTGCATAGTGCCATTGTACAAAGGCAAAGGGGATAAGAGTGAGTGCTCAAATTACAGAGGTATAAGTTTGTTGAGTATTCCTGGTAAATTATATGGGAGGGTATTGATTGAGAGGGTGAAGGCATGTACAGAGCATCAGATTGGGGAAGAGCAGTGTGGTTTCAGAAGTGGTAGAGGATGTGTGGATCAGGTGTTTGCTTTGAAGAATGTATGTGAGAAATACTTAGAAAAGCAAATGGATTTGTATGTAGCTTTTATGGATCTGGAGAAGGCATATGATAGAGTTGATAGAGATGCTCTGTGGAAGGTATTAAGAATATATGGTGTGGGAGGAAAGTTGTTAGAAGCAGTGAAAAGTTTTTATCGAGGATGTAAGGCATGTGTACGTGTAGGAAGAGAGGAAAGTGATTGGTTCTCAGTGAATGTAGGTTTGCGGCAGGGGTGTGTGATGTCTCCATGGTTGTTTAATTTGTTTATGGATGGGGTTGTTAGGGAAGTAAATGCAAGAGTTTTGGAAAGAGGGGCAAGTATGAAGTCTGTTGTGGATGAGAGAGCTTGGGAAGTGAGTCAGTTGTTGTTCGCTGATGATACAGCGCTGGTGGCTGATTCATGTGAGAAACTGCAGAAGCTGGTGACTGAGTTTGGTAAAGTGTGTGGAAGAAGAAAGTTAAGAGTAAATGTTAATAAGAGCAAGGTTATTAGGTACAGTAGGGTTGAGGGTCAAGTCAATTGGGAGGTGAGTTTGAATGGAGAAAAACTGGAGGAAGTGAAGTGTTTTAGATATCTGGGAGTGGATCTGGCAGCGGATGGAACCATGGAAGCGGAAGTGGATCATAGGGTTGGGGAGGGGGCGAAAATTCTGGGGGCCTTGAAGAATGTGTGGAAGTCGAGAACATTATCTCGGAAAGCAAAAATGGGTATGTTTGAAGGAATAGTGGTTCCAACAATGTTGTATGGTTGCGAGGCGTGGGCTATGGATAGAGTTGTGCGCAGGAGGATGGATGTGCTGGAAATGAGATGTTTGAGGACAATGTGTGGTGTGAGGTGGTTTGATCGAGTGAGTAACGTAAGGGTAAGAGAGATGTGTGGAAATAAAAAGAGCGTGGTTGAGAGAGCAGAAGAGGGTGTTTTGAAGTGGTTTGGGCACATGGAGAGAATGAGTGAGGAAAGATTGACCAAGAGGATATATGTGTCGGAGGTGGAGGGAACGAGGAGAAGAGGGAGACCAAATTGGAGGTGGAAAGATGGAGTGAAAAAGATTTTGTGTGATCGGGGCCTGAACATGCAGGAGGGTGAAAGGAGGGCAAGGAATAGAGTGAATTGGAGCGATGTGGTATACCGGGGTTGACGTGCTGTCAGTGGATTGAATCAAGGCATGTGAAGCATCTGGGGTAAACCATGGAAAGCTGTGTAGGTATGTATATTTGCGTGTGTGGACGTATGTATATACATGTGTATGGGGGGGGTTGGGCCATTTCTTTCGTCTGTTTCCTTGCGCTACCTCGCAAACGCGGGAGACAGCGACAAAGTATAATAGAAAAAAATAAAAATAATATATATATATATACAAAAGAAAAAAAGAAAAAACAAATATGCCTGCCACCTTCTTTATGTACATTTGCCAGTTGTGTACCGCCCACCTTAATTCATGTTGGTTCTGTCTCGGTTGCACTCTTTTTAGCTGTCTCCTCTGTGTATTCAGAGAGAACAGCCTTCAAGTTTAAGTATGTAGGTAAAGCATTCAAGGTGCAGTGGAAGGTGATTGATATAGATTTAAAGGTGCAAGTAATGCAGGGTTGAGGCAGATGAGTATCAGGCTCATGTGGGTCAGTCACTTGCATTGGCTTTGGCTGCCATTGAAATGATGGTTTATAAAACAGCAAGAGGATACAAAGAACCAGCTCGTCCACCACATCTTTAGTTACTACAAAGGTTTCTTGTACAAGGAATAAGCTGCAGGAGATGTTAGAGAACAGGCCCGGAATGACCAACAACATAGCTCCCCTACTTACGATGGGGTTACATTCCGATAAACCCATTATAAGTTAGAAATATTTTAAGTTGAAAATACATATAGTACATTTAATCCTGTAAGTCTAGCCTAATGATATTTAACCGGAGTGAGAGCGAACCATGAGTGAACTGGGAGCAGAGCTGTAGTGTGCATCAGGCCTAAATGTTCGCAGAGCACTTACATTTCTCATCCACAGTTGTCCTATGTAGCTGTTAATTAAAAGCTTTGGCATCTTCAGTATCAGCACTTACTGCCTCACCGCTAACCTTTACATTATGAAAATTATGATGCCTTTTGAAGCATCAGAACCACCCATGACTTGCAGTAAACATTTGTGTACACATAGGATCATTGACACACTGTTTTATCATATCGAAATGACTTCTTACCTTAACCTGAATTGTCAGTAGGCCAAGAGATATGCACTTCAGTGTCTGGTATTCCATCCACGGCAAGTAATTTTTCCATATCATAAATCGGCCCAGCTCTTTTCTTCATGATGACAATGGATTTAACTGGTGCTTAATATTTCACTGCATCACTGATTCACTTCATATCCATTGAAGTAGTTGAGATCGTCAATTGCGAAAGTCCTCACTCATGTGCGATGGCCATTACTGGCTTACTGCCTTTATTTTTTTTTTTTTTTTTTTTTTTTTTTTATACTTTGTCGCTGTCTCCCGCGTTTGCGAGGTAGCGCAAGGAAACAGACGAAAGAAATGGCCCAACCCCCCCCCCCATACACATGTACATACACACGTCCACACACGCAAATATACATACCTACACAGCTTTCCATGGTTTACCCCAGACGCTTCACATGCCTTGATTCAATCCACTGACAGCACGTCAACCCCTGTATACCACATGACTCCAATTCACTCTATTCCTTGCCCTCCTTTCACCCTCCTGCATGTTCAGGCCCCGATCACACAAAATCTTTTTCACTCCATCTTTCCACCTCCAATTTGGTCTCCCTCTTCTCCTCGTTCCCTCCACCTCCGACACATATATCCTCTTGGTCAATCTCTCCTCACTCATTCTCTCCATGTGCCCAAACCATTTCAAAACACCCTCTTCTGCTCTCTCAACCACGCTCTTTTTATTTCCACACATCTCTCTTACCCTTACGTTACTTACTCGATCAAACCACCTCACACCACACATTGTCCTCAAACATCTCATTTCCAGCACATCCATCCTCCTGCGCACATCTCTATCCATAGCCCACGCCTCGCAACCATACAACATTGTTGGAACCACTATTCCCTCAAACATACCCATTTTTGCTTTCCGAGATAATGTTCTCGACTTCCACACATTTTTCAAGGCTCCCAAAATTTTCGCCCCCTCCCCCACCCTATGATCCACTTCCGCTTCCATGGTTCCATCCGCTGACAGATCCACTCCCAGATATCTAAAACACTTCACTTCCTCCAGTTTTTCTCCATTCAAACTCACCTCCCAATTGACTTGACCCTCACCCCTACTGTACCTAATAACCTTGCTCTTATTCACATTTACTCTCAACTTTCTTCTTCCACACACTTTACCAAACTCAGTCACCAGCTTCTGCAGTTTCTCACATGAATCAGCCACCAGCGCTGTATCATCAGCGAACAACAACTGACTCACTTCCCAAGCTCTCTCATCCCCAACAGACTTCATACTTGCCCCTCTTTCCAGGACTCTTGCATTTACCTCCCTTACAACCCCATCCATAAACAAATTAAACAACCATGGAGACATCACACACCCCTGCCGCAAACCTACATTCACTGAGAACCAATCACTTTCCTCTCTTCCTACACGTACACATGCCTTACTGCCTTTATACTGGGCAATTATCTTTAATTTCATCTCAAAGAGTAATTGCCTTGCTCTTCTCACCAGAGGCAGGAGACACAGATGGGTCTTTTGTAAACATGATGGGATGCAAAAACACAAAATACAAAAGGTGCTGGCAACACATTGCACTGTAGATTAATGGTTGTTTATACTCGTGATCACATGGCTGACTGTAAGCTGCTGCTTGCTGTCACTATGTAGCATCACAAGAGAGTATCATACCACTTATTGTTAGCCCGGGAAAAAATCAGACTTCAAAATTTGAAGTACAGTTTCTACTGAATGCGTATCACTATTGCACCATCATATAGTCAAAAAATCATAAGTTGAACCACTGTTGGTCGGGGAACTTCTGTAATTGTGAATGTTGAGTAAACCGAGTTATATGGGGTATTTGTAGTAATACCAATTTGTCATCTCTCGTTTTTTTTTTTTTCCAAAAGAAGGAACAGAGAATTGGGCCAGGTGAGGGTATTCCCTCAAAGGCCCAGTCCTCTGTTCTTAATGCTACCTCGCTAACGCGGGAAATGGCGAATAGTTTAAAAGAAAGAAAAGAAAAAAGATTTGTCATTTTTATTCAATGAAACACCGTAACACCATTTGCAGAGCCATTGCTGTTACCCAAGGAATCCATTCTATAGCAGTTACAAGAATGAAAATTAACCCTGTCAGGATTGTCAGGAATGCATCTCCATCCATAGGCACAATATAATAATGACCCCTTTTAATGGATTTTTGTCTTACTGGACATTCTTCAAGAATGCATCTCATCTTTTAAAGGTCTTTGTAAGACTGTAGAGGTTCAGGGTGACAGCTACAGCTATGATAAGATTGTAAAGGCGCAGGGCAGGAAGGTGATGCCAACTACAGTTCTGTAGTCACTGATAAGAATTCATAAGTTAGAGAAATACGCATATTTTTATGCAGTTTGCACACATAATACAAAGGTCTTTAACAAGTATAACTATTATGGCAACAGTAACAAGATTTATGAAATGTGAAAAACTTATAAAGTCTGAATGGGGAGTTTTGGATCCTGAACAAACAGATGACAGGATGTGAACTAAGTGATTTCTGATGTCTGTATAGTATGATAATGAACTTTGTTCCCCAAGAAATTGTACCTCTGTTTTTTCTCGCTGACATATCCATGCATTTGGCAATGCAAATTTTTTTAAAACCTCAAACTGATGTTACCACATGCTGTAGCAAACATTTCTATAAAACTACTACAGGGATATGCAAGTATTTTTGCAATTTTATACTATTTCATCAATTAAAGACAAGCACTTAGGAAAATAATTTGCATGTATATATGTATAATTCTTGGAGAGTTGACGTGATGCTAACTTGACATTACTTGGTACTTCCTTTTTTTTTTCTTCTTCTTCCCCCCAATCACAGACAAATATCCACATCAAAGCTGAGCCTTAATTGAAATATAGAGAGGAAAAAGAAGAGACAAGGGAAGGTAATTACAAATTTTGGATTAAGTAAAGAACCTGACACATTCTAAAAGGTCTTTTAGAATGTGTCAGGTCACAGTTATTGGGAAAGACATGAGAGGGTAGAGAGTTCCAAAGCTTCCAATTGTAAGGAAAGAAACGATTAACAAAATTGCCCACCCTTTAGGTGTTAATGGCCACCCAGCATTCACATGAATTAGCAGGTTGCATGGTCTAGCTAGTGGTGGGGAAACACAAGCAGCTAGCTCTTGGGAAATTTTGGGCCAGTCAGTCCTGTTTCACATTTTTTAGACTACATTTCAAGAGAGAAACTTGAAGTTACTGAATTATAGGAATTGTTCTAGACTCAAAAGTCACATTGAGTAGGATGTACCTTAAAAATGATGCTCCTTCTGTAGTGATTTTTAGGTCTAGATGTAAATTGTTTATCCCAGTATTTGCTACATATTATTCTAGAAATTAGGATGTGCCAAGAAATATAACTGTGCTTTATGAGAATAACTGATAATGTGACTTAATTTGGACAGTTTGGTTGGTGCTGCTGCTGTGTTGACCTGTGTAGCAACATTCTTACATGACTTTCCTAACTTTGCCACTGATCCTGCTGCCAATGCTGTCAAGACAGCGCTCTTCTTGGGCACCTACATTGGAGGGGTAACCTTCAGGTATGTTCATTCATGTTAGCTTCACAATTCTTGAGAGATGTTTTTAAGGAAAACTTGCTTTTCCACAGGGTATCATTAACTGTGATAATGATGCCATATGATGGTAAAAATGGGTAAAGATTAAGCTGAGGAAAATGTGAATAGATACGATTAATTTGATAGGGAGGTGAAAAGATGTTAATGTGATAAGAGAAAAGTAGGATGAACTTTTATAATGGAAACAAGACCTTATAGTACAGTGCTGTTAGGTGAGAGAACATGGGAAGTGCCCATCTAGGAATATGAGTGTATTCCATGTATTTTTGGTACCTAATTTTATCCATTGCAATGGGTTGGTGCATTAGAAGGTGTGTAATTTAGAATATAATGAGACCTGTAAGACATAAGATTTTAGTTACACCTAACACCTCAGAAAATTAATGATAGTATTCTATAATGCAGTACAGAGAGTATGCAATACTTTTGTGCATATGTTCATAAATGTTCCAGTGACTGATTGATATTTACCTTACCAAACATAAATGTGTCAGTGATTGGTATATACCTATACAAACATGAATGTGCTAATGATTGATGTATACCTTCACAAACATGAGTGTGCCAGTGATTCATATATACCTTTACAAACATGAATATGCCAATGGTTGATATATACCTTTACAAACATGAATATGCCAATAGTTGATATATACCTTTACAAACATGAATATGCCAATGGTTGATATATACCTTTACAAACATGAATATGCCAATGGTTGATATATACCTTTACAAACATGAATGTGCCACTGATTGATATATACCTTTACAAACAAGAATGTGCCAGTGGTTGATATATACCTTTACAAACATGAATATGCCATTGGTTGATATATAACTTTACAAACATGAATGTGCCAGTGGTTGATATATACCTTTACAAACATGAATATGCCAATGGTTGATATATACCTTTACAAACATGAATATGCCAATGGTTGATATATACCTATACAAACATGAATGTACCAATGGTTGATATATACCTATACAAACATGAATGTGCCAATGGTTGATATATACCTATACAAACATGAATGTGCCAATGGTTGATATATACCTTTACAAACATGAATGTGCCAATGGTTGATATATACCTATACAAACATGAATGTGCTAATGATTGATAGATACCTTTACAAACATAAATATGCTGATAGATACCTTTACAAACATGAATGTGCCAATGGTTGATATATACCTTTACAAACATAAATATGCCAATGATTAATATGTACCTTTACAAACATGATATATACCTTTACAAACATGAATGTGCCAATGGTTGATATATACCTTTACAAACATGAATGTGCCAATGGTTGATATATACCTTTACCAACATGAATGTGCCACTGATTGATATATACCTTTACAAACATGAATGTGCCAATGGTTGATATATACCTTTATAAACATGAATGTGCCAATGGTTGATATATACCTTTGCAAACAAGAATGTGGGAATGGTTGATATATACCTGTACAAACATGAATATGCCAATGGTTGATATATACCTTTAGAAACAAGAATGTGGGAATGATTGATATATACTTGTACAAACATGAATGTGACAATGGTTGACATACACCTTAAAAACATGAATGTGCCATTGGTTGATATGTACCTATACAAACAAGAATGTGCCGATGGTTCATATATACCTATACAAACATGAATGTGAAATGTTTGATATATACCTATACAAACATGAATGTGCCAATGGTTGATATATACCTTTACAAACATGAATGTGCCAGTGATTGATATATACCTTTACAAACATGAACGTGCCAATGGTTGATATATACCTTTACAAACATGAATGTGCCTATGGTTGATATATACCTTTACAAACATGAATGTGCCAATGGTTGATATATACCTTTACAAACATGAATGTGCCAATGGTTGATGGATACCTTTACAAACATTAATGCGCCTTTGGTTGATATATATACCTTTACAAACTTGAGTGCGCTAATGATTGATATATACCAGTCCAAACATAAAGATCCTGAACCTTGTGAAATTTTAGTTAGATTAGTGTGACACACTCCTGTCTCTGGTTGACTCAGTTGTTTCTTCTTGTGAGTCTCAGAATCATAAACCAAGTCTTGATTCTCAGATCTTGCCCTTCAGACCCTCCCTGAGACAGTGTCCCACTATGTCTTCCAGGCTGTCGCTGAGGTGGCTCTCTCCCAGAGTCTCATTCAAACTCTTTCCCTCTGGATCTCCCTGAGATAGTGTTCTAATGTGTCCTGGCTTTCCCTGAGGCTCTGTCCTGGTTTTTTTTTATGATTTTGTCCTTCAGGCTACCCCTGAAACTGGCCTTCTGGCTCTCCCTGAAATTATGTTCTGACTCTTTCTGACTCCTCTTTCCTTTTGGCTCTCCCTGAGACTTTGACCTCCCAGAGACTGTGCAGTTCTGGCTCACCCTGAGACTATCAATCTGGCTCTCCTAGAGACTCTGTTCTTATGACTTTCCCTGAGACTCTGTCCTTCTGGCTTTCCCTGAAATTCTGTCTCTTTGGATCTCCATGAGACTCTCTCCATCTAGCTTTCCCAAAGAGTGTTCTGACTTTCCCTGAGACTTTAACTCTCAGGTTCTTCCTTAGATTCTGTCCTGGTTCTCCCTTAGACTGTCTTTCTGGCTTTCCCCGAGACTTTCTTCTGACTCCTGAAATTCTCTCCTCTGACTCTCCCTGATATTCTGTACTTTTAGTTCTCCCTGAGACTTTTTTTGTTCTAGCTCTTCTTGATACTCTACCTTCTGGCTATCCATGAGACTCTGCCCATCTGACTTTGCCCCTTTGTTCTGTCCTTTTGGCTCTCCCTGAGATTCTTTACTTCTGGCTGTCTATTAGATTATCCCTTGCCCCTCTGGCTCTCCTTGAGGCTTTGTCCCATTCTTCATCTTCCTGCTTCTCCCTAAGGCTCTGTTGCAGTCTCTTTCACTTTGGTTCTCCTTGAAACTTTCCATTTGGCTCTGTCACTCTGGCTTTCCCTGAGACACTGGCTCTCTGGCCCTCCTTGAGAGTGTTCTTTTGGCTTTCTCTAAGAGTCTGTCCCAGTCTCTGTCCTATCTGGCTGTCCCTAAGCTTTTGTTGGTCTCTCTCCTTCTAGCTTTCCCTGAGGTTTTTTCCTAGTCTCTCTCCCACCTTTCCCTGAGACACAGTCCAAGTCCTTTTCCCTTTCCCAAAGGGTCTGTCCTTTTGGCTTTCCATAAAACTTGAGGCTTTGTTCCCGTCATTTTGTTGCTGACCCAGTCTCTTCTTTTCACTCTCCCTGAGGCTCTGTCCATAAGGCTTTTCCTGATTCTATATTCTTTTGGTTTTCCTTGTAGCTCAGTCTCAGATCTGTCTTTCTGGCTCTCCCTGAGGCTCTGTCCTTCTGGCTTTCCCTGAGGCTCCGTCCTTCAGGTTTTTCATGAGGCTCTGTCTTTGTATCTTTCCTTGTATATCTCCCTAAGAGCCTTTCTTAGCCTCTTGCCTTTGCTTCTCTCTGAGACACTGTCCTTTTGGTTATTTCTGAGGATCTGTTCTTTTTCAGCTCTTTTTGAGGGTCCATACTTCTGGCTCTCCTTGAGGCTCAGTCCCATAGTCTGTCCTTCTGGCTATCCTTGAGGATCTTTCCCAGTCTTTTTTTTTTTTTTCCTGTCCTTCAGCATCTGTATTTCTGACTTTTCTAGAGGCTATGTTCTTTAGGTTCTATTTATGGCTCTGCCCATTTCAGTCTTTCTGGTTCTCCTTGAACTTTGGTGCTGTGTTTCAGTCTCTCTCCTGGCCCTCCCTGAGACTGCCCTTCTGACTTTTCTGAGGCTCTATTCCAGTTTCTGTCCCTCTGCGAAACTCTCCCAGTCTCTTGTAGGCTATTAGTGTTATTTGTGGTTGTATGTACATATGTTCAGCTTTTTCTTTTACATGATGTTTGTAACATAGAAAAAGACTTTTGCATGCTATAGGAGCTTCGTTAGTTAAGGTCATGGTATGTATGATATCTTGCAGTGGTTCACTAGTGGCATATGGCAAGCTGCAAGGCCTCTTGAACTCTGCACCCTTACTTCTACCTGGCCGCCATGCACTGAACTCTGGTCTTTTGGCTGCCAATGTTGGAGCTATGGCCTATTATATGATGGATTCCTCACTTGTTGGTGGCCTCTCCATGTTAGGAGCAACGACTGCTATGTCTGCTATCATGGGTGTCACCCTGACTGTGGCAATTGGTGGTATGTAGCTTATGCTCACATACATACTCGGCTTTTAATGACCACAATGTATAGATGAATTTTCTTTTTTAACCAGAATAAACAGGATTAAGAGCTGTCAATAATGACATAATTAAATTGATATAAGGATTAATACCCTGTTGGCTGCATAATACATATGAAACATTTGGAATTCATACCATAGAATCATGAGTTAGTTTTAGCAACACTGAATGTATATCTTAAGGTATTATAGTACCCATTGAGGGTTTCACATACTCTCTTGAATTAAGCCTGTAAAACATGAGGCTGGAAGGCATAACACCCTCTGAAATCATGTTTAATGATTAAAATAGTACAGTGTTATGGCAGGTGCTGACATGCCGGTAGTGATCACTGTCCTAAACAGTTATTCTGGGTGGGCATTGTGTGCCGAGGGCTTCATGCTTAACAACAATCTCATGACTGTTGTTGGGGCTCTGATTGGTTCTTCTGGTGCCATCCTGTCTTACATCATGTGCAAGGTGAGTGATTTTGTCTGTATTAGTATCACTTTAGCTACACATGTATGTCCATGGCTAGTTAAAGAGCTTTGTGTGTCTACCCCACAGGTGTGGACATCCTTAACTTTTTTGTTTTCAACCATAGTAACTACATTGATTATAAACATAGTCCATTAGGGAGATTACTTTAATGGTCAAAGGACAGCTACCTCTCCTGGTTTTTTAATATGACCTAAGTTCTGATGATAGATCCTTGTTCATAGTGACTGCCTTAAGGTGTATCAGAAGTGTTTTGTCAGATGATATTGCTGGAAGGTGTTTGTTTCATCACTCAGGTAACCAGATGGATGATGCTATTAACCCTTAAACTATGCATTCCACCTCATATTTCACTTCTTAGGTTTTAGAAGAGAACATTTCATGTACAATGTTTATATTAACGATAAGCAAAGAAAACCACTAAAAGAGTAGCATTTTTTCCTCTGTATTGGTGTGTTGGGCCACATTAAGGCAGGCAGGTGGCCAGGAAGGGAAGCCGCAGAAACGTATGTGGGGCATGGATCTTTATAGTAGGAATCTGATTTCGTTGTATATTATACAACTTGTAAGACATGTGCAATTTAGTGCCATTTCTTCTTCGGTTCCTGGCAGTACCTTGCTATTATGGGAAAAGGGGAACAAACATGAAAAAATTGAATCATATTTTTTTCTCATTCTTGAACACTATTTCCCATGTTAACTAGGTAGTGCCCTTAGCAAAGAAAGAATTGGCCCCATTCATTCACACCCATTCTCTAGCTATCATGTTCAATGTACTGTAACCACCGCCCCCTATCCAGAGCTATGCCTTTCAGATCTTTCCATGGTTTCCCCAAACCACTTCACATGGCCCGGTTCATTCTATTGACAGCAAGTCACCTCATGCATACCACTTCACTCCAGTTTCTCTATCTCATGGTTGCCTTTCACCTTCTTGCATGTTCAGGCCATGAATGTTCTAAACCTTTTTCTCTCTATCCTCCCATTTTCAATGCAGTCAACAGTTTCTACTTGAACCCCCAACATATGACATGTATAGTTTCTTAGTTAGCCTCTCCTTCCCCATCCTTTCTATGTGTCCTGACCATTTCTGCGGTTCATCTTCAGCTCTCTCATACGTGTTCCTCTTACTGCCACACCTCTTTCATACCCTATCATTGCTTATTTGATCAACCCTCCTCACACCACTTACTGCCCACAGACATTTCATTTCTAACATATTACTCCTCCATTGTACTTTGTCATGTTGGGCCTGCACTGTGCGCCCACACAAAATTGGAGGAACTGCTTTACCATCAAAGATACTCATCTTTGATCTCATGGACAGTGACCTCTCTTTTCACACATTTTTTTAGTGTTCACTGGACTTTCACCCCCTCACACCCCCTATGACTAGCTTCATCATGTTTGGTTCCATTTGCTGTCTTGTCCACTCCCAGATATCTAAAACACTCCGCTTCCAGAAAGTTTTCCATAAAAACATTTTCCAACTATCCTCTCTCTCTCTCTCCAGTGCTTAACCTGATAGCCTTAACTTTATTCACATGTATATCAACTTTCTCCTTTAACATATACTCTGTCATCTCAGAAACTAGCTTTTGCCGTTTCTCTCTTAAATCTGCCACCTGCACTTTGTGATCTGCAAACAGTAACTGACCTCCCAGGCCCCCTTTATCCCTGACAGACTGCAAACCTGCTTTTCTCTCCATGACCCTTATGTTCTCCACCCTTACTGACTTGATCGATACATCCTCTTCCATTTCTGAAACTTCATTGTTTCTCCCCACTCTGTTGCTCTGTGCATGCCACCACCCTCTTGGTCACCACTTTTGCAGACAATTTGCCCGGTGTACTCAAAGTTCAACTGCAGTCATGTCACTTTGCTGGATTTAATTTCAGACTTTCACATCCTCATCTCTTTTCACCAGACTACTTGCCATGACTTTCTGTCCATATACCTCCATATCCAAAGCATCCCACACCTGCCACCTTATCTTCAAACACATTCAACAAACCTTCATAAAAATACTCATTCCACCTCTTTTTCATCTCATCATTGCCTATTTCTAATTCCCCATTTGCCCCCTTCATCAATGTTCCCATTTGTTTTCTTGTTTTAATCATGCTCTTTTTCTGTATATTCATACTTTTTTCCATGCACTTGCCATTTCTCACATTAGCAAGGTAGCCCGAGGAACAGGTGAAGAAATGGCCCTGTTCACTCACATCCAATCTCTAGCTGTCATCTATAGTGCACTGAAACCAGAGGCCCCTGTGTGCAACCATGCCTCAGAGACCTTTCTGTTGTTTTTCCTGGCCACGTCAAATGGCTTGGTTCAGCCCACTGACAACTTGCTGTCCCTTTGTACCACATCACCCCAGTTCACTCTATTCCTTGCATACCTGACTGCCTTCTTTATGTTCAGTCTGTGAACCTTCATAGCATATTTCACTCCATCCATCCACTTCCTCCCAGGTGTCCTTCCCTTTTCCTTTCCTCTCCACTTCTGATGTGTTTACCTTCTTAGTCTTCCTCTCCATATGTCCATACTGTTTCAGCACACCATCTTCAGCTCTTTCATGCATGATACTCCTCTTACCAATGCATCTCTCTCTTACCCTGCTACTTCTCTTTTGATCAATCCTCCTTAACTTCAAACATTTCATATCCAACAGAACCATCCTCTTTATATTTTTGTCTTGGGCCCATGTCTTGCATCCATGTCACACCTGTGGCACTACTGTATCATGTTACCTATTCATCTTTGCCTTTACTGACAGTGACTTCTCTTTCCACACATTTCTTGGTATACCCAGTATTTTTGCCTCTTCACCCACCTGGCTCAACACAGCTCTCATGGTTCCATTTGCTGCCATGTTCACTCTTAGGAATCACAACAACCTGCTTCCTCCAAGTTCTCTCCATTGAAAGACACACACCAAAGAACTTGTCTCTCTTTACTACTAAACCTAATAACCTTGCTTTTATTCACATTTATCTCAGTTTTTGTATTTTACATACTCGCAAAGTCAAATCTGCCACCAGCACTGTGCCATCAGCAAACAACTGACTTACCTCTCAGGTCTCCTAACCCCCAACAGATTGCCTACCTGCTTCTCTCTTCAAGACCCTTGGATTCAACACCCCTTCCATAATAAATTAAACAAACATGGTGACATCACACACCCTTATTGCAGACTCATCTTCGCTGGGAACCATTCACCCTTCTCTATAACTATACACAGACATGCCTTACTCTCATGATAGAAAATCTTAACTGGTTTTAATAGCTTTCCTCTTACACCAGATGTTCTCAGCACCCACAGAGCATCTCTTTCAACTATATTATGTGCTTTCTCTAGATCCTTAAATGCAGCTTACAGATTCATCAGTTTCTCTTTAGATATTTTTTGCACTGATTCATTAAAGCAAATACCTGATTCATTCATTCTTTACCATTTCTGAAGCCACATTGTTCCTCATAAGTCAGAAACTCTGTGCATGCTACCACTGTCTCAATTACTACTCTCCCACACAACAGGTGCACTCAACAAATATTTAATTATGTGTACTATACTTGATTGCCGTTCCCCGCATCAGCAAGGTAGCACAAGGAAACACACCAATAAAGACCTATCTGCTTATATTTTATTTTATTTATTTTGCTTTGTCGCTGTCTCCCACGTTAGCGAGGTAGCGCAAGGAAACAAACGAAAGAATGGCCCAACCCACCCACATACACATGTATATACATACACGTCCACACATGCAAATATACATACCTATACATCTCAACGTATACATATATATACACACACAGACATATACATATATACACATGTACATAATTCATACTGTCTGCCTTTATTCATTCCCCCCGCCCCCCCGCCACACATGAAATAACAACCCCCTCCCCCTCATGTGTGCGAGGTAGCGCTAGGAAAAGACAACAAGGGCCCCATTCGTTCACACTCAGTCTCTAGCTGTCATGTAATAATGCACCGAAACCACAGCTCCCTTTCCACATCCAGGTCCCACAGAACTTTCCATGGTTTACCCCAGACGCTTCACACGCCCTGGTTCAATCCATTGACAGCACGTCAACCCCGGTATACCACATCGTTCCAATTCACTGTATTCCTTGCACACCTTTCACCCTCCTGCATGTTCAGGCTCCGATCACTCAAAATCTTTTTCACTCCATCTTTCCACCTCCAGTTTGGTCTCCCACTTCTCCTCGTTCCCTCCACCTCTGACACATATATCCTCTTGGTCAATCTCTCCTCACTTAGTCTCTCAATCTGCTTATATACACATTTATTTATTTATTTATTATACTTGATCGCCATCTCCCACATCAGCAAGGTAGCGTCAGGAAAGACAAAGAATGGCCCATCCACTCATATACACATTTTATATATTCATCTGTTATTAAACTTCAGCGCTGTCTCCTGCGCCAGCGAGGTAGCGCAAGGAAATAGACAAAAGAATGGCCCAACCCACCCACACACACATGTATATACATAAACACCCACACATGCACATATACATACCTCTACATTTCAACATATACATACGTATACATACACGGACATATACATATATATACACATGTACATACTCATACATGCTGCCTTCATCCATTCCCACCACCGCCCCACCACACATGAAATGGCACCCCCTTCTCCCAGGTGCATGCGAGATAGCACTAGGAAAAGACAACAAAGGCCACATTCATTCACGCTAAGTCTCTAGCTGTCATGTATAGTGCACCGAAACCACAGCAATCTTTCCACATCCAGGCCCCACAAAACTTTCCATGGTTTACCCCAGATGCTTCACATGCCCTGGTTCAATCCAATGACAGCATATCGACCGCAGTATACCACATCAATCCAATTCACTTTGTTCCTTGCACTTCTTTCACCCTCCTCTATGTTCAGGCACCGATCGCTAAGAATCTTTTTCACTCCATCCTTCCACCTCCAGTTTGATCTCCCACTTCTCGTTCCCTCTACCTCTGACACATATATCCTCTTTGTCAATCTTTCCTCACTCATTCTTTCTGTATGACCAAACCATTTCAATACACCCGCTTCTGCTCTCTCAACCACATTATTTTTATTCCCACACCTCTCTCTTGCCCTTTCATTACTTACTTGATCAAACCACCTCTTACCACATATTGCCCTCAAACATCTCATTTCCAACACATCCACTCCTCCGCACAACCTTGTCTGTAGCCCATGCCTCACAACCATATAACATTGTTGGAACACTATTCCTTCAAACATACCCATTTTTGCTCTCCAAGATAACGTTCTCACCTTCCACACATTCTTCAACGCTCCCAGAACCTTCTCCACCTCCCCCACACTGTCACTCACTTCCACTTCCATGGTTTCATTCACTGCTAAGACCACTCCCAGATATCTAAAACACTTCACTTCCTCCAGTTTTTCTCCATTCAAATTTACCTCCCAATTTACTTGTCCCTCAACCCTACTGAACCTAATAACCTTGCTCTTATTCACATTTACTCTCAGCTCTCTTCTTTCACACACTTTACCAAACTCAGTCACCAGTTTCTGAAGTTTCTCACCCAAATCAGCCACCAGCGCTGTATCATTAGCAAACAACAACTGACTCACTTCCCAAGCCCTCTCATCCACAACAGACTGCATACTTGCCCCTATCCAAAACTCTTGCATTCACCTTCCTAACAACCCCATCAATAAACTGATTAAACATCCATGGAGACATCACGCACCCCTGCCACAAACCAACATTCACTGGGAACCAATCACTTTCCTCTCTACCTACTCGTACACATGCCTTACATCCTCGATAAAAGAACTTTTCACTGCTTCTAACAACTTGCCTCCCACACCATATATTCTTAATACCTTCCACAGAGCATCTCTATCAACTCTGTCATATGCCTTCTCCAGATCCATAAATGCTACATACAAATCCATCTGTTTCTCTAAGTATTTCTCACATTCTTCAAAGCAAACACTTGATCCACACATCTTTTACCACTTCTCAAACCACACTGCTCTTCCCCAATCTGCCTTGACCCTCTCAATCAATACCCTCCCATATAATTTTGCGGGAATACTCAACAAACTTATACCTCAGTAATCTGAACACTCACCTTTATCCCCTTTGCCTTTGGACAATGGCACTAAGCATGCATTCTGCCTTTCCTCAGGCACTTCACCATGAACCATACATACATTGAATATCCTCACCAACCAGTCAATAACACAGTCACCCCCTTTTTTGATAAATTCCGCAGCAATACCATCCAAACCCATCGCTTCCCGGCTTTCATCTTCCGCAAAGCTTTCACTACCTCTTCTGTGTTTACCAATTTGTTCTCTATGACCCTCTCACTTCGCACACCACCTTGAACAAAACACCCTATATCTGCCAATCTATCATCAAGCACATTTAACAAACCTTCAAAATACTCACTCAATCTCCTTCTCATTTCACCACTACTTGTTATTACCTCCCCATTAGCCCCCTTCACCAATGTTCCCATTTGTTCTCTTGTCTTATGCACTTTATTTACCTCCTTCCAAAACATCTTTTCATTTTCCCTAAAATTCTATGATACTCTCTCACCCCAACTTTCATTTGCCCTCATTTTCACCTCTTGCACCTTTCTCTTGACCTCTTGCCTCTTTCGTTTATACATCTCCCAGTCATTTTCACTATTTTCCTAAAAAAATTGTCCAAATGCCTCTCTCTTCTCTTTCATTAACAGCCTTACTCCTTCATCACTACCCTTTCTAATCTGCCCACCTTCCATGCTTCTCATGACACAGGCATCTTTTGCACAAGCCATCACTGCTTCCCTAGATACATCCTTTTCTTCTCCCACTCCTCTTACGTCATTTGCTCTCACCTTTTTCCATTCTGCACTCAATGTCTCCTGGCACTTCCTCTCACAAGTCTTCTTTCCAAGCTCACTTACTCTCACCACTCCAACATTCTCTCTTCTTTTCTGAAAACTACATATCTTCACCTTCGCCTCCACTAGATAATGATCAGACATCCCTCCAGTTGCCCTTTCGGCACATTAACATCCAAAAGTCTCTCTTTCACGCACCTATCAATTAACACACAATCCAATAACGCTCTTTGGCCATCTCTCCTACTTACATACATATACTTATGTATATCTTTCTTTTTAAACCAGGTATTCCCAATCACCGGTCCTTTTTCAGCACACAAATCTACAAGATCTTCACCATTTCCATTTACAACACTGAACACCCAATGTACACCAATTATTCCCTCAACTGCCACATTACTCAACTTTGCATTCAAATCAACCTGTTCTCATGCATCAAAGCTGCTCCCAAAACAAAGTGAAAGGGTTGGGGAGAATGATTTGATAAACAGAGAAGAGGTAGTAAAAGCTTTGCAAAAGATGAAAGCCGGCAAGGCAGCGGGTTTGGATGGTTATGCTGTGGAATTTATTAAAAAAGGGAGTGACTATTGTTGACTGGTTGGTAAGGTTATTTAATGTCTGTATGACTTATGGTGAGGTGCCGGAGGATTGGCAGAATGCTTGCATAGTGCCATAGTACAAAGGCAAAGGGGATAAAGGTGAGTGCTCAAATTACAGAGGTATATTTCCCTGGGGATAGGGGTGAAAGAATACTTCCCACGCATTCCTCACGTGTTGTAGAAGGCAACTAAAGGGGTCGGGAGCGGGGGGCTGGAAACCCTCCCCTCCTTGTATTTTAACTTCCTAAAAGGGGAAATAGAAGAAGGAGTCACGCGGGGAGTGCTCATCCTCCTCGAAGGCTCAGATTGGGGTGCCTAAATGTGTGTGGATGTAACCAAGATGAGAAAAAAGGAGAGATAGGTAGTATGTTTGAGGAAAGGAACCTGGATGTTTTGGCTCTGAGTGAAACAAAGCTCAAGGGTAAAGGGGAAGAGTGGTTTGGGAATGTCTGGGGAGTAAAGTCCGGGGTTAGTGAGAGGACAAGAGCAAGGGACGGAGTAGCACTACTCCTGAAACAGGAGTGGTGGGAGTATGTGATAGAGTGTAAGAAAGTAAACTCTAGATTGATATGGGTAAAGCTGAAAGTAGATGCAGAGAGATGGGTGATTATTGGTGCATATGCACCTGGACATGAGAAAGATCATGAGAGACAAGTGTTTTGGGAGCAGCTGAGTGAGTGTATTAGTAGTTTTGATGCATGAGACCAGGTTATAGTGATGGATGATTTGAATGCAAAGGTGAGTAATGTGGCAGTTTAGGGATTAATTGGTGTACATGGGGTGTTTAGTGTTGTAAATGGAAATGGTGAAGAGCTTGTAGATTTATGTGCTGAAAAAGGACTGGTGATTGGGAATACCTGGTTTAAAAAGAGAGATATACATAAGTATATGTATGTAAGTAGGAGAGATGGCCAGAGAGCATTATTGGATTATGTGTTAATTTATAGGCGTGCGAAAGAGAGACTTTTGGATGTTAATGTGCTGAGATGTGCAACTGGAGGGATGTCTGATCATTATCTTGTGGAAGCAAAGGTAAAGATTTGTAGATGTTTTCAGAAAAGAAGGGAGAATGTTGGGATGAAAAGATTGGTGAGAGTAAGTGAGCTTGGGAAGGAGACTTGTGTGAGGAAGTACCAGGAGAGACTGAGTACAGAATGGAAAAAGGTGAGAACAAAGTAGGTAAGGGGAGTGAGGGAGGAATGGGATGTATTTAGGGTAGCAGTGATGGCTTGCGTAAAAGATGCTTGCGGCATGAGAAGCGTGGGAGGTGGGCAGATTAGAATGGGTAGTGCGTGGTGGGATGAAGAAGTAAGTTTATTAGTAAAAGAGAAGAGAGAGGCATTTGGACGATTTTTGCAGGGAAATAATGCAAATGAGTGGGAGATGTATAAAAGAAAGAGGCAGGAGGTCAAGAGAAAAGTGCAAGAGGTGAAAAAGAGGGCAAATGAGAGTTGGGGTGAGAGAGTATCATTAAATTTTAGGGAGAATAAAAAGATGTTTTGGAATAAGGTAAATAATGTGCGTAAGACGAGGGAACAGATGGGAACTTAAGTGAAGGGGGCTAATGGGGAGTTGATAACAAGTAGTAGTGATGTGAGAAGGAGATGGAGTGAGTATTTTGAAGGTTTGTTGAATGTGCTTGATGATAGAGTGGCAGATGTAGGGTGTTTTGGTCGAGGTGGTGTGCAAAGTGAGAGGGTTAGGGTAAACGATTTGGTAAACGGAAAAGAGGTAGTAAAAGCTATGCGGAAGATGTAAGCCGGCAAGGCAGCAGGTTTGGATGGTATTGCAGTGGAATTTATTAAAAAAGGGGGTGACTGTATTGTTGACTGGTTGGTAAGGTTATTTAATGTATGTATGATTCATGGTGAGGTGCCTGAGGATTGGCGGAATGCTTTCATAGTGCCATTGTACAAAGGCAAAAAGGATAAAAGTGAGTGCTCAAATTACAGAGATATATGTTTGTTGATTATTCCTGGTAAATTATATGGGAGGGTATTGATTGAGAGGGTGAAGGCATGTACAGAGCATCAGATTGTGGAAGAGCAGTGTGGTTTCAAAAGTGGTAGAGGATGTGTGGATCAGGTGTTTGCTTTGAAGAATGTATGTGAGAAATACTTAGAAAAGCAAATGGATTTGTATGTAACATTTATGGATCTGGAGAAGGCATATGATAGAGTTGATAGAGATGCTCTGTGGAAGGTATTAAGAATATATGGTGTGGGAGGCAAGTTGTTAGAAGCAGTGAAAAGTTTTTATCGAGGATGTAAGGCATGTGTACGTGTAGGCAGAGAGGGAAGTGATTGGTTCTCAGTGAATGTAGGTTTGCGGCAGGGGTGTGTGATGTCTCCACGGTTGTTTAATTTGTTTATGGATGGGGTTGTTAGGGAGGTGAATGCAAGAGTTTTGGAAAGAGGGGCAAGTTTGAAGTCTGTTATGGATGAGAGAGCTTGGGAAGTGAGTCAGTTGTTTCCTGATGATACAGTGCTGGTGGCTGATTCGTATGAGAAAATGCAGAAGCTGGTGACTGAGTTTAGTAAAGTGTGTGAAAGAAGAAAGCTGAGAGTAAATGTGAATAAGAGCAAGGTTATTAGGTTCAGTAGGGTTGAGGGACAAGTCTATTGGGAGGTAAGTTTGTATGGAGAAAAACTGGAGGAAGTGAAGTGTTTTAGATATCTAGGAGTGGATTTGGCAGTGGATGGAACCATGGAAGTGGAAGTGAATCATAGGGTGGGGGAAGGGGCGAAAGTTCTGGGAGCCTTGAAGAATGTGTGGAAGTCGAGAACATTATCTCGGAAAGCAAAAATGGGTATGTTTGAAGGAATAGTGGTTCCAACAATGTTATATGGTTGCGAGGCTTGGGCTATAGATAGAGTTGTGCGGAGGAGGGTGGATGTGCTGGAAATGAGATGTTTGAGGACAATATGTGGTGTGAGGTGGTTTGATTGAGTAAGTAATGTAAGGGTAAGAGAGATGTGCGGTAATAAAAGGAGTGTGGCTGAGACTGCAGAAGAGGGTGTTTTGAAATGGTTTTGTCTAATGGAGAGAATGAGTGAGGAAAGATTGACCAAGAGGATATATATGTCAGAGGTGGAGGGAACGAGGAGAAGTGGGAGGCCAAATTGGAGGTGGAAAGATGGAGTGAAAAAGATTTTCAGTGATTGGGGCCTGAACATGCAGGAGGGTGAAAGGCGTGCAAGGAATAGAGTGAATTGGAACAATGTTGTATACCGGGGTCGACGTGCTGTCAGTGTATTGAACCAGGGCATGTGAAGCACCTGGGGTAAACCATGGAAAGTTGTGTGGGGCCTGGATGTGGAAAGGGAGCTGTGGTTTCAGTGCATTATTACATGACAGCTAGAGACTGAGTGTGAACGATTGTGACCTTTGTTGTCTTTTCTTAGCGCTACCTCGCGCACATGAGGGGGGGAGGGGGTTGATATTTCATGTGTGGCGGGGTGGCGATGGGAATGAATAAAGGCAGACAGTATGAATTATGTACATGTGTATATACTTATATGTCTGTGTGTGTATATATATGTATACATTGAGATGTATAGGTATGTATATTTGCGTGTGTGGACATGTATGTATATACATATGTATGTGGGTGGGTTGGGCCATTCTTTCATCTGTTTCCTTGCGCTACCTCACTAATGCGGGAGACAGCGACAAAGCAAAATAAATGAATAAATAGATAAATGAATTTGTTGAGTATTCCTGGGAAATTATATGGGAGGGTTTTGATTGAGAGGGTGAAGGCATGTACAGAGCATCAGATTGGGGAAGAGCAATGTGGTTTCAGAAGTAGTAGAGGATGTGTGGATCAGGTGTTTGCTTTGAAGAATGTGTGAGAAATACTTAGAAAAGCAAATGGATTTGTATGTATTATTTATGGATCTGGAGAAGGCATATGATAGAGTTTGATACAGATGCTCTGTGGAAGGTATTAAAAATATATGGTGTGGGAGGCAAGTTGTTAGAAGCAGTGAAAAGTTTTCATCGACGATGTAAGACATATGTACATATAGGAATAGAGGAAAGTGATTGGTTCTCAGTGAATGTCGGTTTGTGGCAGGGGTGCGTGATGTCTCCATGGCTGTTTAATTTGTTTATCGATGGGGTTGTTAGGGAGGTGAATGCAAGAGTTTTGGAAAGAGGGTCAAGTGCGCAGTCTGCTGCACTCCAGTGTTAAGTAAGTTTAGAAGACATTTGTTTGCCTCCTTCCTATTCATCTTGTGTTGTATTTGTATTGGAGGAATATAGTTTGATGATGGCATTGGTCGTTAACTGGTGTAGAAGACTAGTTGTGATAGGATTGCATGCTTACATATAATTTGTTGCTATTGTGATGTAGGAATGTACTAGAGGGCATTTTTTTTCTATTGCTTCTTCTTATATTAGAACCCCATAGAACTTTACAGTAGGCCAAAAATAGAAGCCTCCAGTACTGGATTTGAGAAGCTGTATATCACAATTGAAAAATAGATTTTTACTTTTATCAGACTTAGTCTTTTCTTGAGTGTACTAGAGTTGTTTGAAATGCTCTAAAATTCACAAATTTCCTTATATTCACTGATTTGCATATATGTAAAAAATCTGTCAACCCCTGTCCTTACATAGATTCTGCTCTAATTAGAACTAAGTCTCTTATTGTATGAATTTAAAGATATGCATTTTAGGTTTTTCAGACTGAATTATTAAAACTTAAACTTATTCATGAGATGACATGAAGGTTTAGTGTATGAATACACATTGTAATTGTGATGGAAATTCAAATATCTTTTTGAAGGCAATGAATCGATCTCTACCCAATGTTATCTTGGGTGGTTTTGGCACTTCCTCTACTGGCACTGGAAAACCGATGGAGATCAAAGGGACACACACCGAGACCAACGTTGATCAGACAGTAGAGATGATGACCAATGCCAAGAATATCATCATTGTACCAGGTGAGACATTAATTCTTAGACCTGAGTTGATCAGACAGTAGAGATGATGCCAAGAATATCATCATTGTACCAGGTGACTTCAATTCTGAGACCAGTGTTGATCAAACAATAGAGATTATGTCTTTTGCCAAGAATATCATCATTATATCAGGTTAGACATTAATACTGAGATCAGCGTTGATCAGACAAAAGAGATGACTTGCCAAGAATATCATCATTGTACCAGGTGAAACATTGATATTGAGACCTGTGTTGATAAGACAAAGTTGATGACTGATGTCAAGAACATCATCATTGTGCCAGATGAGACAGTAAACCTCCATATTCACCCCTATTAAAGCATATACTGTTCTTACATTAATCATGAATCTTCTCGTAAGGCTTTTCTTTAGAAATCCTACTGTGTGAAATGCATGGTGTTTTTAAGTTTATGAGAACTTTTCTATGTAATGTTCATAAATACACTGTTGTGTGATAAGTATACTTCTGATAAGAGAGAAGGTTGTGTATATTTTTTTTTTCTTCTATCCATTCTACAAGTGTTATTTGGGCCACTACTCTTGTGAGCTGTCTGTGTTTCCCAAGCCTGTAAGACCTGGACCTACAGCATGCAACTGGCTGCTGCTTCCCATAGTTTCTTTGTGGAATCCAGCCATACATCCAGCCTTGCATCCTGTGTTTATACAGTGAAGTTGTGTAATTCTCCTTTGTCTTTCACCTTTACTTTTTCCCATAACCTTTTCACCTTAAAGTGTTGGATCTTCAAATATCAGGGGTGTTCAGATTAGTCCTTGACCCATTTTATATTTCATTCTTTCATTTTTTTTTTTTTTTTTTTTTTTTTTTTTGTCGCTGTCTCCCGCGTTTGCGAGGTAGCGCAAGGAAACAGACGAAAGAAATGGCCCAACCCACCCCATACACATGTATATACATACGTCCACACACGCAAATATACATACCTACACAGCTTTCCATGGTTTATCCCAGACGCTTCACATGCCCTGATTCAATCCACTGACAGCACGTCAACCCCGGTATACCACATCGCTCCAATTCACTCTATTCCTTGCCCTCCTTTCACCCTCCTGCATGTTCAGGCCCCGATCGCACAAAATCTTTTTCACTCCATCTTTCCACCTCCAATTTGGTCTCCCTCTTCTCCTCGTTCCCTCCACCTCCGACACATATATCCTCTTGGTCAATCTTTCCTCACTCATTCTCTCCATGTGCCCAAACCATTTCAAGACACCCTCTTCTGCTCTCTCAACCACGCTCTTTTTATTTCCACACATCTCTCTTACCCTTACGTTACTTACTCGATCAAACCACCTCACACCACACATTGTCCTCAAACATCTCATTTCCAGCACATCCATCCTCCTGCGCACAACTCTATCCATAGCCCACGCCTCGCAACCATACAACATTGTTGGAACCACTATTCCTTCAAACATACCCATTTTTGCTTTCCGAGATAATGGTCTCGACTTCCACACATTCTTCAAGGCTCCCAGAATTTTCGCCCCCTCCCCCACCCTATGATCCACTTCCGCTTCCATGGTTCCATCCGCTGCCAGATCCACTCCCAGATATCTAAAACACTTCACTTCCTCCAGTTTTTCTCCATTCAAACTCACCTCCCAATTGACTTGACCCTCAACCCTACTGTACCTAATAACCTTGCTCTTATTCACATTTACTCTTAACTTTCATACCTGTTCATTATTGAGGTAGTGCTAGGAATAGACACAGAAAAGGCCTCATTCACAGATATTCTTTGTCTAGCTGTCATATCTAATATACCAAAACCACAGCTTTGCTATCCTCAACCAGGCCCCACAGACCCTTCCATGTTTCCTCCATCTTCTACAGATGGCCTTGTTCATTCCATTGATTGCATGTCACCCCCTGTATAATACAATTCTTTGCTTCACTCCCCTTGCATATCTCTCACTCTCCTATATGTTTAGGCTCCAAGCACTTCAAATGTTTTTTACTCTATCCTTCCATCTCCCATTTGGTCTTTCTCTTCTCCTTGTCCAATGCACTTCTAACTCGTATATCCTTATATACTCATTATTTCAGCTTAGATGGCCATAATTGGAACTCATTTTTGCCTGTGTCATGTCACCTACCATAAGAAAAAAGAAAGATGAAACAAGTTCATGGTGAGGGAGGTAACTCCAAGGGTCTTGGACAAAGGGGCAGATTTGTAATCCGAATGCTCTAAGGGGGCCTGGAAAATTGTCATTTGTTTGTAACATGGCAGATGAGAATGAGAAAATGCAGAAGATGGTGTCTGAGTTTAGGAGAGTTTGTGAAAGGAGAAAGTTGCAAGTGCGAAGCTCCTCAGTTTACAGAAGACTTGGCATTAGGAAATCTGCCTTTATGCAATTCTCCCATAACTCATATACAATATTTTTTGAGACATGGAAAAAATCTGCATTAGTAATAGAAATGCTAAGTAGCGCGCGTGGAGGAATATGGTGGAGGGATGCATTAGGCGGACAGTCACTTCTTCAAGATATGTGTCTTGCATAATTAGTGACACAGTTACAGTGGTTTCCTGTGCATTTCCGTTGCATTCTTACAGAACTTTCAATGACTTTTAGTGTAAATACCTCCCTTAGTTCTAACTCATAATGACTGGAGAACAACTAAGTGATATGAGTGGATAACCTCCTTTCAAACATAAAGCATTTGATATAGAGACGAAAATGAAAATAATAAGGAGCACAAAGGTGGGCACTTATTCTGCATCTTATGTGAGCTTGGTCTGGCATTCTCAACAGCAAACACAGTTTTGATGGAGGATGAGCCCATTAAGGAATAAATAAAAGGTTTGGCATCTTTGAAATTAACTTTCTTAACCAAAAAGTGAGCTGGTGCTATCATTGAAATGGAGAAATTACTAATTTGTGGACAGAAGATCAGACTCAACATTGTGCATTGCTAAGTCTCATAGTAATACTAGTGAAATCTAAAAGACTCCTCAAAAACATGAGAGAAATCATGATAATCTTGATGCAAAATTTGTTTCCAGTTATGGATGGTTCATCAGATTTAAAGCTTGGGCCAATTTTCATAATTTTCAAGTGGTTGATGAGTCTGAATGTCACTAGGATTAAGGTAAATGGATTTTTTTCTGATTTCATGATTTTTTTCTCTTGTTTCTATTTTTTGGTCAGTACTGTCTTCCCCATATTTTATATCTCTGTGGTAGTGTTTAAAGTGTGTTGTCTTGCAGTCTGGTGTTTGGGGTTTGGTGAGTTTGATGGGCAAGTATAGTACAAAGTGTGGCGTATGATAACAATAGACTACAGATGTCCGCAAAACATGGAGCCAGAGAAAATGAAATAGTATCTGGGAGGGGTGGCTCATCTTTTCCCAGTGATGGAATTTTGAGTGAAATGGCACTGTTTTCGAGTTGTGGAAATTTTGACTTAAGCATCGTTAGCAGGAACACAAGTTGGGGAGTCTTTTGTAAGTGTGAATACAGCAGAGCTTTTAGGTTTAGCATTGCAAAAAGACAGGTTTGCAGGTGTGAGATTGCCAGGAAAAAACTTGTAGGATGTGGAATGATCCACATACCTGGAAATGGAAATGGCAACGAATGGACCGTGGAAGTAGAGGTCAGTCATAGCATGGGTGAGGGGATGAAGGCTCTGGAGGCATTAAGGAATTTATGGAAAGTGAGGTTGATGTATGGGAAGGCAAAAATTGGTGTTTGAAGTATAGTAGTCCCAGCATTTGTATGAAAAGTGAGGCATTTGCTATAAAAGAAATAGTGTGGAAGAGGACAAGTATGTTGGAAATGAAATATTTGAGGACCATATTCTGTGTGAGGAGGGTTGATCAAGTAATTAACTATAAGGTGAGAGAAAGGTGTGGGAAGCATGTAGTTTAGAGGGCTGAAGAGGTTGTACTGAAATAGTTGTGAAGAAGTTGTGAAGAGGATATATGTCAGAAGTTGGAAAGAACAAGGTGAAGAGGGAGACCAAACTGGAAATGGAAGGAGTGGGTGAATAGAATTTCAAGTGCATGGGGCCGGAACATGCAGGAGGGTGAAACTTATTCGTGGGATAGAATTAAATGGAATGATTTGGTCCACAGGGGGCAATGTGCTGTCATGGGACTGAACCAGGGCATAAGAATCTACCAGAGAAAACCATAAAAAATGTTCTGTGGTGCTTATTTGTGATGGGGCTGTAGTTTCAGTGCATCACACATGACAGCTAGAGTGGATTTGAGCTAATAAGGCCTTTTCTTCATGTGTTCATAGCATTACCTCGAAAAGGCAGGAAATAGTAAACAAGTAAGAAAAAAGCTTATTGATTCTCAGAATAAACTTGTCTTAAACAGGTTTCAGTTTGGTAAAGTGTGTGAAAGAAGAAAGTTGAGAGTAAATGTGAATAAGAGCAAGGTTATTAGGTTCAGTAGGATTGAGAGACAAGTTAATTGGGAGGTAAGTTTGAATGGAGAAAAGCTGGAGGAAGTGAAGTGTTTTAGATATCTGGGAGTGGACTTAGCAGCAGATGGAACCATGGGAGTGGACTTAGCAGTGGATGGAACCATGGGAGTGGAAGTGAGTCACAGGATGGGGAAGGGGGTGAAGGTTCTGGGGGCATTGAAGAATGTGTGGAAGGTGAGAATGTCATTTCGGAGAGCAAAAATGGGTATGTTTGAAGGAATAGTAGTTCCAACAACGTTATGTGGTTGCGAGGCATGGGCTATAGATAGGGTTGTTCACAGGAGGGTGGATGTGTTGGAAATGAAACATTTGAGGACAATATGTGGTGTAAGGTGGTTTGATTGAGCAAATAATGAAAGGGTAAGAGGGATTTGTATTAATAAAAAGAGCGTGGTTGAGAGAGCAGAAGAAGGTGTGTTGAAACGGTTTGGTCACATGGAGAGAATGAGTGAGGAAAGATTGAAAAAGAGGATATATGTGTCAGAGGTGGAGGGAAGAAGGAGAAGCGGGAGACCAAATTGGAGGTGGAAGGTTGGAGCAAAAAAGATTTTGAGCGATTGGGGCCTAAATATACAGGAAGATGAAAGGTGAGCAAGGAATAGAGTGAATTGGAACAATGTGGTACAATGGGGTCAATGTGCTGTCAGTGGATTAAACTATGGCATGTGAAGCATCTGGGGTAAACCATGGAAAGGTCTGTGGGCCTGGATGTGGAAAGGCAGCTTTGGTTTCAGTGCATTACACATGACAGCTAGAGACTGTGAGCAAATGTGGCCTTTTTTTCTTTTGTCTTTTCCTGGTGCTACTTCACTGGAGGGGGGAATGCTATTTTCATGTGTGGTGGGGTGGCAACGTGAATGGATGAAGGTAGCAAGTATGAAAATGTACTTGTGTATATATGTATATGTCAGTGTATGTATATGCAGGTATACGTTGAAATGTATACGTGTGTGTGTATGGGTGTTTATGTATACATGTGTATGTGGATGTGTTGGGCCATTCCTCATCTGTTTCCTTGTGATACCTCGCTGATGCAGGAGATAGTGATTAATTATGATAGATATAGGTATAAATAACTTATTTATAAATTGCAGGCTATGGTTTGTGTGTTGCCAAAGCCCAGTACCCAATTGCTGAGATGGTGGAGATTTTGCGAAAGAAGGGCAAAAATGTTAGATTTGGCATCCATCCTGTGGCTGGTCGCATGCCTGGCCAGCTTAATGTCTTACTGGCAGAGGCTGGAGTTCCATATGATGTGGTACTTGAGATGGATGAGATCAACGATGATTTTCCTGAGACAGATTTGGTGCTAGTTATTGGTGCCAATGACACTGTCAATTCTGCTGCTGAAGATGACCCCAATTCCATTATTGCTGGCATGCCGGTCTTACGTGTTTGGGTCTCAAACCAGGTAAGCCTTTCATGAATTTGTTAAAGAATTGAGAAATGTATTTTCTTGTCACATTTAAGTCAAGGGAAGTTTTAATCATCTTATATAAAGGTGAGGAGTTTTATATACAAGAGCACTGTAGACAGGTGAAGAATTTGTTGGTAATGGCACTTGAAGTGTGGGTGACAAGTATGAAGTAGCTATCATCCTCAAGTAACAATTTTCAAGATTCATCTGATGATAACCCATATTAAGCATCATTAACCAGTCTGAATAAACATAAAATGTGTGATAACTCATCTTAGAGATAATTTCTGAATACTTAAACATATGTTGCTTCCTCCTTACTCTGACAGACCAGATTTGTTCCTAAGGCTTCAGGAATATCTATTATCCTCACTCAGATAGACTCAGTTAACTCACAAGGCTTCAGGCTTCTGTTTCCTCTTCACTCAGACAGACTCAGTGTGTTCATAAGGCTTCAGGAATATGCTTCCTCTTCACTCATACAGACCCAGTATGCTCATAAGGCGTCAGGAATGTGCATTCTCCTCACTCAGACAGACCCGATATGCTCATAAGGCTTCAGGCATATGCTACCTCCTTAGTCAGATAGACCTGGTTAGCTCATAAGGCTTCAGGCATATGCTTCCTTCTTACTCAGACAGACCCAGGTTATTTGAGGTGTGAGTTTGAATGGAGGAAATTTGGAAGAAGTGAAGTGCTTCAGGTAACTAGGAATGGACAGAAACAGAAAGGAGTCAAGGGGAGGGTGAGAGACAGGTTTGGGAGCATTAAGGAATGTGTGGAAAGAGAGGTTGTTATCTGGGACAACAAAATGGGTATGTTTTGAGGTACAGTATTCCCAGTGTTGTATGGATGGGAGGCATGAGGTGCAGAGAAGGTTGGATTTGTAGGAAATGAAATGTTTGAGGTGGACAAGTGAAAAAGGATAAGAGAGATATGTGGTAGCAAGAAATGGCAAAAAATGAGAGTAAACAAAGTTAGCTCAAGGGCTGGGTGAGGATTGGGAAGTATTTAGGGAAGCAGTGCAGGCATGTGTGAGAAAATTGTGTCATACAGGTGGGAGGTGGGCATTAGATGAGTGATGATGAAGTAAAATTGTTAGTGAAAAGATAAAGAAAATTATATTGGTAGCACTAACAGGGAAGTGCAAATGACTAGATGTATAAGAGAATGTGGCAGGAGGTCAAGAGGAAGGTGGGGGATAGTAAAAGAGGGCAAATGAGAGTTGGGATGAGCAGGTATCAGTAAGCTCCAGGGAGAATAAGATATTTTGGAAGGTTAATAGTTTGCAAAAAACAAGAAAACAGATGGGAACATCATTGAGGGGGCAAATGGGGAAGTGGTACCAGGTAATGATGTAGTGAGGAGATGGAGGGTGCATTTTTAAGACTATTGAATGTGTTTGATGATAGAGTAGCAGAAGTAGGGTTATTGGGTCAGGATGGTATGTAGAGTTTTGAGTCTTGGAGAGTGGTTTGTTGAAAAAAGAAGAGGTGGTTAAAGTCATGCATGATATGAATTGTGGCAAGGCAGTTAGAGTAGATGGTATTGCACTTAAATTTATTAAGAAAGGGGATGACACTGTTATTGATTAGTTGATTTGGGTTTTCTTTGTATATATGGATCAGGTGAGGTGCCTGAGGATTGGCAGAATTAATGTATTGTGTCATTGTGTAAAGGCAAGGGGGACAAAAGTGAGTGTTCAAGCTATAGTTGTGTAAGTATGTTGTGGATGTGTTATGTTGTATGGGAGAGTAGTGATTGAGAAGATGAAGGCATGTACAGAACATCAGACTGGTGAGGAACAGTGTGGTTTCAGAAGTGGTAGAGAATGAACAGATCAGTTGTTTGCTTTAAAGAATGTGTGTGAGAAATACTTACAGAAACAAAAAGATTTGAATGTGGCATTTATGGATCTGAGAAAGCACGTGATAGGGTTGGTAGAGATCCCTTGTGAGAGGTCTTATGAATATATGGTGCAGGAGAAAAGCTTTTAGAAGCAGTGAGAAGTTTTTATCAAGAGTGTCAGTCATAAATACAAGTAGAAAGAGAGTAGAGTGAGAAATACTCAGAAAAACAGATGGATTTGTATGTGGCATTTATGAATCAGGAGAAAGAATATATGATAGGGTTGAAAGAGATGCTTTGTGGAAGGTCTTAAGAATATATGGTGTGGGGGGAAAGCTGCTAGAAGCGGTGAGAAGTATTCATCAGGAGTGTAAGGCTTTTGTATAGGTAGGAAGAGAGGAGAGTGAATGGTTCTAAGGGAAGTTTGGTTTGCGGCAGAGGTGTGTGATGTCACCGTGGTTGCTTAGTTTGTTTATAGGTATGATAATGAGGGAGGTAAATGCAAGAATCATGGAGAGGGGGTCAAGTATGAAGTCTGTAGGGGATGAGAGGGCCATGGAAGTGAATCAGTTGTTGTTTGGTGATGATACAGCATTGGTAGTGGCTTTGAGTGAGAATTTGCAGTTGATTGAGTTTGGAAGAGTGTGTGGATGGAGGAAGTTGGGAGTGAATGTGAATAAAAGCAAGGTTATTAAGTTCAGCAGGGTTGAGGTTCATTTTAGTTGGGATGCAAGTCTCAGTGGAGAAAAATTGGATGAAGTGAAGTGTTATAGATGTCTAGGAGTGAACATTATAGCGAATGGAATCATGGAAGCACAAGTAAGTCATAGGATGTGGGGAGAGGATGAGGGTTCTTGGAGCACTGAAGAATATGTGGAAAGAGAGAGCATTATCTGGAAGGGCAATAATGAGTATATTTCTAGGAAAAGTAGTCCCAACATTATCCCTGGGGATAGGGGAGAAAGAATAATTCCCACGTATTCCCTACGTGTCGTAGAAGGTGACTAAAAGGGGAGGGAGCAGGGGGTGGAAATCCTCCCCTATCGTTTTTTTTTTAATTTTCCAAAAGAAGGAACAAAGAAGGGGGCCAGGTGAAGATATTCTCTTCAAAGCCCAGTCCTCTGTTCTTAATGCTACCTTGCTAACATGGGAAATAGCGAATAGTTTGAAAGAAAAGAAAGAAGTAGTCCCAACAATATTATGTGGATGCGAGGCATGGGCTTCAGGTAAGGCTGTACTGAGGAGGATGGATGTGTTGGAAATGAAATGTTTGAGGAAAATATGTAGTGTGAGTTGGTTTGGTCAAGTAGTAATGAAAGGGTGAGAGAGATGTGTGGTAATAAAAGGAGTGTGAGTGAGACAGCAGAAGAGGATGTGCTGAAATGGATTGGACATATGGAGAGAATGAATGCGGAAAGGTTGACAAGGTGGATGTACATCAACATATGGAGGGAACATATAGAATGGAGAGACTAAATTGGTGATGGAAGGATGGTGTGAAAAAGATTTTAAATGATTAGGGTAATTCACTCTCCTCTTTTCCTATTCATACACATGCTTTACACCCTTGATAAAAACTTCTTACTGCCTCTAGCAGCTGTCTTCCCACCCAGTATATTCTTATGACATTCCTCAAGGCATATCAGTCAATCCTATCATAGGTTTTCTCCAGATGCATAAATGCTACTTACAAAACCATCTGTTTCTCATAAATATTTTTCACATACATTCTTCAAAGAAAAGATACATCCATATGTGCATACACACATGCACTTGGATGATAATTACAAGGAAGGTGTGCTAATGATGGAGAGATGTATAGAATTTACTTTCTTACACTATCACTTACTTCCACAACTCATGCTTTAGGAGTATTGGTATGCCTTCCTTAGCTGTTGTCCTCACACCAACTCCCTACTTTACCTCCAAGACTCCTCCAAACCATTCTTCCCCTTTATCCTTGAGTTTCGTTTCACTCAGAGCCAGAACATTCAGGTTTCTTTCTTCAAACATACTACCAATCTCTCCTTTCTCCTCTTGTTTGTTACATTCAGATCCCCTAATCTGACCCTTCAAGGAGGGTGAGCAGTGCACACTTGACTCCTTCTGGTTTCTCTTTTAAAAATTGAAATACAGGGAGGGGTGGGTTTCCAGTGCCCCACTCCCACTCCATTAATTTCTTTTTGCAACATGCAGGGAATGTGTGGGAAGTATTTATTTCCTCTATCCCCCAGTGATACTTTCTCTCCTATCCCTGGAGGGGGTTGTCATTTCATGTGTGCCAGGATGGCGATGGGAATGAATAAAGGCAGCGGTATGAATTATGTATTGATGTATATATGTATATGTCTGTGCATGTGTATATATATATATATTTTTTTTTTTTTTTTTTTTTTTTTTTTATACTTTGTCGCTGTCTCCCGCGTTTGCGAGGTAGCGCAAGGAAACAGACGAAAGAAATGGCCCAACCCCCCCCCCCATACACATGTACATACACACGTCCACACACGCAAATATACATACCTACACACCTTTCCATGGTTTACCCCAGACGCTTCACATGCCCTGATTCACTCCACTGACAGCACGTCAACCCCTGTATACCACATCGCTCCAATTCACTCTATTCCTTGCCCTCCTTACACCCTCCTGCATGTTCAGGCCCCGATCACACAAAATCTTTTTCACTCCATCTTTCCACCTCCAATTTGGTCTCCCTCTTCTCCTCGTTCCCTCCACCTCCGACACATATATCCTCTTGGTCAATCTTTCCTCACTCATTCTCTCCATGTGACCAAACCATTTCAAAACACCCTCTTCTGCTCTCTCAACCACGCTCTTTTTATTTCCACACATCTCTCTTACCCTTACGTTACTTACTCGATCAAACCACCTCACACCACACATTGTCCTCAAACATCTCATTTCCAGCACATCCATCCTCCTGCGCACAACTCTATCCATAGCCCACGCCTCGCAACCATACAACATTGTTGGAACCACTATTCCTTCAAACATACCCATTTTTGCTTTCCGAGATACTGTTCTCGACTTCCACACATTTTTCAAGGCTCCCAAAATTTTCGCCCCCTCCCCCACCCTATGATCCACTTCCGCTTCCATGGTTCCATCCGCTGACAGATCCACTCCCAGATATCTAAAACACCTCACTTCCTCCAGTTTTTCTCCATTCAAACTCACCTCCCAATTGACTTGACCCTCAACCCTACTGTACCTAATAACCTTGCTCTTATTCACATTTACTCTTAACTTTCTTCTTCCACACACTTTACCAAACTCAGTCACCAGCTTCTGCAGTTTCTCACATGAATCAGCCACCAGCGCTGTATCATCAGCGAACAACAACTGACTCACTTCCCAAGCTCTCTCATCCCCAACAGACTTCATACTTGCCCCTCTTTCCAGGACTCTTGCATTTACCTCCCTAACAACCCCATCCATAAACAAATTAAACAACCATGGAGACATCACACACCCCTGCCGCAAACCTACATTCACTGAGAACCAATCACTTTCCTCTCTTCCTACACGTACACATGCCCTACATCCTCGATAAAAACTTTTCACTGCTTCTAACAACTTTCCTCCCACACCATATATTCTTAATACCTTCCACAGAGCATCTCTATCAACTCTATCATATGCCTTCTCCAGATCCATAAATGCTACATACAAATCCATTTGCTTTTCTAAGTATTTCTCACATACATTCTTCAAAGCAAACACCTGATCCACACATCCTCTACCACTTCTGAAACCGCACTGCTCTTCCCCAATCTGATATATATATATCTGATATATATATATATATATATATATGATCCGTGGGGGGCGACTGGGAGGGGAGGGAGTGGGGGGCTGGAAATCCTCCCTTCAATTTTTTTTAATTTTTTAGGGAAGAAACGGAGAAGGGGGCCAGGTGGGGATGTTCCCTCAGTGGCCCGGTCCTCTGTTCTTGGCGCTACCTCGCTAACGCGGGAAATGGCGAATAGTTTAAAAAAGAAATATATATATATATATATATATATATATATATATATATATATATATATATATATATATATATATATATATATATTTATATATATATATATATATATATATATGCTTGTGGCATGAGAAGAGTGGGAGGTGGGCTGTTTAGAAAGGGTAGTGAGTGGTGGGATGAAGAAGTAAGAGTATTAGTGAAAGAGAAGAGAGAGGCATTTGGACGATTTTTGCAGGGAAAAAATGCAATTGAGTGGGAGAAGTATAAAAGAAAGAGACAGGAGGTCAAGAGAAAGGTGCAAGAGGTGAAAAAAAGGGCAAATGAGAGTTGGGGTGAGAGACTATCAGTAAATTTTAGGGAGAATAAAAAGATGTTCTGGAAGGAGGTAAATAGGGTGCGTAAGACAAGGGAGCAAATGGGAACTTCAGTGAAGGGCGTAAATGGGGAGGTGATAACAAGTAGCGGTGATGTGAGAAGGAGATGGAATGAGTATTTTGAAGGTTTGTTGAATGTGTCTGATGACAGAGTGGCAGATATAGGGTGTTTTGGTCGAGGTGGTGTGCAAAGTGAGAGGGTTAGGGAAAATGATTTGGTAAACAGAGAAGAGGTAGTAAAAGCTTTGCGGAAGATGAAAGCCGGCAAGGCAGCAGGTTTGGATGGTATTGCAGTGGAATTTATTAAGAAAGGGGGTGACTGTATTGTTGACTGGTTGGTAAGGTTATTTAATGTATGTATGACTCATGGTGAGGTGCCTGAGGATTGGCGGAATGCGTGCATAGTGCCATTGTACAAAGGCAAAGGGGAAAAGAGTGAGTGCTCAAATTACAGAGGTATAAGTTTGTTGAGTATTCCTGGTAAATTATATGGGAGGGTATTGATTGAGAGGGTGAAGGCATGTACAGAGCATCAGATTGGGGAAGAGCAGTGCGGTTTCAGAAGTGGTAGAGGATGTGTGGATCAGGTGTTTGCTTTGAAGAATGTATGTGAGAAATACTTAGAAAAGCAAATGGATTTGTATGTAGCATTTATGGATCTGGAGAAGGCATATGATAGAGTTGATAGAGATGCTCTGTGGAAGGTATTAAGAATATATGGTGTGGGAGGCAAGTTGTTAGAAGCAGTGAAAAGTTTTTATCGAGGATGTAAGGCATGTGTACGTGTAGGAAGAGAGGAAAGTGATTGGTTCTCAGTGAATGTAGGTTTGCGGCAGGGGTGTGTGATGTCTCCATGGTTGTTTAATTTGTTTATGGATGGGGTTGTAAGGGAGGTAAATGCAAGAGTCCTGGAAAGAGGGGCAAGTATGAAGTCTGTTGGGGATGAGAGAGCTTGGGAAGTGAGTCAATTGTTGTTCGCTGATGATACAGCGCTGGTGGCTGATTCATGTGAGAAACTGCAGAAGCTGGTGACTGAGTTTGGTAAAGTGTGTGGAAGAAGAAAGTTGAGAGTAAATGTGAATAAGAGCAAGGTTATTAGGTACAGTAGGGGTGAGGGTCAAGTCAATTGGGAGGTGAGTTTGAATGGAGAAAAACTGGAGGAAGTGAAGTGTTTTAGATATCTGGGAGTGGATCTGTCAGCGGATGGAACCATGGAAGCGGAAGTGGATCATAGGGTGGGGGAGGGGGCGAAAATTTTGGGAGCCTTGAAAAATGTGTGGAAGTCGAGAACATTATCTCGGAAAGCAAAAATGGGTATGTTTGAGGGAATAGTGGTTCCAACAATGCTGTATGGTTGCGAGGCGTGGGCTATGGATAGAGATGTGCGCAGGAGGATGGATGTGCTGGAAATGAGATGTTTGAGGACAATGTGTGGTGTGAGGTGGTTTGATCGAGTAAGTAACGTAAGGGTAAGAGAGATGTGTGGAAATAAAAAGAGCGTGGTCGAGAGAGCAGAAGAGGGTGTTTTGAAATGGTTTGGGCACATGGAGAGAATGAGTGAGGAGAGATTGACCAAGAGGATATATGTGTCGGAGGTGGAGGGAACGAGGAGAAGAGGGAGACCAAATTGGAGGTGGAAAGATGGAGTGAAAAAGATTTTGTGTGATCGGGGCCTGAACATGCAGGAGGGTGAAAGGAGGGCAAGAAATAGAGTGAATTGGAGTCATGTGGTATACAGGGGTTGACGTGCTGTCAGTGGATTGAAGCAAGGCATGTGAAGCGTCTGGGGTAAACCATGGAAAGCTGTGTAGGTATGTATATTTGCGTGTGTGGACGTGTGTATGTACATGTGTATGGGGGGGGGGTTGGGCCATTTCTTTCGTCTGTTTCCTTGCGCTACCTCGCAAACGCGGGAGACAGCGACAAAGTATAAAAAAAAAAAAAAAAAAAAAAAAAAAAAAAAAAAATATATATATATATTTATCCCTGGGGATAGGGGAGAAAGAATACTTCCCACGTATTCCCTGCGTGTCGTAGAAGGCGACTAAAAGGGGAGGGAGCGGGTGGCTGGAAATCCTCCCCTCTCGTTTTTTTTTAATTTTCCAAAAGAAGGAACAGAGAAGGGGGCCAGGTGAGGATTTTCCCTCTAAGGCCCAGTCCTCTGTTCTTAACGCTACCTCGCAAATGCGGGAAATGGCGAATCGTATGAAAAAAAAATATATATATATATATATATATATATATATATATATATATATATATATATATATATATATATATATATATATATATATATATTTATTATCCCTGGGGATAGGGGAGAAAGAATACTACCCACGTATTCCCTGCGTGTCGTAGAAGGCGACTAAAAGGGGAGGGAGCGGGTGGCTGGAAATCCTCCCCTCTCTTTTTTTTTTTTTTTTTTTTTTTACTTTTCCAAAAGAAGGAACAGAGAAGGGGGTCAGGTGAAGATATTCCCTCAAAGGCCCAGTTCTCTGTTCTTAACGCTACCTCGCTAAAGCGGGAAATAGCAAATAGTATGAAAAAAAAAAAAAAAAAAATATATGATCCATAAATGGATCCATTTATGGATCTGGAGAAGGCATATGATAGAGTTGATAGAGATGCTCTGTGGAAGGGATTACGAATATATGGTGTGGGAGGCAAGTTGTTAGAAGCAGTGAAAAGTTTTTATCGAGGATGTAAGGCATGTGTACGTGTAGGAAGAGAGGAAAGTGATTGGTTCTCAGTGAATGTAGGTTTGCGGCAGGGGTGTGTGATGTCTCAATGGTTGTTTAATTTGTTTATGGATGGGATTGTTAGGGAGGTGAATGCAAGAGTTTTGGAAAGAGGGGCAAGTATGAAGTCTGTTGTGGATGAGAGAGCTTGGGAAGTGAGTCAGTTGTTGTTCGCTGATGATACAGCGCTGGTGGCTGATTCATGTGAGAAACTGCAGAAGCTGGTGACTGAGTTTGGTAAAGTGTGTGAAAGAAGAAAGTTAAGAGTAAATGTGAATAAGAGCAAGGTTATTAGGTACAGTAGGGTTGAGGGTCAAGTCAATTGGGAGGTAAGTTTGAATGGAGAAAAACTGGAGGAAGTAAAGTGTTTTAGATATCTGGGAGTGGATCTGGCAGCGGATGGAACCATGGAAGCGGAAGTGAATCATAGGGTGGGGGAGGGGGCGAAAATCCTGGGAGCCTTGAAGAATGTGTGGAAGTCGAGAACATTATCTCGGAAAGCAAAAATGGCTATGTTTGAAAGAATAGTGGTTCCAACAATGTTGTATGGTTGCGAGGCATGGGCTATGGATAGAATTGTGCGCAGGAGGGTGGATGTGCTGGAAATGAGATGTTTGAGGACAGTGTGTGGTATGAGGTGGTTTGATCGAGTAAGTAGTGTAAGGGTAAGAGAGATGTGTGGAAATAAAAAGAGCGTGGTTGAGAGAGCAGAAGAGGGTGTTTTGAAATGGTTTGGGCACATGGAGAGAATGAGTGAGGAAAGATTGACCAAGAGGATATATGTGTCGGAGGTGGAGGGAAAGAGGAGAAGTGAGAGACCAAATTGGAGGTGGAAAGATGGAGTGAAAAAGACTTTGTGTGATCGGGGCCTGAACATGCAGGAGGGTGAAAGGAGGGCAAGGAATAGAGTGAATTGGATCGATGAGGTATACCGGGGTGGACGTGCTGTCAGTGGATTGAATCAGGGCATGTGAAGCATCTGGGGTAAACCATGGAAAGTTCTGTGGGGCCTGGATGTGGAAAGGGAGCTGTGGTTTCGGGCATTATTGCATGACAGCTAGAGACTGAGTGTGAACGAATGGGGCCTTTGTTGTCTTTTCCTAGTGCTACCTCGCACACATGAGGGGGGAGGGGGATGGTATTCCATGTGTGGCGAGGTGGCGATGGGAATGAATAAAGGCAGACAGTGTGAATTGTGTGCATGGGTATGTATGTATGTGTCTGTGTGTGTATATATATGTGTACATTGAGATATATAGGTATGGATATTTGCGTGTGTGGACGTGTATGTATATACATTGTGTATGGGGGTAGGTTGGGCCATTTCTTTCGTCTGTTTCCTTGCGCTACCTCCCAAACACGGGAGACAGCGACAAAGCAAAATAAAATATATAACTTTTTTTTTTTTTTGTTGGAACCACTATTCCTTCAAACATACCCATTTTTGCTTTCCGAGATAATGTTCTTGACTTCCACACATTCTTCAAGGCTCCCAGGATTTTCGCCCCCTCCCCCACCCTATGATCCACTTCCGTTTCCGTGGTTCCATCCGCTGCCAGATCCACTCCCAGATATCTAAAACACTTTACTTCCTCCAGTTTTTCTCCATTCAAACTTACCTCCCAATTGACTTGATCCTCAACCCTACTGTACCTAATAACCTTGCTCTTATTCACATTTACTCTTAACTTTCTTCTTTCACACACTTTACCAAACTCAGTCACCAGCTTCTGCAGTTTCTCACATGAATCAGCCACCAGCACTGTATCATCAGCGAACAACAATTGACTCACTTCCCAAGCTCTCTCATCCCCAACAGACTTCATACTTGCCCTTCTTTCCAAAACTCTAGCATTCACCTCCCGAACAACCCCATCCATAAACAAATTAAACAACCATGGAGACATCACACACCCCTGCCGCAAACCTACATTCACTGAGAACAATCACTTTCCTCTCTTCCTACACGTACACATGCCTTACATCCTCGATAAAAACTTTTCACTGCTTCTAACAACTTGCCTCCCACACCATATATTCTTAATACCTTCCACAGAGCATCTCTATCAACTCTATCATATGCCTTCTCCAGATCCATAAATGCTACATACAAATCCATTTGCTTTTCTAAGTATTTCTCACATACATTCTTCAAAGCAAACACCTGATCCACACATCCTGTACCACTTCTGAAACCACACTGCTCTTCCCCAATCTGATGCTCTGTACATGCCTTCACCCTCTCAATCAATACCCTCCCATATAATTTACCAGGAATACTCAACAAATTTATACCTCTGTAATTTGAGCACTCACTCTTATCCCCTTTGCCTTTGTACAGTGGCACTATGCACGCATTCCGCCAATCCTCAGGCACCTCACCATGAGTCATACATACATTAGATAACCTTACCAACCAGTCAATAATACAGTCACCCCCTTTTTTAATAAATTCCACTGCAATACCATCCAAACCTGCTGCCTTTGCGGCTTTCATCTTCCGCAAAGCTTTTACTACCTCTTCTCTGTTTACCAAATCATTTTCCCTAACCCTCTCACTTTGCACACCACCTCGACCAAAACATCCTATATCTGCCACTCTATCATCAAACACATTCAACAAACCTTCAAAATACTCACTCCATCTCCTTCTCACATCACCACTACTTGTTATCACCTCCCCATTTGCCCCCTTCACTGAAGTTCCCATTTGCTCCCTTGTCTTACGCACTTTATTTACCTCCTTCCAGAACATCTTTTTATTCTCTCTAAAATTTAATGATACTCTCTCACCCCAACTCTCATTTGCCCTCTTTTTCACCTCTTGCACCTTTCTCTTGACCTCCTGTTTCTTTCTTTTATACATCTCCCACTCAATTGCATTTTTTCACTGCAAAAATCGTCCAAATGCCACTCTCTTCTCTTTCACTTATAATCTTACTTCTTCATCCCACCACTCACTACCCTTTCTAATCAACCCATCTCCCACTCTTCTCATGCCACAAGCATCTTTTGTGCAATCCATCACTGATTCCCTAAATACATCCCATTCCTCCCCCACTCCCCTTACTTCCAGAAGGATATATATATATATCTTTCTTTCATACTATTGGCCATTTCCCGCGTTAGCGAGGTAGCGTTAAGAACAGAGGACTGGGCCTTTGAGGGAATATCCTCATCTGGCCCCCTTCTCTGTTCCTTCTTTGAGAAAAACAAAAAAAGCAAAAGGGGAGGATTTCCAGCCTCCTGCTCCCTTCCCCTTCAGTCGCCTTCCACGACACGCAGGGAACACGTGGGAAGCATTCTTTCTCCCCTATCCCCATTGTTTATATATGTTTTTTTTTTTTTTTTTTTTTTTTTTTTTTTTTTTTAATACCTCGTCGCTGTCTCCCGCGGTTGCGAGGTAGCGCAAGGAAACAGACGAAAGAAATGGCCCAACCCCCCCATGCACATGTACATACACACGTCCACACACGCAAATATACATACCTACACAGCTTTCCATGGTTTACCCCGGACGCTTCACATGCCTTGATTCAATCCACTGACAGCACGTCAACCCCTGTATACCACATCGCTCCAATTCACTCTATTCCTTGCCCTCCTTTCACCCTCCTGCATGTTCAGGCCCCGATCACACAAAATCCTTTTCACTCCATCTTTCCACCTCCAATTTGGTCTCCCTCTTCTCCTCGTTCCCTCCACCTCCGACACATATATCCTCTTGGTCAATCTTTCCTCACTCATTCTCTCCATGTGTCCAAACCATTTCAAAACACCCTCTTCTGCTCTCTCAACCACGCTCTTTTTATTTCCACACATCTCTCTTACCCTTACGTTACTTACTCGATCAAACCACCTCACACCACACATTGTCCTCAAACATCTCATTTCCAGCACCTCCATCCTCCTGCGCACAACTCTATCCATAGCCCACGCCTCGCAACCATACAACATTGTTGGAACCACTATTCCTTCAAACATACCCATTTTTGCTTTCCGAGATAATGTTCTCGACTTCCACACATTTTTCAAGGCTCCCAAAATTTTCGCCCCCTCCCCCACCCTATGATCCACTTCCGCTTCCATGGTTCCATCCGCTGACAGATCCACTCCCAGATATCTATATATATATATATATATATATGTTCATAGTACTTGCCATTTCCCGCGTCAGCGAGGTAGCGTTAAGAAGAGAGGACTGAGCCTTTAAGGGAATATCCTCACTTGGCCCCCTCCTCTGTTCCTTCTTTTGGAAAATTAAAAAAGAGAGGGGAGGATTTCCAGCCCCCCGCTCCCTTCCCTTTCATTCGCCTTCTACGACACGCAGGGAATACGTGGGAAATATTCTTTCTCCCCTATCCCCAGGGATAATATATATATATATATATATATATATATATATATATATATATATATATATATATATATATTTTTTTTTTTTTTTCATACTATTCGCCAGTTCCCACATTAGCGAGGTAGCGCTAAGAACAGAGGACTGGGCCTTTGAGGGAATATCCTCACCTGGCCCCCTTCTCTGTTCCTTCTTTTGGAAAAAAAAAAATAAAAAAAAAAAACGAGAGGGGAGGATTTCCAGCCCCCCGCTCCCTTCCCTTTTAGTCGCCTTCTACAATACGCAGGGAATACGTGGGAAGTATTCTTTCTCCCCTATCCCCAGGGATAGGTTCGGCAGTACATATACTAAAATTGGAACGATACAGAGAAGATTAGCATATATATATATATTTTATTTATTATACTTTGTCGCTGTCTCCCGCGTTTGCGAGGTAGCGCAAGGAAACAGACGAAAGAAATGGCCCAACCCCCCCCCCCCATACACATGTATATACATACGTCCACACACAGCTTTCCATGGTTTACCCCAGACTCTTCACATGCCCTGCTTCAATCCACTGACAGCACGTCAACCCCGGTATACCACATCGCTCCAATTCACTCTATTCCTTGCCCTCCTTTCACCCTCCTGCATGTTCAGGCCCCGATCACACAAAATCTTTTTCACTCCATCTTTCCACCTCCAATTTGGTCTCCCTCTTCTCCTTGTTCCCTCCACCTCCGACACATATATCCTCTTGGTCAATCTTTCCTCACTCATCCTCTCCATGTGCCCAAACCACTTCAAAACACCCTCTTCTGCTCTCTCAACCACGCTCTTTTTATTTCCACACATCTCTCTTACCCTTACGTTACTCACTCGATCAAACCACCTCACACCACACATTGTCCTCAAACATCTCATTTCCAGCACATCTATCCTCCTGCGCACAACTCTATCCATAGCCCACGCCTCGCAACCATACAACATTGTTGGAACCACTATTCCTTCAAACATAGCCATTTTTGCTTTCCGAGATAATGTTCTCGACTTCCACACATTCTTCAAGGCCCCCAGGATTTTCGCCCCCTCCCCCACCCTATGATCCACTTCCGCTTCCATGGTTCCATCCGCTGCCAGATCCACTCCCAGATATCTAAAACACTTCACTTCCTCCAGTTTTTCTCCATTCAAACTCACCTCCCAATTGACTTGACCCTCAACCCTACTGTACCTAATAACCTTGCTCTTATTCACATTTACTCTTAACTTTCTTCTTCCACACACTTTTCCAAACTCAGTCACCAGCTTCTGCAGTTTCTCATATGAATCAGCCACCAGCGCTGTATCATCAGCGAACAACAACTGACTCACTTCCCAAGCTCTCTCATCCCCAACAGACTTCATACTTGCCCCTCTTTCCAAAACCCTTGCATTTACCTCCCTAACAACCCCATCCATAAACAAATTAAACAACCATGGAGACATCACACACCCCTGCCGCAAACCTACATTCACTGAGAACCAATCACTTTCCTCTCTTCCTACACGTACACATGCCTTACATCCTCGATAAAAACTTTTCACTGTTTCTAACAACTTTCCTCCCACACCATATATTCTTAATACCTTCCACAGAGCATCTCTATCAACTCTATCATATGCCTTCTCCAGATCCATAAATGCTACATACAAATCCATTTGCTTTTCTAAGTATTTCTCACATACATTCTTCAAAGCAAACACCTGATCCACACATCCTGTACCACTTCTGAAACCACACTGCTCTTCCCCAATCTGATGCTCTGTACATGCCTTCACCCTCTCAATCAATACCCTCCCATATGATTTACCAGGAATACTCAACAAACTTATACCTCTGTAATTTGAGCACTCACTCTTATTCCCTTTGCCTTTGTATATATATATATATATATATATATATATATATATATATATATATATATGAATATGATGTGATTGTTGCACGGGGGTGCACTTGGGAACTTGTTGTGTTTCATTTTCCCCGTGGACTCATAGGAATATCTTGGTCACGCGCAAAATTGTGATCCTTTCCAACATATATATATATGTATATGTGGAGGAGGATGGATGTGCTGGAAATGAGATGTTTGAGGACAATGTGTGGTGTGAGGTGGTTTGATCGAGTAAGTAACATAAGGGTAAGAGAGATGTGTGGAAATAAAAAGAGCGTGGTTGAGAGAGCAGAAGAGGGTGTTTTGAAATGGTTTGGGCACATGGAGAGAATGAGTGAGGAAAGATTGACCAAGAGGATATATGTGTCGGAGGTGGAGGGAACGAGGAGAAGTGGGAGACCAAATTGGAGGTGGAAAGATGGAGTGAAGAAAATTTTGTGTGATCGGGGCCTGAACATGCAGGAGGGTGAAAGGAGGGCAAGGAATAGAGTGAATTGGATCGATGTGGTATACCGGGGTTGACGTGCTGTCAGTGGATTGAATCAGGGCATGTGAAATGTCTGGGGTAAACCATGGAAAGCTGTGTAGGTATGTATATTTGCGTGTGTGGACGTATGTATATACATGTGTATGGGGGTGGGTTGGGTCATTTCTTTCGTCTGTTTCCTTGCGCTACCTCGCAAACGCAGGAGACAGCGACAAAGCAAAAAAAAATATATATATATATATATATATATATATATATATATATATATATATATATATATACATATTCTTTTTCTTTCATACTATTCGCCATTTCCCGCATTAGCAAGGTAGCGTTGAGAACAGAGGACTGGGCCTTTGAGGGAACATCCTCACCTGGCCCCCTTCTCTGTTCCCTCTTTTGGAAAAAAAAAAAAAGCATATTATATATATATATTATTCATTTATTTATTTTGCTATGTCACTGTCTCCCGCGTTAGCGAGGTAGCGCAAGTAAAATGATAGGTGAAGAACAAAAATTTTATGATTGCTGCAGCACCTTTACATGACCCTTGTGAAACACCTTGGGAAGGCCTGAAAAACCTCTCCATGTACTTTGAATGTTCTTAAACATCATGTTCAATTTCTTCCATATTTTTTATCAGTATCTGTAATTTTTTCTCTTTGCTTATTCCTTGTTATTAAAACTATCATATGATTAGGTTGTGGTGATGAAGCGCTCACTTGGTGTTGGCTACGCAGCTGTTGACAACCCCATTTTCTTCAAGCCCAACACCAACATGCTACTAGGTGATGCCAAGAAGACTTGTGATGCTCTCCTTGTCAAACTTAAGGAACACTATGAGTAAATTTATCATCACAGACTCTACAAAAGATACCTAGCAACTAATATGTCACATATCCAAGTCTTTTGATTAAGTTTTTTAAGCATTTTTTGTTTCTCATGTCTTCAGATGACTAAATGATCAAAACTTTTTATTGGAGTTTAAACAGATTGTGTATTAAAACAACAATTTTATTCTGTTGAAAGTAACTGAAAGTGCATGTAAAAGTTCTATAACATGTTTTGCTCTAACTGAATCACTATTTGAACTTATCTTGAAGGCAAATCACATTTAAAATGCTACGCACAGGAACGTGACATCACATATGTTGTAATATTATATCAGGTTTGACCTTCTCTTGCTAAAGTGTGTAATTCATGTTCAAATTTTATATTTGGCCTTGTCTTGCTAAAGTATGTAATTCATCAAAAACAAACAAAAAATTGGCTTAGAAGAAGATGTCTTGAGAAACTGTCATTAAAAGGTAGTGATGAATAGTAAGTCTGTAGAAAGTCTTATAAGATATATATTTTTTTTTCAGAATATTTCTTCTGCTATGAGTATTTGTGATATTGTAAATTAATGGCAAAAATGATTTGTCCATTGTTGTGTCTTTTAGTATGTATGGGATCTTTGTTGTGAGAGAATCTATTTTAGCAATTATGAAGTAATTAAGTAAATAAGTTGTTTCATTGTAACCTCTCTTTGTCTTAAGTTTCTGTGTATGCTAATTTTATTATTCCTATATTTTTGTTATATATACTGAAACAAGGCAAGGTAATAAGGACCTGAAAATGTATATTCCACAGTAATAAGAATGCCAATCAATTAGTTACACTTGCACGTCTACCATGGCAACATCTGGTTTACTTGCACATATGCTTTTCACATCCTCAGTTTGTCTTCATTGGCTAGGAGTGGACTGCCACACCAACCTTGGCAATTTACTTTTCACTTTCCATATTGAGTTGATTTGCTTATGTGAGATCTGATACTCACATTTATGCCCACATCTCAATTAAATGACTTCATAACACATAATCACAAGTCATTCACTGTGGCATCCTCATCTGAGGAACTTGTAGGTTATAATATTTGACTTCAAATTTGTCCCTTTTTTAACTTTCTTTCCCTCCTGTCTTTGTAACTTTGGCTACACAGTCATATGTCTTCATCACTGCCTTGTATTTTAGCTATCTGAAATGCTTTAATGTATGTGTTTCTAATGATTTTTCAACATGTGTCTTTCTCATATTCTTTTTCACTCACCATATTTCTTAATTCCAGCCTTATATTTTCATCTCCACTGATATTAGTTTTTATTTTCCTCTGTAAATTAGTATGTACAAAATATGCTGCTCCTCCAGTTATTCTTTCCTGCATTCTTCAACTTTCAACTTCGGCTTTTCTAACTCTGTATTTACTGAACATCACCTCCAGTTACCTAAATTCATTTTATTGTCCTGATTACCAATAGTGATGGGGACAATACAGATAGTAATGGGACTACTGTTGGTGACAAGGATGATTACCAATAGTGATGGGGACAATACAGATAGTAATGGGACTACTGTTGGTGACAAGGATGATTACTAATAGTGATGGGACTACTGTTGGTGACAAGGACACTAATGATAGTGACTGGGATACTAATGGTCTAACAGGTCACCACTGGTGATGAGGGACACTACCGGTGCTGAGGGACACTACTGGTGGTGGTGAGGAACACTGGTGGTGGGGGATACCACTGGTGGTGGTGAGGGACATTACCGGTGGTGAGGGACACTACTGGTGGTGGTGAGGGGACATTGCTGGTGGTGATGGGGACACAACTGGTGCTGAAGGACAGTGGTGTTGATGAGTAACACTACTGGTGCTGAGGGAATTCACTTGTGGTAAATGTGACACCATTGGTGATGATGAGGGACACTACTGGTTGTGGTAAGGGAATCCACTAGTGACAATGGGAACAGTACTGGTGGTGGTAAGGGGACACTACTAGTAGTGGTAAGGGGGACTACTGGTGGTGGTTAGGGACACTGCTGGTGGTGAGGGAATCCACTGGTGGTGATGGAGACACCACTGGTGGTGGTGAGGGATATGACTGAAGGTGGTGAAGGAATCCACTGGTGGTAATGGGGATAGTACTGGTGGTGGTGAGGGACACTACTGGTGATGGTTAGGGGACACTGCTGGTGTTGATAGGGACACTACTGGTGCTGAGGGAATCCACTGGTAGTAATGGGGACACTACAGGTGCCGAGGGAATCCACTGGTAGTAAATGGGGACACCACTGGTTGTGGCGAGGGACATTACCGATGCTGACAGACACTACTGGTGGTGGTGAGGGACATTTCTGGTGGTGAGGTATTCCACTCATTGTAATGGGAACACCACTGGTTGTGGTGAGGGACACTACTAGTGGTAGTGAGAGACACTGCTGGTGGTGAGGGGCTCTGCTGGTGGTGGTAAGGGGACACTGCTGGTGGTGAGGGGCTCTGCTGGTGGTGGTAAGGGGACACTGCTGGTGGTGAGGGGCTCTGCTGGTGGTGGTAAGGGGACACTGCTGGTGGTGAGGGGCTCTGCTGGTGGTGGTAAGGGGACACTGCTGGTGGTGAGGGGCTCTGCTGGTGGTGGTAAGGGGACACTGCTGGTGGTGAGGGACACTGCTGGTGGTGGTAGGGGACACTGCTGGTGGTCATGGGGACACTACTGGTGCTGAGGGACAGTGGTGGTGGTGAGGAGACACTACTGGTGCTGAGGGACAGTGGTGGTGGTGAGGAGACACTACTGGTGCTGAGGGACAGTGGTGGTGGTGAGGAGACACTACTGGTGCTGAGGAACAGTGGTGGTGGTGAGGAGACACTACTGGTGCTGAGGAACAGTGGTGGTGGTGAGGAGACACTACTGGTGCTGAGGACAGTGGTGGTGGTGAGGAGACACTACTGGTGCTGAGGAACAGTGGTGGTGGTTGAGGAGACACTACTGGTGCTGAGGGACAGTGGTGGTGGTGAGGAGACACTACTGGTGCTGAGGAACAGTGGTGGTGGTGAGGAGACACTACTGGTGCTGAGGAACAGTGTGGTGGTGAGGAGACACTACTGGTGCTGAGGAACAGTAGTGGTGGTGAGGAGACACTACTGGTGCTGAGGGACAGTGGTGGTGGTGAGGAGACACTACTGGTGCTGAGGGACAGTGGTGGTGGTGAGGAGACACTACTGGTGCTGAGGGACAGTGGTGGTGGTGAGGAGACACTACTGGTGCTGAGGAACAGTGGTGGTGGTGAGGAGACACTACTGGTGCTGAGGAACAGTGGTGGTGGTGAGGAGACACTACTGGTGCTGAGGAACAGTGTGGTGGTGAGGAGACACTACTGGTGCTGGAGGGACAGTGGTGGTGGTGAGGAGACACTACTGGTGCTGAGGAACAGTGGTGGTGGTGAGGAGACACTACTGGTGCTGTGGACCGGGGAGGGGGGAGGAGACACTACTGGTGGTGGGAAGTGAGGAGACACTACTGGTGCTGAGGAACAGTGGTGGTGGTGAGGAGACACTACTGGTGCTGAGGAACAGTGGTGGTGGTGAGGAGACACTACTGGTGCTGAGGACAGTGGTGGTGGTGAGGAGACACTACTGGTGCTGAGGAACAGTGGTGGTGGTGAGGAGACACTACTGGTGCTGAGGAACAGTGGTGGTGGTGAGGAGACACTACTGGTGCTGAGGAACAGTGGTGGTGGTGAGGAGACACTACTGGTGCTGAGGAACAGTGGTGGTGGTGAGGAGACACTACTGGTGCTGAGGAACAGTGGTGGTGGTGAGGAGACACTACTGGTGCTGAGGAACAGTGGTGGTGGTGAGGAGACACTACTGGTGCTGAGGGACAGTGGTGGTGGTGAGGAGACACTACTGGTGCTGAGGAACAGTAGTGGTGGTGAGGAGACACTACTGGTGCTGAGGAACAGTGGTGGTGGTGAGGAGACACTACTGGTGCTGAGGGACAGTGGTGGTGGTGAGGAGACACTACTGGTGCTGAGGGACAGTGGTGGTGGTGAGGAGACACTACTGGTGCTGAGGAACAGTGGTGGTGGTGAGGAGACACTACTGGTGCTGAGGGACAGTGGTGGTGGTGAGGAGACACTACTGGTGCTGAGGGACAGTGGTGGTGGTGAGGAGACACTACTGGTGCTGAGGGACAGTGGTGGTGGTGAGGAGACACTACTGGTGCTGAGGAACAGTGGTGGTGGTGAGGAGACACTACTGGTGCTGAGGAACAGTGGTGGTGGTGAGGAGACACTACTGGTGCTGAGGAACAGTGGTGGTGGTGAGGAGACACTACTGGTGCTGAGGAACAGTGGTGGTGGTGAGGAGACACTACTGGTGCTGAGGGACAGTGGTGGTGGTGAGGAGACACTACTGGTGCTGAGGGACAGTAGTGGTGGTGAGGAGACACTACTGGTGCTGAGGAACAGTGGTGGTGGTGAGGAGACACTACTGGTGCTGAGGAACAGTGGTGGTGGTGAGGAGACACTACTGGTGCTGAGGACAGTGGTGGTGGTGAGGAGACCTACTGGGCTGAGGACAGTGTGGTGGTGAGGAGACACTACTGGTGCTGAGGAACAGTGTGGTGTGAGGAGACACTACTGGTGCTGAGGGACAGTGGTGGTGGTGAGGAGACACTACAGGTGCTGAGGAACAGTGGTGGTGGTGAGGAGACACTACTGGTGCTGAGGGACAGTGGTGGTGGTGAGGAGACACTACTGGTGCTGAGGGAACAGTGGTGGTGGTGAGGAGACACTACTGGTGCTGAGGAACAGTGGTGGTGGTGAGGAGACACTACTGGTGCTGAGGAACAGTGGTGGTGGTGAGGAGACACTACTGGTGCTGAGGACAGTGGTGGTGGTGAGGAGACACTACTGGTGCTGAGGACAGTGGTGGTGGTGAGGAGACACTACTGGTGCTGAGGGAACAGTGGTGGTGGTGAGGAGACACTACTGGTGCTGAGGGAACAGTGGTGGTGGTGAGGAGACACTACTGGTGCTGAGGAACAGTGGTGGTGGTGAGGAGACACTACTGGTGCTGAGGAACAGTGGTGGTGGTGAGGAGACACTACTGGTGCTGAGGACAGTAGTGGTGGTGAGGAGACACTACTGGTGCTGAGGAACAGTGGTGGTGGTGAGGAGACACTACTGGTGCTGAGGGACAGTGGTGGTGGTGAGGAGACACTACTGGTGCTGAGGGACAGTGGTGGTGGTGAGGAGACACTACTGGTGCTGAGGAACAGTGGTGGTGGTGAGGAGACACTACTGGTGCTGAGGACAGTGGTGGTGGTGAGGAGACACTACTGGTGCTGAGGGACAGTGGTGGTGGTGAGGAGACACTACTGGTGCTGAGGAACAGTGGTGGTGGTGAGGAGACACTACTGGTGCTGAGGAACAGTGGTGGTGGTGAGGAGACACTACTGGTGCTGAGGAACAGTGGTGGTGGTGAGGAGACACTACTGGTGCTGAGGAACAGTGGTGGTGGTGAGGAGACACTACTGGTGCTGAGGAACAGTGGTGGTGGTGAGGAGACACTACTGGTGCTGAGGAACAGTAGGTGGTGGTGAGGAGACACTACTGGTGCTGAGGGACAGTGGTGGTGGTGAGGAGACACTACTGGTGCTGAGGACAGTGGTGGTGGTGAGGAGACACTACTGGTGCTGAGGAACAGTGGTGGTGGTGAGGAGACACTACTGGTGCTGAGGAACAGTGGTGGTGGTGAGGAGACACTACTGGTGCTGAGGAACAGTGGTGGTGGTGAGGAGACACTACTGGTGCTGAGGAACAGTGGTGGTGGTGAGGAGACACTACTGGTGCTGAGGAACAGTGGTGGTGGTGAGGAGACACTACTGGTGCTGAGGAACAGTGGTGGTGGTGAGGAGACACTACTGGTGCTGAGGACAGTGGTGGTGGTGAGGAGACACTACTGGTGCTGAGGAACAGTGGTGGTGGTGAGGAGACACTACTGGTGCTGAGGAACAGTGGTGGTGGTGAGGAGACACTACTGGTGCTGAGGGACAGTGGTGGTGGTGAGGAGACACTACTGGTGCTGAGGAACAGTGGTGGTGGTGAGGAGACACTACTGGTGCTGAGGAACAGTGGTGGTGGTGAGGAGACACTACTGGTGCTGAGGACAGTGGTGGTGGTGAGGAGACACTACTGGTGCTGAGGAACAGTGGTGGTGGTGAGGAGACACTACTGGTGCTGAGGGACAGTGGTGGTGGTGAGGAGACACTACTGGTGCTGAGGAACAGTGGTGGTGGTGAGGAGACACTACTGGTGCTGAGGGACAGTGGTGGTGGTGAGGAGACACTACTGGTGCTGAGGAACAGTGGTGGTGGTGAGGAGACACTACTGGTGCTGAGGACAGTGGTGGTGGTGAGGAGACACTACTGGTGCTGAGGGACAGTGGTGGTGGTGAGGAGACACTACTGGTGCTGAGGGACAGTGGTGGTGGTGAGGAGACACTACTGGTGCTGAGGGACAGTGGTGGTGGGTGAGCCACACAAGATGGCAGTTGTATAGAGGGGTGGGCCAGCTGCACAATATGGTGGGTGTAGGGAAGGGTGCGCTGGCCATACAATATGGCGGGTGTAGGGAGTGGTAGGCCAGCGACACACTATGACGGGTGTAGGGAAGGGTGGGTCATCCACACAATATGGCATGGCGGATGTAGGGAGGGGTGGGTCAGGAACACAATATGACATGTAGGGAGGGGTGGGTCAACCACACAATATGGCGGGTGTAGGGAGGGGTGGGCCAGCCAACCACACAGTATGGCGGGTGTAGGGAGGGGTGGGCCAGCCAGCCACACAATATGGGGGTGTAGGGAGGGGTGGGCCAGCCAACCACTCAGTATGGCGGGTGTTGGGATGGGTTTGCCAGTCAGCCACACAGTATGGCAGGTGTAGAGAGGAGTGGGCCAGCCAGCCATACAATATGGCGGGTGTAGGGAGGGGTGGGCCAGCCAACCACACAATATGGCGGGTGTAGGGAGGGGTGGGCCAGCCAGCCACACAATATGGCGGGTGTAGGGAGGAGTGGGCCAGCCAGCCACACAATATGGCGGGTGTAGGGAGGGGTGGGCCAGCCAGCCACACAATATGGCGGGTGTAGGGAGGAGTGGGCCAGTCAACCACACAATATGGCGGGTGTAGGGAGGGGTGGGCCAGCCAGCCACACAATATGGCGGGTGTAGGGAGGGGTGGGCCAGCCAGCCACACAATATGGCGGGTGTAGGGAGGGGTGGGCCAGCCAGCCACACAATATGGCGGGTGTAGGGAGGAGTGGGCCAGTCAACCACACAATATGGCGGGTGTAGGGAGGGGTGGGCCAGCCAGCCACACAATATGGCGGGTGTAGGGAGGGGTGGGCCAGCCAGCCACACAATATGGCGGGTGTAGGGAGGAGTGGGCCAGTCAACCACACAATATGGCGGGTGTAGGGAGGGGTGGGCCAGCCAGCCACACAATATGGCGGGTGTAGGGAGGGGTGGGCCAGCCAGCCACACAATATGGCGGGTGTAGGGAGGGGTGGGCCAGCCAGCCACACGGGAACTTGAACAGGTGGTCAGTGAGGAGCCAGCCAGCCCCAGTGTACGGAGCAAGGAGCAAGTGACGCGTGTGTTTGCGCCAATAACGCTGGCTATATTTTTGTTTTTCTTAAGTTTGTGAAGTAGTGAGGAAGTGTGAGGGTAAAGTTGTGTTTAGATGGCCAGAAATATGAGGTAGAGTGGAGGAAGGACTCAGGAAGTCGTATGTATCCGGTACAACAAGTTGGGCGACCAGCCAAGGACACCAACGCCCAGTTTTTCTTTCTCTTGTATGAGGTTGTGAGGCAGTAACCTGTGGCAGGGAGGGAGATTGTATGAGGTTGTGAGGCATTATCCTGTGGCAGGGAGGGAGATTGCCTCATAACTAGGTGTTACTTGACCAACTAGTGTGAGGAGGAAGGGTTAAGTTGCTCACCACTTGGTGTGGTGAGTGAGGGTTGCCCACCATCAAGGTAGAGACAATGGTGTTGAGGAGGAGTGCGTGGTTGGTGATGGTGATGGTAATGGTGATGGTGATGGCTCAAGACTTGGGTCGTCCTGATGATGACCCCAGAGGACTTCCTTATGGTGCCGACCAACGCTGGAGGAACATCCTTCATAACACACCACGCATCAGGAACCGCTATAATCACCCGTGAGAACTTCTCTTACCTTCCCACTGTTATCTTACATCCCACATACATCCCAACACTACCTTATATCCCACATACATCCCAACACTACCTTATATCCCACATACATCCCAACACTACCTTATATCCCACATACATCCCAACATACCTTATATCCCACATACATCCCAACACTACCTTATATCCCACATACATCCCAACACTACCTTATATCCCACATACACCCCAACACTACCTTATATCCCACATACATCCCAACATTACCTCATATCCCACATATGTCCCCAACATTACCTTATATCCCACATACATCCCAACACTACCTTATATCCCACATACATCCCAACACTACCTTATATCCCACATACATCCCAACATTACCTTATATCCCACATACATCCCAACACTACCTTATATCCCACATACATCCCAACACTACCTTATATCCCACATACATCCCAACACTACCTTATATCCCACATACATCCCAACATTACCTCATATCCCACATATGTCCCCAACATTACCTTATATCCCACATACATCCCAACATTACCTTATATCCCACATACATCCCAACACTACCTTATATCCCACATACATCCCAACACTACCTTATATCCCACATACATCCCAACAGTACCTTATATCCCACATGCATCCCAACACTACCTTATATCCCACATACATCCCAACATTACCTCATATCCCACATACATCCCAACATTACCTCATATCCCACATACATCCCAATATTATCTTATATCCCACATACATCCCAACAGTACCTCATATCCCACATATGTCCCCAACATTACCTTATATCCCACATACATCCCAACAGTACCTTATATCCCACATACATCCCAACAGTACCTCATATCCCACATATGTCCCCAACATTACCTTATATCCCACATACATCCCAACAGTACCTTATATCCCACTTACATCCCAACAGTACCTCATGTCCCACATATGTCCCCAACATTGCCTTATATCCCACGTACATCCCAACTTTACGTTATATCCCACATACATCCCAACAGTACCTTATATCCCACATACATCCCAACATTACCTCATATCCCACATACATCCCAAAATTACGTCATGTCCTACATATGTCCCCAACATTTCCTTATATCACACATACTTCACATCATTACCTTATATCCCACATACATCCCAACATTACCTTATATACCACATGCATCCCAACATTACCTCATATCCCACATACATCCCAACATTACCTCATATCCCACATACATCCCAACATTACCTCATATCCCACATACATCCCAACATTACCTCATATCCCACATATATCCCCAACATTACCTTATATCCCACATACATCCCAACAGTACCTTATATACCACTTGCATCCCAACATTACCTTATATCCCACATACATCCCAACAGTACCTTATATACCACATGCATCCCAGCATTACCTTATATCCCACATACATCCCAACAGTACCTTATATAAATACCACATGCATCCCAACATTACCTTATATACCACATGCATCCCAACATTACCTTATATACCACATGCATCCCAACATTACCTTATATACCACATGCATCCCAACATTACCTTATATACCATATGCATCCCAACATTACCTTATATCCCACATGCATCCCAACATTACTTCATATCCTACATACATCACAACATTACCTCATATCCCACATATGTCCCCAACAGTACCTTATACCCCACATACATCCCAACATTACCTTATATCCCACATACATCCCAACAGTACCTTATATACCACATGCATCCCAACATTACCTTATATACCACATGCATCCCAACATTACCTCATATCCCACATACATCCCAACATTACCTCATATCCCACATACAACCCAACATTACCTCATATCCCACATATGTCCCCAACATTACCTTATATCCCACATACATCCCAACAGTACCTTATATATCACATGCATCCCAACATTACCTTATATACCACATGCATCCCAACATTACCTTATATACCACATGCATCCCAACATTACCTCATATCCCACATACATCCCAACATTACCTCATATCCCACATATATCCCCAACATTACCTTATATCCCACATACATCTCAACAGTACCTTATATACCACATGCATCCCAACGTTACCTTATATACCACATGCATCCCAACATTACCTTATATACCACTTGCATCCCAACATTACCTCATATCCCACATACATCCCCAACATGGCCACTGTCATGTAATGATATGCTGATGAATTTTTTTTTACCAATTTGTGTTGTACAGGGAGGCAGATATACACTTGAAGGAAGTCCCATCTTTTGAACATTATATGTCAGACCTCTTGAACTGATATATGAAGTCTGCAGGCATATATTATTCATATGAAGTCTGCAGGCATATATTATTCATATGAAGTCTGCAGGCATATATTATTTATATGAAGTCTGCAGGCATATATTATTCATATGAAGTCTGCATGCATGTATTATTCATATGAAGGCTGCAGGCATATATTATTCATATGAAGTCTGCATGCATGTATTATTCATATGAAGTCTGCAGGCATATATTATTCATATGAAGTCTGCATGCATGTATTATTCATATGAAGTCTGCAGGCATATATTATTCATATGAAGTCTGCATGCATGTATTATTCATATGAAGTCTGCAGGCATATATTATTCATATGAAGTCTGCATGCATGTATTATTCATATGAAGTCTGCATGCATGTATTATTCATATGAAGTCTGCAGGCATATATTATTCATATGAAGTCTGCAGGCATATATTATTCATATGAAGTCTGCAGGCATGTATTATTCATATGAAGTCTGCAGGCATATATTATTCATATGAAGTCTGCAGGCATATATTATTCATATGAAGTCTGCAGGCATATATTATTCATATGAAGTCTGCATGCATGTATTATTCGTATGAAGTCTGCAGGCATGTATTATTCATATGAAGTCTGCTGGCATATATTATTCATATGAAGTCTGCATGCATGTATTATTGATATGAAGTATGCAGTCATATATTATTCATATGAAGTCTGCATGCATGTATTATTCATATGAAGTCTGCATGCATATATTATTCATATGAAGTCTGCAGGCATATATTATTCACATGAGGTCTGCAGGCATATATTATTCATATGAAGTCTGCATGCATGTATTATTCATATGAAGTCTGCAGGCATATATTATTCATATGAAGTCTGCATGCATGTATTATTCATATGAAATCTGCAGGCATATATTATTCATATGAAGTCTGCATGCATGTATTATTAATATGAAGTCTGCATGCATGTATTATTCATATGAAGTCTGCAGGCATATATTATTCACATGAGGTCTGCGGGCATATATTATTCATATGAAGTCTGCATGCATGTATTATTCATATGAAGTCTGCAGGCATATATTATTCATATGAAGTCTGCATGCATGTATTATTCATATGAAGTCTGCATGCATATATTATTCATATGAAGTCTGCAGGCATGTATTATTCATATGAAGTCTGCATGCATATATTATTCATATGAAGTCTGCATGCATATATTATTCATATGAAGTCTGCATGCATATATTATTCATATGAAGTCTGCAGGCATATATTATTCACATGAGGTCTGCAAGCATATATTATTCATATGAAGTCTGCAGGCATATATTATTCATTTTCATGAGTTCATGTGAATCTTATATTTTGACAAGAATATTGAACATCAGGATCAGTTTTGATGGTTTTGTTGATTTTTTATAAGTGAATTACAGTACCTGTAATTAATGTAATGCTGTAATTATTTTCTCTCTTTATTAGCCATCTCATTAACAGTTGATATACATATACCCTAGCCAGATCAGGGCCTGAACATGCAGGAGGGTAAAAGGCGTGCAAGGAATAGAGTGAATTGGAACGATGTGGTATACCGGGGTGGACGTGCTGTCAATGGATTGAACCAGGGCATGTGAAGCGTCTGGGGTAAACCATGGAAAGTTTTGTGGGGCATGGATGTGGAAAGAGAGCTGTGGTTTTGGTGCATTATTACATGACAGCTAGAGACTGAGTGTGAACAAATGGGACATTTGTTGTTTTTTCCTAGCGCTACCTTGCGCACATGAAGGGGGAGGGGGTTGTTATTTCATGTGTGGCGGGGTGGTGTTGGGAATGAATAAGGGCAGACAGTATGAACTATGTACATGTGTATATATGTATATGTCTGTGTATGTATATATATGTATACGTTGAGATGTATAGTTATGTATATTTGCATGTGTGGATGTGTATGTATATACATGTGTATGTGGGTGGATTGGGCCATTCTTTCGTCTGTTTCCTTGCGCTACCTCGCTAACACAGGAGACAGCAACAAAGCAAAATAAATATATATATATATATATATATATATATATATATATATATATATATGTATATATGTACATCATCCATGGGGATAGGAGAGAAAGAATACTTCCCACGTATTCCCTGTGTGTCGTAGAAGGCAACTAAATGGGGAGGGAGCGGGGGGCTGGAAATCCTCCCCTCTTGTTTTTTTTTTAATTATCCAAAAGAAGGAACAGAGAAGGAGGCCAGGTGAGGATATTCCCTCAGAGGCCCAGTCCTCTGTTCTTAACGCTACCTTGCTAACACGGGAAATGGCGAATAGTTTGAAAGAAAAAGAAAAAAAAATATATATATATATCCTCACCTGTTTCCTTGCGCTACCTTGCAAACGCGGGAGACAGCGACAAAGTAAAAAAAAAAAAAAAAAAAAAAAAAATATATATATATATATATATATATATATATATATATATATATATATATATATATATATATATATATATAGGTATGTACAGAGCATCAGATTGGGGAAGAGCAGTGTGGTTTCAGAGTGGTAGAGGATGTGTGGATCAGGTGTTTGCTTTGAAGAATGTATGTGAGAAATACTTAGAAAAGCAAATGGATTTGGATGTAGCATTTATGGATCTGGAGAAGGGATATGATAGAGTTGATAGAGATGCTCTGTGGAAGGTATTAAGAATATATGGTGTGGGAGGAAAGTTGTTAGAAGCAGTGAAAAGTTTTTATCGAGGATGTAAGGCATGTGTACGTGTGGGAAGAGAGGAAAGTGATTGGTTCTCAGTGAATGTAGGTTTGCGGCAGGGGTGTGTGATGTCTCCATGGTTGTTTAATTTGTTTATGGATGGGGTTGTTAGGGAGGTAAATGCAAGAGTTTTGGAAAGAGGGGCAAGTATGAAGTCTGTTGTGGATGAGAGAGCTTGGGAAGTGAGTCAGTTGTTGTTTGCTGATGATACAGCGCTGGTGGCTGATTCATGTGAGAAACTGCAGAAGCTGGTGACTGAGTTTCGTAAAGTGTGTGGAAGAAGAAAGTTAAGAGTAAATGTGAATAAGAGCAAGGTTATTAGGTACAGTAGGGTTGAGGGTCAAGTCAATTGGTTGGTGAGTTTGAATTGAGAAAAACTGGAGGAAGTGAAGTGTTTTAGATATCTGGGAGTGGATCTGGCAGCGGATGGAACCATGGAAGCGGAAGTGGATCATAGGGTGGGGGAGGGGGCGAAAATCTGGGGCCTTGAAGAATGTGTGGAAGTCGAGAACATTATCTCGGAAAGCAAAAATGGGTATGTTTGAAGGAATAGTGGTTCCAACAATGTTGTATGGTTGCGAGGCGTGGGCTATGGATAGAGTTGTGCGCAGGAGGATGGATGTGCTGGAAATGAGATGTTTGAGGACAATGTGTGGTGTGAGGTGGTTTGATCGAGTGAGTAACGTAAGGGTAAGAGAGATGTGTGGAAATAAAAAGAGCGTGGTTGAGAGAGCAGAAGAGGGTGTTTTGAAGTGGTTTGGGCACATGGAGAGAATGAGTGAGGAAAGATTGACCAAGAGGATATATGTGTCAGAGGTGGAGGGAACGAGGAGAAGAGGGAGACCAAATTGGAGGTGGAAAGATGGAGTGAAAAAGATTTTGTGTGATCGGGGCCTGAACATGCATGAGGGTGAAAGGAGGGCAAGGAATAGAGTGAATTGGAGCGATGTGGTATACCGGGGTTGACGTGCTGTCAGTGGATTGAATCAAGGCATGTGAAGCGTCTGGGGTAAACCATGGAAAGCTGTGTAGGTATGTATATTTGCGTGTGTGGACGTATGTATATACATGTGTATGGGGGGGGGTTGGGCCATTTCTTTCGTCTGTTTCCTTGCGCTACCTCGCAAACGCGGGAGACAGCGACAAAGTATAATAATAAAAAAAATAAAAATATATATATATATAGAATAATGGAAGTAAGGGGAGTGGGGGAGGAATGGGATGTATTTAGGGAATCAGTGATGGATTGCGCAAAAGATGCTTATGGCATGAGAAGAGTGGGAGGTCGGTTGATTAGAAAGGGTAGTGAGTGGTGGGATGAAGAAGTAAGATTATTAGTGAAAGAGAAGAGAGAGGCATTTGGACGATTTTTGCAGGGAAAAAATGCAATTGAGTGGGAGATGTATAAAAGAAAGAGACAGGTCAAGAGAAAGGTGCAAGAGGTGAAAAAGAGGGCAAATGAGAGTTGGGAGAATAAAAAGATGTTCTGGAAGGAGGTAAATAAAGTGCGTAAGACAAGGGAGCAAATGGGAACTTCAGTGAAGGGCGCAAATGGGGAGGTGATAACAAGTAGTGATGTGAGAAGGAGATGGAGTGAGTATTTTGAAGGTTTGTTGGATGTGTGTGATCATAGAGTGGCAGATATAGGGTGTTTTGGTCGAGGTGGTGTGCAAAGTGAGAGGGTTAGGGAAAATGATTTGGTAAACAGAGAAGAGGTAGTAAAAGCTTTGCGGAAGATGAAAGCCGGCAAGGCAGCAGGTTTGGATGGTATTGCAGTGGAATTTATTAAAAAAGGGGGTGACTGTATTATTGACTGGTTGGTAAGGTTATTTAATGTATGTATGACTCATGGTGAGGTGCCTGAGGATTGGCGAAATGCGTGCATAGTGCCATTGTACAAAGGCAAAGGGGATAAGAGTGAGTGCTCAAATTACAGAGGTATAAGTTTGTTGAGTATTCCTGGTAAATTATATGGGAGGGTATTGATTGAGAGGGTGAAGGCATGTACAGAGCACCAGATTGGGGAAGAGCAGTGTGGTTTCAGAAGTGGTAGAGGATGTGTGGATCAGGTGTTTGCTTTGAAGAATGTATGTGAGAAATACTTAGAAAAGCAAATGGATTTGTATGTAGCATTTATGGATCTGGAGAAGGCATATGCTAGAGTTGATAGAGATGCTCTGTGGAAGGTATTAAGAATATATGGTATGGGAGGCAAGTTGTTAGAAGCAGTGAAGAGTTTTTATACAGGATGTAAGGCATTTGTATGTGTAGGAAGAGAGGAAAGTGATTGGTTCTCAGTGAATGTAGGTTTGCGGCAGGGTTGTGTGATGTCTCCATGGTTGTTTAATTTGTTTATGGATGGGGTTGTTAGGGAGGTGAATGCAAGAGTTTTGGAAAGAGGGGCAAGTATGAAGTCTGTTGTGGATGAGAGAGCTTGGGAAGTGAGTCAGTTGTTGTTCGCTGGTGATACAGCGCTGGTGGTTGATTCATGTGAGAAACTGCAGGAGCTGGTGACTGAGTTTGGTAAAGTGTGTGAAAGAAGAAAGTTAAGAGTAAATGTGAATAAGAGCAAGGTTATTAGGTACAGTAGGGTTGAGGGTCAAGTCAGTTAGGAGGTAAGTTTGAATGGAGAAAAACTGGAGGAAGTAAAGTGTTTTAGATATCTGGGAGTGGATCTGGCAGCGGATGGAACCATGGAAGCAGAAGTGAATCATAGGGTGGGGAGGGGGCGAAAATCCTGGGAGCCTTGAAGAATGTGTGGAAGTCGTGAACATTATCTCGGAAAGCAAAAATGGGTATGTTTGAATGAATAGTGGTTCTAACAATGTTGTATGGTTGCGAGGCGTGGGCTATGGATAGAGTTGTGCGCAGGAGGGTGGATGTGCTGGAAATGAGATGTTTGAGGACAATGTGTGGTGTGAGGTGGTTTGATCGAGTAAGTAATGTAAGGGTAAGAGAGATGTGTGGAAATAAAAAGAGCGTGGTTGAGAGAGCAGAAGAGGGTGTTTTGAAATGGTTTGGGCAGATGGAGAGAATGAGTGAGGAAAGATTGACCAAGAGGATATATGTGTCGGAGGTGGAGGGAACGAGGAGAAGTGGGAGACCAAATTGGAGGTGGTAAGATGGAGTGAAAAAGATTTTGTGTGATCGGGGCCTGAACATGCATGAGGGTGAAAGGAGGGCAAGGAATAGAGTGAATTGGATTGATGTGGTATACCGGGGTTGACGTGCTAGCACATCAGTGGATTGAATCAGGGCATGTGAAGCGTCGGGTAAACCGTGGAAAGTTGTGTGGGGCCTGGATTTGGAAAGGGAGCTGTGGTTTCGGGCATTATTGCGTGACAGCTGGAGACTGAGTGTGAACGAATGGGGCCTTTGTTGTCTTTTCCTAGTGCTTCCTCACACACATGAGGGGGGAGGGGGATGGTATTCCGTGTGTGGCGAGGTGGCGATGGGAATGAATAGGGGCAGACAGTGTGAATTGTGTGCATGGGTATATATGTATGTGTCTGTGTGTGTATATATATGTGTACATTGAGATGTATAGGTATGTATATTTGCATGTGTGGGCGTGTGTGTGTGTACATTGTGTATGGGGGTGGGTTGTGCCATTTCTCTCGTCTGTTTCCTTGCGCTACCTCGCAAACGTGGGAGACAGCGACAAAGAAAAATAAATAAATAAATATATATATATATATATATATATATATATATATATATGTATATATATATATATATATATATATATATATATATATATATATATATATATATATATATATATATATATATATATCCCAGGGGATAGGGGAGAAAGAATACTTCCCACGTATTCCCTGTGTGCTGTAGAAGGCGACTAAAAGGGAAGGGAGCGGGGGGCTGGAATTTCTCCCCTCTCATTTTCTTTTTTTTCCAAAAGAAAGAACAGAGAAGGGGGCCAGGTGAGGATATTCCCTCAAAGGTCAGTCCTCTGTTTTTAATGCTACCTCGCTAATGTGGGAAATGGCGAATAGTATGAAAATATATATATATATATATTTATATATATATTTTTTTTTTCAAACTATTCGCCATTTCCCGTGTTAGCGAGGTAGCGTTAAGAACAAAGGACTGGGCCTTTGAGGGAATATCCTCACCTGGCCCCCTTCTCTGTTCCTTCTTTTGGGAAAAAAAAAAAAAAAAAAGAGAGGGGAGGATTTCCGGCCACCCGCTCCCTCCCCTTTTAGTCACCTTCTACTGACACGCAGGGAATACGTGGGAAGTATTCTTTCTCCCCTATCCCCAGGGATATATATATATTTTTTTCTTTTTTTTTTTTTGCTTTGTCGCTGTCTCCCGCGTTTGCGAGGTAGCGCAAGGAAACAGATGAAAGAAATGGTCCAACCCACCCCCATACACATGTATATACATGCACGTCCACACACGCAAATATACATACCTACAGAGCTTTCCATGGTTTACCCCAGACGCTTCACATGCCCTGATTCAATCCACTGACAGCACGTCCACCCCGGTATACCACATCGATCCAATTCACTCTATTCCTTGCCCTCCTTTCACCCTCCTGCATGTTCAGGCCCCGATCACACAAAATCTTTTTCACTCATCTTTCCACCTCCAATTTGGTCTCCCACTTCTCCTTGTTCCCTCCACCTCCGACGCATATATCCTCTTGGTCAATCTTTCCTCACTCATTCTCTCCATGTGCCCAAACCATTTCAAAACACCCTCTTCTGCTCTCTCAACCACGCTCTTTTTATTTCCACACATCTCTCTTACCCTTACATTACTTACTCGATCAAACCACCTCACACCACATATTGTCCTCAAACATCTCATTTCCAGCACATCCACCCTCCTGCGCACAACTCTATCCATAGCCCACGCCTCGCAACCATACAACATTGTTGGAACCACTATTCCTTCAAACATACCCATTTTTGCTTTCCGAGATAATGTTCTCGACTTCCACACATTCTTCAAGGCTCCCAGGATTTTCGCCCCCTCCCCCACCCTATGATCTACTTCCGCTTCCATGGTTCCATCCGCTGCCAGATCCACTCCCAGATATCTAAAACACTTTACTTCCTCCAGTTTTTCTCCATTCAAACTTACCTCCCAATTGACTTGACCCTCAACCCTACTGTACCTAATAGCCTTGCTCTTATTCACATTTACTCTTAACTTTCTTCTTTCACACACTTTACCAAACTCAGTCACCAGCTTCTGCAGTTTCTCACATGAATCAACCACCAGCGCTGTATCATCAGCGAACAACAACTGACTCACTTCCCAAGCTCTCTCATCCACAACAGACTTCATACTTGCCCCTCTTTCCAAAACTTTTGCATTCACCTCCCTAACAACCCCATCCATAAACAAATTAAACAACCATGGAGACATCACACACCCCTGCCGCAAACCTACATTCACTGAGAACCAATCACTTTCCTCTCTTCCTACACGTACACATGCCTTGCATCCTCGATAAAAACTTTTCACTGCTTCTAAGAACTTGCCTCCCACACCATATATTCTTAATACCTTCCACAGAGCATCTCTATCAACTCTATCATATGCCTTCTCCAGATCCATAAATGCTACATACAAATCCATTTGCTTTTCTACGTATTTCTCACATACATTCTTCAAAGCAAACACCTGATCCATACATCCTCTACCACTTCTGAAACCACACTGCTCTTCCCCAATCTGATGCTCTGTACATGCCTTCACCCTCTCAATCAATACCCTCCCATATAATTTACCAGGAATACTCAACAAACGTATACCTCTGAAATTTGAGCACTCACTCTTATCCCCTTTGCCTTTGTACAATGGCACTATGCACGCATTCCGCCAATCCTCAGGCACTTCACCATGAGTCATACATACATTAAATAACCTTACCAACCAGTCAATAATACAGTCACCCCCTTTTTTAATAAATTCCACTGCAGTACCATCCAAACCTGCTGCCTTGCCAGCTTTCATCTTCCGCAAAGCTTTTACTACCTCTTCTCTGTTTATCAAATCATTTTCCCTAACCCTCTCACTTTGCACACCACCTCGACCAAAACACCCTATATCTGCCACTCTATCATCAAACACATTCAACAAACCTTCAAAATACTCACTCCATCTCCTTCTCACATCACCACTACTTGTTATCACCTCCCCATTTGCGCCCTTCACTGAAGTTCCCATTTGCTCCCTTGTCTTACGCACTTTATTTACCTCCTTCCAGAACATCTTTTTATTCTCCCTAAAATTTAATGATACTCTCTCACCCCAACTCTCATTTGCCCTCTTTTTCACCTCTTGCACCTTTCTCTTGACCTCCTGTCTCTTTCTTTTATACATCTCCCACTCAATTGCATTTTTTCCCTGCAAAAATCGTCCAAATGCCTCTCTCTTGTCTTTCACTAATAATCTTACTTCTTCATCCCACCACTCACTACCCTTTCTAATCAACCGACCTCCCACTCTTCTCATGCCACAAGCATCTTTTGCGCAATCCATCACTGATTCCCTAAATACATCCCACTCTTCCCCCACTCCCCTTACTTCCATTGTTCTCACCTTTTTCCATTCTTTAGTGAGTCTCTCCTGGTACTTCCTCACACAAGTCTCCTTCCCAAGCTCACTTACTCTCACCACCCTCTTCACCCCAACATTCACTCTTCTTTTCTGAAAACCCATACAAATCTTCACCTTAGCCTCCACAAGATAATGATCAGACATCCCTCCAGTTGCACCTCTCAGCACATTAACATCCAAAAGTCTCTCTTTCGCGCGCCTGTCAATTAACACGTAATCCAATAACGCTCTCTGGCCATCTCTCCTACTTACATACGTATACTTATGTATATCTCGCTTTTTAAACCAGGTATTCCCAATCACCAGTCCTTTTTCAGCACATAAATCTACAAGCTCTTCACCATTTCCATTTACAACACTGAACATCCCATGTATACCAATTATTCCCTCAACTGCCACATTACTCACCTTTGCATTTAAATCACCCATCACTATAACCCGGTCTCGTGCATCAAAACCACTAACACACTCATTCAGCTGCTCCCAAAACACTTGCCTCTCATGATCTTTCTTCTCATGCCCAGGTGCATATGCACCAATAATAACCCATCTCTCTCCATCAACTTTCAGTTTTACCCATATTGATCGAGAATTTACTTTCTTATATTCTATCACATACTCCCACAACTCCTGTTTCAGGAGTACTGCTACTCCTTCCCTTGCTCTTGTCCTCTCACTAACCCCTGACTTTACTCCCAAGACATTCCCAAACCACTCTTCCCCTTTACCCTTGAGCTTCGTTTCACTCAGAGCCAAAACATATATATATATATATATATATATATATATATATATATATATATGGATGGGGTTGTTAGGGAGGTGAATGCAAGAGTTTTGGAGAGAGGGGCAAGTATGCACTCTGTTGTAGAGGAGAGAGCTTGGTAAGTGAGTCAGTTGTTGTTCGCTGATGATACAGCACTAGTGGCTGATTCGAATGAGAAACTGGAGAAGCTGGTGACTCGGGTGTGGTAAAGTGTGTGAAAGAAGAAAGCTGAGAAGAAATGTGAATACGAGCAAGGTTATTAGGTAAAGTAGGGTTGAGGGACAAGTCAATTGGGAGGCAAGTTTGAATGGAGATAAAATGGAGGAAGTGAAGTGTTTTAGATATCTGGGAGTGGATTTGGCAGCGGATGGAACCATGGAAGCAGAAGTGAGTCAGAGGGAGGGGGGAAGGAGTGAAGGTTCTGGGAGCATTGAAAAATGTGTGGAAGGCGAGAACGTTATCTCGGAAAGCAAAAATGGGTATGTCTGAAGGTTCAGTATTTCCAACAATGTTATATGGTTGCGAGGTGTGGGCTATAGATAGAGTTGTGTGGAGGAGGGTGGATGTGCTGGAAATGAGATGTTTGTGGTCAATATGTGGTGTGAGGTGGTTTGATCGAGTAAGTAATGAAAGGGTAAGAGAGATGTATGGTACTAAAGAGTGTGGTTGAGAGAGCAGAAGAGGGTGTTTTGAAATGGTTTGGTCACATGGAATAGAGTGAATTGAAACAATGTGGTTTACCGGGGTCAACGTGCTGTCAATGGATTGAACCAGGGCATGTGAAGCGTCTATGGTAAACCATGGAAAGTTTTGTGGGGCCTGGATGTGGAAAGGGAGCTGTGGTTTCGGTGCATTACTCATGACAGCTAGAGACTGAGTGTGAACGAATGTGGCCTTTGTTGTCTTTTTCTAGCACTACCTTGGCTGTGTATGTATATATATATATGTATATATTGAAATGTATAGGTATGTATATGTGCATGTGTGGACGTGTACGTATATACACGTGTATGTGTGAAAGTTGGGCCATTCTTTTGTCCGTTTCCCTGTGCTACCTCGCTAACACGGGAGACAGCGACAAAGTATAATAAAATGTAAATAAATAAATATATATATATATATATATATATATATATATATATATATATATATATATATATATATATATATATATATATATATCAAACTCTCTCATACAAGTTTCCAGTCAGCAAAGTAGGAAGTGTATGAGGGCTGGTATCAGGTGCAAAGTATCAGATTTAGGAAGATGGGAGGAACAGGGTAGCTTCAGAGGTGGCAAAGGATACCTGGATCAGGTGTTTGATTTGACAGATTTGTGTGAGAAATGGTTCAACAAGCAGATGAATTGGTCTGTGGCAGTTATGGGTATGGATAAAGTATATGAATGGTTGATAAGGATGCATTGAGCTAAGGTGTTGTTATGAATATATTGAGTGGAAGACAAACTTTTAGAAGCAGTGAGAAGTTTGTGTCAAGCAAATAAGGTATGCGTTTGTGTAGAATAAGAAAAGGATGAGTGGTTCCAGCTAGTGTGTGGCCTGGGTGTATAATGTCTCCATGGTTGTTTAATCTGTTTATAGATGGGGCCGTTAGTGAAAGAAATGTAATAGATAGATAAACATGCCTTCATACTTTCATGATGTTCTTTTATTGTTAAACATTGGAGTAGGAGAATGGAGAGAAGACTATGATAACATTTCCAGAAATATAAAAATCTTCAAGGGAAATTAGGGAAAAAGAGAGAAATGGAATTTACACTGAAACTTACTCTACATTATATACCTGAATATTCCTTCTTCCATATTACCTGAACACTCCTTCTTCCATATTACATGAACATTCCTTCTTCCATATTACCTGAACATTCCTTCTTCCATATTACCTGAACACTCCTTCTTCCATATTACATGAACATTCCTTCTTCCATATTACCTGAACATTCCTTCTTCCATATTACCTGAACATTCCTTCTTCCATATTACATGAACATTCCTTCTTCCATATTGCATGAACATTCCTTCCATATTACCTGAACATTCCTTCTTCCATATTACCTGAACATTCCTTCTTCCATATTACATGAACATTCCTTCTTCCATATTACCTGAACATTCCTTCTTCCATATTACCTGAACACTCCTTCTTCCATATTACCTGAACATTCCTTCTTCCATATTACATGAACACTCCTTCTTCCATATTACCTGAACATTCCTTCTTCCATATTACCTGAACATTACTTCTTCCATATTACCTGAACATTCCTTCTTCCATATTACCTGAACATTCCTTCTTCCATATTACCTGAACACTCCTTCTTCCATATTACATGAACATTCCTTCTTCCATATTACCTGAACATTCCTTCTTCCATATTACATGAACATTCCTTCTTCCATATTACCTGAACATTCCTTCTTCCATATTACCTGAACATTCCTTCTTCCATATTACCTGAACATTCCTTCTTCCATATTACCTGAACACTCCTTCTTCCATATTACCTGAACACTCCTTCTTCCATATTACCTGAACATTCCTTCTTCCATATTACATGAACATTCCTTCTTCCATATTACCTGAACATTCCTTCTTCCATATTACCTGAACATTCCTTCTTCCATATTACATGAACATTCCTTCTTCCATATTACCTGAACATTCCTTCTTCCATATTGCATGAACATTCCTTCTTCCATATTACATGAACATTCCTTCTTCCATATTACCTGAACATTCCTTCTTCCATATTACCTGAACATTCCTTCTTCCATATTACATGAACATTCCTTCTTCCATATTACCTGAACATTCCTTCTTCCATATTACCTGAACATTCCTTCTTCCATATTACCTGAACATTCCTTCTTCCATATTACCTGAACATTCCTTCTTCCATATTACCTGAACATCTCCTTCTTCCATATTACCTGAACATTCCTTCTTCCATATTACCTGAACATTCCTTCTTCCATATTACCTGAACACTCCTTCTTCCATATTACCTGAACATTCCTTCTTCCATATTACCTGAACATTCCTTCTTCCATATTACCTGAACATTCCTTCTTCCATATTACCTGAACATTCCTTCTTCCATATTACCTGAACATTCCTTCTTCCATATTACCTGAACATTCCTTCTTCCATATTACCTGAACATTCCTTCTTCCATATTACCTGAACACTCCTTCTTCCATATTACCTGAACATTCCTTCTTCCATATTACCTGAACATTCCTTCTTCCATATTACCTGAACATTCCTTCTTCCATATTACCTGAACATTCCTTCTTCCATATTACCTGAACATTCCTTCTTCCATATTACCTGAACATTCCTTCTTCCATATTACCTGAACATTCCTTCTTCCATATTACCTGAACATTCCTTCTTCCATATTACCTGAACATTCCTTCTTCCATATTACCTGAACATTCCTTCTTCCATATTACCTGAACATTCCTTCTTCCATATTACCTGAACATTCCTTCTTCCATATTACCTGAACATTCCTTCTTCCATATTACCTGAACATTCCTTCTTCCATATTACCTGAACATTCCTTCTTCCATATTACCTGAACATTCCTTCTTCCATATTACCTGAACATTCCTTCTTCCATATTACCTGAACATTCCTTCTTCCATATTACCTGAACATTCCTTCTTCCATATTACCTGAACATTCCTTCTTCCATATTACCTGAACATTCCTTCTTCCATATTACCTGAACATTCCTTCTTCCATATTACCTGAACATTCCTTCTTCCATATTACCTGAACATTCCTTCTTCCATATTACCTGAACATTCCTTCTTCCATATTACCTGAACATTCCTTCTTCCATATTACCTGAACATTCCTTCTTCCATATTACCTGAACATTCCTTCTTCCATATTACCTGAACATTCCTTCTTCCATATTACATGAACATTCCTTCTTCCATATTACCTGAACATTCCTTCTTCCATATTACCTGAACATTCCTTCTTCCATATTACATGAACATTCCTTCTTCCATATTACCTGAACATTCCTTCTTCCATATTACCTGAACATTCCTTCTTCCATATTACATGAACATTCCTTCTTCCATATTACCTGAACATTCCTTCTTCCATATTACCTGAACATTCCTTCTTCCATATTACCTGAACACTCCTTCTTCCATATTACCTGAACATTCCTTCTTCCATATTACCTGAACATTCCTTCTTCCATATTACCTGAACATTCCTTCTTCCATATTACCTGAACATTCCTTCTTCCATATTACCTGAACATTCCTTCTTCCATATTACCTGAACATTCCTTCTTCCATATTACCTGAACATTCCTTCTTCCATATTACCTGAACATTCCTTCTTCCATATTACCTGAACATTCCTTCTTCCATATTACCTGAACATTCCTTCTTCCATATTACCTGAACATTCCTTCTTCCATATTACCTGAACATTCCTTCTTCCATATTACCTGAACATTCCTTCTTCCATATTACCTGAACATTCCTTCTTCCATATTACCTGAACATTCCTTCTTCCATATTACCTGAACATTCCTTCTTCCATATTACCTGAACATTCCTTCTTCCATATTACCTGAACATTCCTTCTTCCATATTACCTGAACATTCCTTCTTCCATATTACCTGAACATTCCTTCTTCCATATTACCTGAACATTCCTTCTTCCATATTACCTGAACATTCCTTCTTCCATATTACCTGAACATTCCTTCTTCCATATTACCTGAACATTCCTTCTTCCATATTACCTGAACATTCCTTCTTCCATATTACCTGAACATTCCTTCTTCCATATTACCTGAACACTCCTTCTTCCATATTACCTGAACATTCCTTCTTCCATATTACCTGAACATTCCTTCTTCCATATTACCTGAACATTCCTTCTTCCATATTACCTGAACATTCCTTCTTCCATATTACCTGAACATTCCTTCTTCCATATTACCTGAACATTCCTTCTTCCATATTACCTGAACATTCCTTCTTCCATATTACCTGAACACTCCTTCTTCCATATTACATGAACATTCCTTCTTCCATATTACCTGAACATTCCTTCTTCCATATTACCTGAACATTCCTTCTTCCATATTACCTGAACATTCCTTCTTCCATATTACCTGAACATTCCTTCTTCCATATTACCTGAACACTCCTTCTTCCATATTACCTGAACATTCCTTCTTCCATATTACCTGAACATTCCTTCTTCCATATTACCTGAACATTCCTTCTTCCATATTACCTGAACATTCCTTCTTCCATATTACCTGAACACTCCTTCTTCCATATTACCTGAACATTCCTTCTTCCATATTACCTGAACATTCCTTCTTCCATATTACCTGAACATTCCTTCTTCCATATTACCTGAACATTCCTTCTTCCATATTACATGAACATTCCTTCTTCCATATTACCTGAACATTCCTTCTTCCATATTACCTGAACATTCCTTCTTCCATATTACCTGAACATTCCTTCTTCCATATTACCTGAACATTCCTTCTTCCATATTACCTGAACATTCCTTCTTCCATATTACCTGAACATTCCTTCTTCCATATTACCTGAACATTCCTTCTTCCATATTACCTGAACATTCCTTCTTCCATATTACCTGAACATTCCTTCTTCCATATTACCTGAACATTCCTTCTTCCATATTACCTGAACATTCCTTCTTCCATATTACCTGAACATTCCTTCTTCCATATTACCTGAACATTCCTTCTTCCATATTACCTGAACATTCCTTCTTCCATATTACCTGAACATTCCTTCTTCCATATTACCTGAACATTCCTTCTTCCATATTACCTGAACATTCCTTCTTCCATATTACCTGAACATTCCTTCTTCCATATTACCTGAACATTCCTTCTTCCATATTACATGAACATTCCTTCTTCCATATTACCTGAACATTCCTTCTTCCATATTACCTGAACATTCCTTCTTCCATATTACCTGAACATTCCTTCTTCCATATTACCTGAACATTCCTTCTTCCATATTACCTGAACATTCCTTCTTCCATATTACCTGAACATTCCTTCTTCCATATTACCTGAACATTCCTTCTTCCATATTACCTGAACATTCCTTCTTCCATATTACCTGAACATTCCTTCTTCCATATTACCTGAACATTCCTTCTTCCATATTACCTGAACATTCCTTCTTCCATATTACCTGAACATTCCTTCTTCCATATTACCTGAACATTCCTTCTTCCATATTACCTGAACATTCCTTCTTCCATATTACCTGAACATTCCTTCTTCCATATTACCTGAACATTCCTTCTTCCATATTACCTGAACATTCCTTCTTCCATATTACCTGAACATTCCTTCTTCCATATTACCTGAACATTCCTTCTTCCATATTACCTGAACATTCCTTCTTCCATATTACCTGAACATTCCTTCTTCCATATTACCTGAACATTCCTTCTTCCATATTACATGAACATTCCTTCTTCCATATTACCTGAACATTCCTTCTTCCATATTACCTGAACATTCCTTCTTCCATATTACCTGAACATTCCTTCTTCCATATTACCTGAACACTCCTTCTTCCATATTACCTGAACATTCCTTCTTCCATATTACCTGAACATTCCTTCTTCCATATTACCTGAACATTCCTTCTTCCATATTACCTGAACATTCCTTCTTCCATATTACCTGAACATTCCTTCTTCCATATTACCTGAACATTCCTTCTTCCATATTACCTGAACATTCCTTCTTCCATATTACCTGAACATTCCTTCTTCCATATTACCTGAACATTCCTTCTTCCATATTACCTGAACACTCCTTCTTCCATATTACCTGAACATTCCTTCTTCCATATTACCTGAACATTCCTTCTTCCATATTACCTGAACATTCCTTCTTCCATATTACCTGAACATTCCTTCTTCCATATTACCTGAACATTCCTTCTTCCATATTACCTGAACATTCCTTCTTCCATATTACCTGAACATTCCTTCTTCCATATTACCTGAACATTCCTTCTTCCATATTACCTGAACATTCCTTCTTCCATATTACCTGAACATTCCTTCTTCCATATTACCTGAACATTCCTTCTTCCATATTACCTGAACATTCCTTCTTCCATATTACCTGAACATTCCTTCTTCCATATTACCTGAACATTCCTTCTTCCATATTACCTGAACACTCCTTCTTCCATATTACCTGAACATTCCTTCTTCCATATTACCTGAACATTCCTTCTTCCATATTACCTGAACATTCCTTCTTCCATATTACCTGAACATTCCTTCTTCCATATTACCTGAACATTCCTTCTTCCATATTACCTGAACATTCCTTCTTCCATATTACCTGAACATTCCTTCTTCCATATTACCTGAACATTCCTTCTTCCATATTACCTGAACATTCCTTCTTCCATATTACCTGAACATTCCTTCTTCCATATTACCTGAACATTCCTTCTTCCATATTACCTGAACATTCCTTCTTCCATATTACCTGAACATTCCTTCTTCCATATTACCTGAACATTCCTTCTTCCATATTACCTGAACATTCCTTCTTCCATATTACCTGAACATTCCTTCTTCCATATTACCTGAACATTCCTTCTTCCATATTACATGAACATTCCTTCTTCCATATTACCTGAACATTCCTTCTTCCATATTACCTGAACATTCCTTCTTCCATATTACCTGAACATTCCTTCTTCCATATTACCTGAACATTCCTTCTTCCATATTACCTGAACACACCTTCCATATTGCATGAAAATTCCTTCTTCCATATTACCTGAACATTCCTTCTTCCATATTACCTGAACATTCCTTCTTTCATATTACATGAACATTCCTTCTTCCATATTACATGAACATTCTTTCTTCCATATTGTGTTAAAGGTTGTCTACAAGATAAACTCTACTTGGGTAAAAAGAGGAACTGGCAAGATTATAGCCATTACCAGTTTTCTAACTCATTCATGACCTAAGGTTTTGAATCAGATTTATGTAATTTACTAGATACAATATTTATGTTTCTCAACTTATATTGCTGTTTTAAGATTATTACACAGATTTAGAACTTCAGCTAAGTGAAAGGAGTCCAGTGTCATACACTATATTCTCATATACTTAGCTTTTCCAGTTATAGATGTTTCGCTAAATCAAAACCCTAGTGAGAGACTTTGTTGTACCAGGAAATCATAATATGATAAATGATAGATGTATATAAACATTTCAGGAAAACCTTTAGCAGAGGTCCTTTTTGTATCAGTTCTCAATGTAGAAAGGAGGGATTCAGCAGTTTGTAAAGAGTGACATTTTATTTGTTTTAATACCTTCAGGACACACATGATTGTGGCCCCGCGAATGCTGCGTCCAGGAGCTGTGTATCGCTGTGCTGTCACCATCTTGAAGCTAGATCACCCTGTCGAGGTTAGGGCATCACTACAGAAGGATGGAGTTGAGATTGCATCTGCTAGACAGGACATTATCAAGGGTTATCCAGAAACCTTGCTCCTGCAGGTTAGCTATTTGACCTTTCCTTGTGATCCCTGTATTACTGTGGTGGTTATAAATAAATGTTTTTGTTTATTGAGCTACATATTGTGGTGGCTATCCCTGTATTATTGTGGTGGTTAGGGATAGATGTTATTGTGTATTGAGTTACTACTCTGCATTCTGTCCACAAACATACAATCTCTCCTCATCTTACATAAACTTGACAACACTTAACTCACACTGCTCAGTCTTTGTAACTCTAGATTTTCCTGCAGTGAGCACTTTGCACTATCCTTGCCTTTTGGTGAAATGGTAGGAGGAATAGATAGAAGTAGTTGGTAGGAACATTAGCCGTGAGAATTAGGTATAAATAGTAGGTTGGTCCATTTGGCAGGAATATTAGGTAGACACTTTAGGTAAAAGTACTTGATAGGAACATCAGGTAGGACCCTCTGAAAATACTGCACTCGAGTTGCCCTCTACCAGTGGCCTGTTAATGGCGAGGCAATAAAGGCTAAGAAGCAGTGCTAGAGTTCAATAGTTATGGAGACTCATTTGCTGTGGCCACTGCCTTGAGGGGGTTTCCAAAGGGAACAGGCATCAAAGTTATAGCTAGACAGATTGATAAGTATTTACATATAGTGGCGGCTAACCCTGTATTATTGTGGTGGTTGTAGATAGATGTTATTCTGTATTCAGTTACATGTAGTGGTGGCTAACCCTGTATTATTGTGGTGGTTATAGATAGATGTTATTGTGTATTCATTTCCATATTGTGGTTGCTACTAATGTATTATTGTGGTGGACATAGATAGATGTTTTGGCTTAAGTGATCACTGACGAATTACTTTTGAGGTCACTTTCAACATTGCATGTGATGTTAGTCAATGTGTCTTAAGGAAATACCTGATTTTAAACTTGCAAATGTTAATGATCTTCGCATTGCTTTTGACATGCAAACTTGAGATGGTATGGTCAGGGAAAATGATACGAATCTAGCTAAGAAAAGCTTCATTAAAGCCTTCAAAGCATTAGAGGGAACATATAACTGCCAGTACATAGTAGAAAGTTTGTAAACTGAAGCCAGGTGGTGGAATGGTGAAATAAAAAAGTGTCTGTTGTCTGAGGAAGTAGCTCTTAAGTAACTCAAAGAGACCAGTAAGTGATGTAAATTTGTAAGGAAAAAATAATTTATATGATAAAGGAAATGCCACTATAAATTGTATATCGCTGAAAATAGCAACAAAACCAAAAGGAGTTATGTTTGAGTTATATTCAGCCAGTTTGTTCATTAATTATGGAAAATAGTAACTTGTTTTGAGACAAGGAAGCCATGGCAAAAAATCTTTAATGACTGTCTGCATATGTATTTATGATTGAAGGCACACCAATGTCCCAAATCTAGTTTCATTATAAGAGAGAACATTACAACAAATTGACATGAAAGTTGAAGACATACTGTCAGCAATAAATGGAATGAATACAAACAAAATGGCAGATCTTGATAAGTTTTATTGAAGGTCAATGAAAGAGATGAAAAATGGATAGTTAAGCCCATGACTGCCCTTTTCAATGAGTCACTTGCAATGGGAAAGGCTCCAGATGAGTGGAAGTTTGCTAATGTTTTATCAATATTTGCAAAAGGTAATAAGCTACTGCCTAAAAACTATTGACCAGTTAGCTTAACATTTGCAGTTGGAAAACTTATGGAAACCATCATTTGAGATAACCTTATGAACCATTTAGAGGACCACCACTTAATAAACAAATCTGCATAATTTTTCATGAAACACTTGTAATTGCTTGTCATTGTGGTCAAAGGATGTAAAGGAAATCTTCCTTTATTAAAACTAATTTATATTTCAATGAATTGGAGTACGGAGGACTTCTCTCCTTAGGAAGGTCAGGCAGAAGGTCAGCCCTAGATGGAGACATGCTTGAGACTTAGTGAGAGACTGCCCCTTGACAGCCAGTGGTAGGGTTTTCAAAAGGGGTTGGAATCAAGATCATAAGGTGCTGTCTATGACTTGTCATGGTTAGTAAGCAAACATAAGAGTGAACAAGCTTTGAAAAGTTAGCTCATCTGTGTCAAGAGACCATATGATGGCTGGAATGCTCTACACTCGTTATGTTTAGAAAATCAGCAAGTTTGGTGATAAGCAAAAATTGAAGCATTTAACTCTTAGTGAATAGTGTAGAGAGTGTATATCCTTTATGAAGATTCAGGGTGATCTCCTCTGTTAGGATTCATTCTGCTTCGAATGTAACACAAGTCGTTAAAACTTCTAACTTTCGCATTTCCCTTATCTATTGCCAGTGAGCTGGGAAAGGTGTATATTACACTCTAATGTTTGACAAATGTGCTTGATTTCTTTTGTAATATAATCAACATGTATGATAAAAGTTAGCAGATGTCATCTGTCTGGATTTTCAAAAAGCATTTGATCAGGCTTGGAACTAGTTCTTGTTCTCGTACATGTTAATGATATATATGATAATGGGCTACGTTGCTGATGATACAAAACTGGGAATATACCTACAAATGAACTTCAACATCTGCAGCCTCAGACTGACTCAAAAAATTCTGACTGACTGTGTATATAGGAGGGAATTGAATTTTGATATTGATAAGATAAATGCAGGGTTTTATATATCAGTTGCAAAAATGAAAAGGCAAGCTATGTTATGAATTCTGTTGAATTGCCAAAGGTAAATGAGGAAAGAGACTTGGGCATAATAGTCTTTGGTCCCTCAAAACCAGGAAAGGAGTGCATGGCAGTGAAACGAGCAAACAAAATTGTTTCATTTATAGGTAGGGCCTTCAAATTTAAGTCCAGGGAAATCATCCATACTCTTTGTAATTCCCTGGTTTGGCCCCATCTTGAGTACAGTGTCCAGTTTTGGTCATCCCACTCAAAAAAAATGTCAGAAAGAATGGAGAGAGTGGAGATCAGGCTGCCAAGATGATTTTCAGGCTGAGAAAGAAGTCCTTCAAGAGCAGTTAAATTACTTGAATCTGTTTAGCTTAGAAACAAGAAGGCTAAGAGGTGATCTAGTACAAGTATTCAGAATTATCAGTGATTTTGATATTCTTGATATACTGAGTTATTTAAGACTTTTTTGTCTGATTTTGCCTACAGCAGTGGATGTAAACTCATGAAGAAGTGAGATACTTTTTCTTCAACAGTGTTGTCAAAATATGGAATGATTTGCCAGTTGGAGTGGTTGAAAACGGAACCATAGATACATCTAAGGATAACTAGATAGATATTTCACTTCAGGTCTACAACTTACACTATTTGTGCCTCTTAGTAATACTGACAATTTGCATAACCTTTATTGCCCCTCCAAAACAACCTCCTTTCCACACATTTATCAGTGCTCCTGGAACCTTTACCCCCTCACTCACCCTATGACTCACTTCCACTTTTGTGGATCCATGTGCCACCATGTCCACTCTCGGGTATCTAAGATGCTTCATTTCCTCTAACTTTTCACAATTTAAGAGAAAACCCCAACTGACCTGTCCATCTACCCTGCTAAATCTAATAACTTCTTTTATTCTTATTTACTCTTAACTTCTTCCTTTCTCTCACTTTCCCAAACTTAGTCACCAACTTTAAATTTTCTCACTGACCTGTATTACCAAGATTCTTGCATTTACCTCCCTCACCACCCCATCCATAAACAAATTAAACTGCCGGACCAACCTTCACTTGGACCCATTCACTCTCATCTATTCCTACTTGTACATATGCTGTACACATTTGATAATAACTTCTCACTGCTGGGTAGCATTTTTTTTGATAAAGGCTTCAGTCACACACCATATATTCTTAAGACCTTCCACAAGGCATCTCTATCGAGCTTATCATATGCTTTCTCTACATCCATAAAGCCGCATACAAATCCTTATGTTTAAGTATTTCTCCCTCACTTCCTATAAAGCAAATGCCTGATCCACACATCCTCTACCACTTCTGGAACCTCACTGTTCCCTTTCTGATGCTCTGCACATGCCTTCACCCTGTCCATCACCACTCTCCCATACAACTTACCAAACTTATACCTGTGTAGTTTGAACACTCACCTTTATCCCCTTTGCCTTTATACAATGGCAAGTGAGACTTAGGGTGTGTGAGTATCAGTAAACTTCAAGTAGAATAAGATATTATGGAAATTGATAGTGTGCAAGAAGCAAGAGAATATATAGGAACATCAGTGAAGATGGCAAATGGGGCAGTGGTAACAGGTAGCGATAAAGTGAGGAGGAGATGGAGTGAGTATTTTGAAGAACTGTTGAATATGTTTCATGTTAGGTTGGCAGGTGTTGGATGCTTGTATCAGGGTGGATTGCAATGTTTAGAGAGTCTTAGAGTGGTTTGATGAAGAGAGATAAAGCCCTATTTAAGATGAAGTGTGGCAAGGCAGTTGGAGTGGGTGGTATTGCAATTGAATTTCTTAATAAAGGGGATGATAGTGTTGTTAATTTGTTAGGTATGATATTCAGTGTATGTATGGATCCTGGTGAGGCATGTGAGGATTGGCAAAATGTATGTAAAATGCATAGTGTAAATTCAAAGGGGATAAAGGTGAGTGTTCAGACTATGGTGGTACAAGTTTGTTGAGTGTACCTGGTAATTTGTATGGGAGAGTGGTGATTGAGAGGATGAAGGAATGTATAGAGCATCAGATTGGGAAGGAACAATGTGTTTTCAAAAGTGTTAGAGGATGTGTAGATCAGGTCTTTGTGTGTAGAATGTGTGAGAGAAATACTTTAAAGAAACAGAAGGATTTGTATGTGGCAGCTATGGATCTTACAAATATATAATGTGGGAGGAAAGTTGCTAGAAGCAATGAGAAGTTTTAACCAAAGTTGTAAGGCATATGTTTGATTAGGAATAGAAAAGAATAAGTGGTTCCAAATGAAGGATGATTTTTGGCAGGGGTGAGATGTTGCCATGGGTGTTTAATTTATTTATGGATGGGATAGTGAGGGAGATAATTGCAAGAGTCATGGAAAAAAGGATGAGTATAAGTCTGTAGGAGATGAGAAACTCCAGGGAAGAAAGTCAGTTGTTGTTTTTAGATAATGCAGCACTGGTGGAAGATTTGAGTTAGAAACTGCAAAAGTTAGTGACTGAGTTTGGAAGAGTATGTGAAAGGAGGAAGTTGTGATTAAATGTGAATAAAAAGCAAGATTATTTATTAGGTTTAGTAGGGTAAAGGGACAGGTTATTTGGAGTATGAGTTTAAATGGATTTTTTTTTTAGATGAAGTGTTTTAGGTATTTGATAGTGGACATGGTAGCAAATAGAACCATGGAAGCAGAAGTGAGTCATAGGGTGCGTGAGGGGTGGGGCAAAGGTTCTGGGAGCAGTGAAGAATGTATGGAAAGAGAGGTCATTATCTGGGAGTGCAAAAGTGGATATGTTTGAAGGTACAGTAGTCCCAAATATTTTGTATGGATATGAGGCATGGGGTATAGATGATGTGTGAGCAAGAAGTGTGATAACAAGATATTTGTGGTTGAGAAAGAAGAGAGAGTGATGAAATGGATTGCACACATGGAGAGAATGAATGAGGGGAGATCAGTTGGAAAGCTTGTTGAAACCATCATTTGAGGTAGAATTGTAAACCATTTAGAGGACCTCCACTTAATGATTCTCATAATGGTTTTCAAGGTGAATGTAGACAGCATACATAAATTTAAGAAGTTGTATGAGAGTAGATAATGTTCAAGAGATGTGGACTGAGTGTAAAACTTTAAGAGTTAGTTTCATGAAATAGCTCTTCAGATGATTCAAAGACAGATTTTCATCAGGAAGTAATTCTGGATCACCTTCTACTTTTGCTCTAATTGTAGCTGAAAGCCACTCTATTTTCTTCTAATAAATCACAACAGTGTGATATCATTGGCATGGTTGGAGGAGTACTGACTAGGGGAGAAATTATTGTCCTCTACCATGTTGGTAGTTACCCAAGTTCAGTAAACAGCCTTAGAATAGATGTGCAAAACTCATTGTCAGAAATTAATAATAGAAGTACTCACTTTATGCAGACATCCTTTCAAAGGAGTTACAGGGTTGAAACAGCTTTAGTTCCATGCTAAGACCCTTATGCAGATTTTTGGTGTTTAAGTAACAATGCAGGTCTACACCTGATGTACGTCTACACCTGGGACTCAGCTGCTCCAAACTAACAGGTGTCTTTTCTGTAATAAGGACTAACTTTAAAAAGTTTTTACAGCAGTTTTTGAGTACAGGTTGAACCTCCCCAAGTTGGCAACCTTTGGGCCAGAGCTTTGCCTGATTATAGAACTTTCCAATTTATGAGTGGTAATTATTTATCCTTTTTATTTCCCACCATATTTGAGAATCATATTCCAGCTTTAGTCTGCTGTGTGCTTAGAAGTTTATCGAACGTCTTTTGTTCGCATGATTAAAGGTAGCTTTTATATATGCAAGCACTCTGCATGAAGCTTTGGTGGGAGGCTTGGCTTTATGGATTCTTGCAAGACTCTCCCACATTTTGACTCCTGGAACCTGTTATCTGCTGTAAAGTATTGCCGCTGGGGTATTTTAACTCTTACTGCCCAGGAATGTATTCTCAAATTGTATGATATTGTAGTGTCTCACCACATTTAGTATGATTATTTTTGGTAGTATTCATGTGAATGGTTTAATTATCCTGTATTTGTATACTTTACTACAATATGTTATGATGACTCCAATCCATCTTGAGGATGCTTCTCTTGCCTGTTCTACTGCTGGTCTGTGAGTATGTTGTCAGTTCTTAGGAACAGAGTGAATATTTTCTGACAGTTCGGAATTACAGTTGTATCTGAATCCTCAAATTCTTGATTAGGGAGGTTCATCTTGTACTACAATTATTTTTTCTCTTGATAGGGAAAGAAACTAGCTGCACTTTTGTGTTAGGAGTTAAGTAACCACTGGTAGTCTCACAACTTGGTCTAGAGAGGTTCCTCAGTATCTTTCTTTATTGTTTTTATTTTGTGCTTTTGTAACATAGCCTTCAAATTCTCTCCCTTCCTGGAAAAGCATGTGTGTGAGTGTTTAGAGAGGAGGATGAGTGGTTCAAGGTGAAGATGGGTCTGTAGTAGTGGTGTGTGTGATGTCACCATGGCTGTTTAATCTTGTTATGAATGGGGTGGAGAGGGAGGTGGATGCAGGTGTCTTGGAGAGAGAGGTGCAGGTATGCAGTCTGCTTGGGGGTAAGGGGAGCCAGGGAAGTGAGGCAGTTGTTGTTTGCTGATGATTCATTGCTGGTGGCTGATTCAAACGAGAAACTGCGGAAGCTGATATCCGAGTTTGGGAGAGTGTGAAAGGAGAAAGTTGATAGTAAATATGAATGAAATTAAGATTATTAGATTTGGTTGTGAAAAGAGAGAGGTTATTGGGAGTATGAGTTTTAATCGAGAAAACTTGAATTAATTGGGGTGTTTTAGATACCTGATAGTGGATATGGCAGTGAATGGAACCATGGGAGCTGAAGTGAACCATGGGGTTGATGAGGGGACTGTCCTGGGTGGATTGAGGAATGTGTGGAATGAGAGGTCCCTGTCTTTAAGGGCAAAGATGGGTATGTTTGATGGTATAGTAGTCATGTCAGTGTTGTGTTGATATGAGGCATAAGCCCTAGACAAAAATGTAAAGGATTGGTTAAATATTTTGGAAATAATATGTTTGAGGACAGTATGTGGTGTAAGTATGGTTGATCAGAAAAGAAGTAATAGGGTAAGAGAGGTATAATAGTAAGTGATATGGTAAGAGAGAAATGTGGTTGTAAGACGAGTATGTGTGAGAGAGCTGAAGAGTGTGTGCTAAAATGGTCTGGACATATGGAGAAGATTAATGAGTAAAGGATGACTAAAAGGATATGCTTGTCAAAAGTGGAGGGAAGAAGGAAAGGGGGAAAACAAAGAGGAGATGGAAGGATGGAGTGGAGGAAGTTTTGAATGCTTAGGGCTGGAACATACAGGAGGATGCAATGCATGCAAGGGATAGAGCAAATTGGGGTGATGGGATTTGTAGGGATGACAAGTTGTCAGTGGGCTGAATTAGGGTATGTGGAGCAGTTGGGGGAAACCATAAAAACGTCTGTTGGGCTTGGTTGTGGATACAGCAGTCTGGTTTCTATTGATTATCCATGAAAACTGGAATAGATCCAAGTGAACGAAGCTATTCCTTTATCTGTTCCTGGTGCTACCTAGATGATGTAGGAATTAGTTAACATGTATGAAATGATCATAATCAGGGATTTGTAGCTTTAAAGTGGCACATGTGGCAAATGGATTTTGCTTATATACTTAAGAAGAAAGGCTGTAACCTACCGAGTAGCGACATGGCATGGGGTAATGAGTCAGCCTGGTGCTGATGTACCCTGGCAGTGCTGTGTTGGTTTGTGTCTTTATCATATATGTGTCATTATCTTGGTCTGTGTTTAGTTATAGTACTGTTTTTGAACTTTTAGGTGCACAATACCTTTCTCCAAATTTTTTACAAGAATTTAGTTGAATAGATATTGCAATAATTCTGTCCCATTTTCCCAATCTTTTACTTATGGTTAGGATGATCCTGCTACTTTTAGCATAATAATATGGTCATAAAAACTCAACATGATTATATACATTACTCTTTTTGTGGTTCAAAAAAAGGGAATCAGGCCCAAAAATAGTTATTTTGGATATTTATTTTTCTAAACATACACATGCTGAAACCCTTGTTCAGGATGACCCCTTTATAAAATGTCTGCCAGATCTTTCATTTAAACAACTGGACAAGCTGCCTCTGGACCTAGATTAAAGGATTCCTTCCTGAACATTCTGATACACCACAGAATGGGAATTTTTTTTCCATTTAGAATAGTTGCATAGCCTTGACATTTGATGGTGATGCCATTTGGTTTATGCATTGTCACACAAATTTTTCCAGGTTAATTTCAGGCCTGTTTCCAAAACCATGATCCTCTGAAACAATAGTTGTGGCTTACCTCAGTGGCTTTTTGATGATCTGAGCTTCAAAAGAAGAATTTGACAAACACTGTGCTTCAAGTCCAGAACATCTTTTTAAGAATTGGGTTTTATCGTCACTCTGAATAAATCCTACTTAATTCTCATCCAGTGACACTGTATCCTAGAGATGACACGAACCCTAGAAGTGACACTTGAACCATAGAGGTGACACTGGATCCTAGAGATGACACGAACCCTAGAAGTGACACTGGATCCTAGAAGTGAAATTGGAACCCTAGAAGTGACACTGCAACCTAGAAATGACACTGGATCCTAGAAGTGAAATTGGAAATCTAGAAGTGAAAACTGAATCCTAGACGTGACACTAGAACCCTAGAAGTGAAATGATTCTAGAAGTGACACTGGAACCTATAAATGACACTAGATCTTAGAAGTGAAACTGTAACTCTAGAAGGGAGACTAGATCCTAGAAGTGACACTGAATCTTAGAAGTGAAATGAACCCTAGAAGGGACAGTGGATCCTAGAAGTGACACTGGAACCCTAGAAGTGACTGGACCCTAGAAGTGACACTGAAACCTTAAAACTGACACTGGAATCCTAGAAGTGGCACCATTGAACCATAGAAGTGAAATTGGAACCCCAACACTGATGCTGGATCCTAGAAGACATTGTATCTTAGAAGTGTCACTGTACCTGAGAAGTGAGACCAGAACCCTAGAAATGAAACTGGATCCTTGAAGTGACACTGGAACCCTAGAAGTGACACTGGAACCTAGAAATGACACTGGATCCCAAAAGTGAAACTGGGACCCTAGAAGGGACACCGGATCCTAGAAGGGACTTTAGAACTCCAGAAGTGACACTGGATACTAGAAGTGACACCAGAACCCTACAGGTGACACTGGAACCTTTGAGATAATTTTCGATCCTAGAGGTGAAACTGGATCCTAGAAGTGACACTGGAACCCTAGAAGAGACACTAAAACCATAGAAGTGACATTGGATCCTAGAAGTGAAATTGAAATGCTAGAAATGACATGACCCTAGAAGTGACACGGGAACCCTAGAAGTGACACTGGAACCCTAGAAGTGACACTGGATACTAGAGGTGACATTGGATCTTAGAAGTGACACTGGAAACCTAGAAATGACACTGGATCCTAGAAGTGACACTGGATCCTAGAAGTGAAATTGGAACCCTAGAAGTGACACCGGATCCTAGAAGTGACACTGGAACCCTAGAAGTGACACTGGATCCTAGAAGTGACATTGGATCCTAGAAGTGAAATTGGAACCCTAGAAGTGACACTGGATCCTAGAAGTGAAGCTTGAACCCTAGAAGTGACATTGGATCCTAGAAGAGACACTGGATCCTAGAAGTGAAATTGGAACCTTAGAAGTGATACTAGATTCTAGAAGTGACACTGGAACCCTAGTAGTGATACTGGATCCTAGAAGTGACACCGGAACCTTAGTAGTGACACTGGATCCTAGAAGTGACGTTATATCCTAGAGGTAACCCTGGATTCTTAGAAGTGACACTGGGTTCTAGAAGTGACACTGGAACCTAGAAGTGACACTGGAACCATAGAAGTGACACTGTATCCTAGAAGTGAAATTGTATCCTAGAAGCAACATAGGAACCCTAAAAGTGACATGATCTTTAAAAAGTGACACTAGAACCCTAGAAGTGACACTGTATCCTAAAAGTGAGGCTGGAACCCTAGAAATAACACTATCCTTGAAATGACACTGGAATCTTAGAAGTGCTATTGGATCCAAGAAGTGACCTTGGAACCCTAAAAATGGCACTGGAACCATAGAGGTAACAAATGAACTCTAGAAGTGACACTGGAACTCTAGAATTGACACAAACCCTAGAAGTGACAGTGGGACCCTAGAAATGACACAAGATCCTAGAAGTGACACTGGTTCCTAGAAATGACACAGGATCCTAGAAGTGAAATGAACTCCAGAAGTGACACTATATCCTAGAAGTGAGACTGAAATCCTAAAAAAGTCACTGCATCTGAGAAGTGACACTTAGAAGTGACACTGTATCCTAGAAGTGAAACAGGAACCCTGGAAGTGACATGAATCTAGAAATGACTGGCTTCTAGAAGCGACACTGGATCACAGAAGTGAAACTGGAACCCTAGAAGTGACACTGGAACCCTAGAAATGACACGACCCTAGAAGTGACACAAACCTAGAAATGACACGACCCTAGAAGTGACACAAACCTAGAAATGACACTGGATTCGAGAAGTGACACTGGATCACAGAAGTGAAGCTGGGACCCTAGAAGGGACACTGGATCCTAGAAGGGACACTGGATCCTAGAAGTGACACTAGAACCCTAGAAGTGACGAACCCTAAAAGTGACACTGGACACTAGAGGTGACACTGGAACCTTAAAGGTGACTTTGGATACTAGAAGTGACACTGGATCCTAGAAGTGATGCTGGAACCATAGAAGTGACACTAGATCCTAGAAATTATATTGGATCCTAGAAGTGGCACTGAAAGCATAAAAGTGACACTGGATCCTAAAAATGACACTAGAACCCTAGAAGTGACACTGGAGCCCTAGAACTGACATTGGAACCCTAGAAATGACACTGGATACTAGAAGTGACATTGGATCCTAGAAGTGACACAGGAAACCTAGGAATGACAAGAACCTAGAAGTGAAAATGGAACCCTTGAAATGAAATTGTATCCTGGAAGTGACACGAACCCTAGAAGTGACACTGGATAATAGAAGTAACATTAGATTCTAGAAGTGACACTGGAACCCTAGAAATGACACTGGATCCTAGAAGTGAAATTGGAACCCTAGAAATGACATTGTATCCTAGAATTGACATGATACCCAAAAGTGATACTGTATCCTAGAAATGACACTAGAACCCTAGAAGTTACATTGGATCCTAGAACTGACACTGGAACCCTAGAAATGACACTGGATCTTAGGAGTGACACGAATCCTATAAGTGATCCTGGAACCTGAGAAGTGATATTGGAACCATAGAAGTGACACTGGAACTCTAGAAGTGACACTGGATCCTAGAAGTGTCACAGGGACCCTAGAAGTGGCACTGGATCCTAGAAGTGGCACTGGATCCTAGAAGTGACACTGGAGCCCGTAGAAGTGATACAGGGACCCTAGAAGTGGCACTGGATCCTAGAAGTGACACGAGCTGTAGAAGTGACACTTGAACCCTAGAAGTGACACTAGATCCTAGAAGTGACACTGGAGCCCTAGAAGTGACACTGGAACCCTAGAAGTGACACTGGATCCTAGAATTGACACTGGAACCCTAGAAGTGACACTGGAGCCCTGGAAGTGACACTGGAACTCTAGAAGTGACACTGGAACTTAGACTTGATACGAGCCCTAGAAGTAACTCTGGAACCCTAGAAGTGACACAGGACCCTAGAAGTCACAAATGGATTTTCTCAAACAATTGTATAAGTAATTCTTTGGAGATGACCTAAAAGATGATCTTTTACATAATATTTGGCCATCTAATCAAAGACTGTACCACTTGATTTACTTCAAGAATCTAATGTTTCAGATATGAATGAAATCGACAAGAATAAAGCCAGTAACCTGTCGTCTTATTAGAAAGTGCCCTTCAAGATCCCTGTCTATGGGTCTTGTTAGTAAGTTCACAGTCGTCTTTGGGATAAACATTGGCTTTTCTTTTCTAGGAGACCGATTGCTTCACTACAACCCAGATGGGAGTTTTTAGGATTGTTAAACATCATACAATGTAATAGTTTTTGTGGTAGTTTTCCTTCTCAGTTTCTTCATCCTTTTTGCTGTTAGAGGAGTGTTAGTGAATTATATGCTTTGTTCAGACCCAGGAATCTTCTCCTCTTTGATGACAGTCTCTAGTGGGTTACAATAAAACCAAACTTTATTTTTGGCTAAGAATGAAACTGTCGATTTAGTAATATCCCTTTTGACACCCACTCTTGGGAGGCTTCATTAAGAGAGCCTCATGGTTAATACCCAGTTACATCTCTCAGAGGCCTTTTAGATTTAACCTGATATTATTGAGGGGACCATTTTTTATGCACCCTGGAATCATGAAACCCTTTTCAGTGAGGAATATCTCTATGTGGGCACGTGATGTGAGGAAGGTGGCCTCTACCTTAATCTTTCTCAGAAACATATAATTTGAGGAAATCAAGAAAAGGGGTATTTTGCACTCTTCTTCCAGCTTTGTCAGACGCTCCTTCATTTGGACACTGTAGGTCTACCCTGTGTGGTTTTAGGGATTCCAGTGTTCCTCGTGAGTCACCAATGAAGGTATTTATTTTTGCTTTTGGGTTTTGTCCTCTCTGGAAGTTTTTCTCAGAATCCTCCTCCTTCATGTAGGTATTCTCTTATGCTTGCTGGAAAGACCAAGGAGGATAGAAATGAACATTTTGAAAATTGATAACTTCTTTTTGAAGCAATGTCTCTCAAGCATTTTTTTGTTACCCTTCTCAGCTTTATTTTTTTTCAAAAATTTATTGAATGCATTCTGGTTGGTGCCTATGGTTTGCAAATTGCGAACTTGAACATCATCCCCATGGCTGTCACTGATTGGGCAATGGAAGGCCTAAGATGTGTGAGCTGCCTCAATCATGTTTGGATGGTTAGTGAAGGATAAAAGAGGCTGACATTTCTTTACTGAAAAAGATTAGGGTTGGAATGTCCCAGCTTTATCCTAAAGATTATTGTGGAGAATATCTTATGCTCATGGAACACTGTCTTGGAGAACAAGGGTTTTCAGTTGTGAGACCTGCATTTTTACACAGTTCCCTTCACTGGGTTGGGTTGTTGTGTAACTCATGAAATGAAAATCTTTTAGACACTTTCAAAACATCAGAGAATATGGGGAGAAGGGGTGGAACTGCCAGTAAGTTTGGGCATTTAATTTTCAATGTATAATTGGTAAAGTGATATGGTCAATTGTATTTTTTGTATATTTTCTACACAGGTCTCTTCAATTAGTCATTGCCCATCATGAACTAACAATTATTTTAAATATTCACAAAACTATTGGAGAATATGGAAAAAACTAAATAAGTGCGCTGGTTCTCCCCCTACAGTGCAGAGTTAGTGAGTATAATGTTTTAAGACCTGTGTGACTTAGAGTCTCAACTGGTATATGTAAGGAGCGGTCAGTGTTTGAAATGGCAAGAATTTGAATATCTGAAGGTGTAGTAATCCTAACCATGAACAGATATGAGTCATTGGCCTGAAAAGTTTGAGGTCTGTATGTGATGTGAGAACATCAGTGTCTGAGAGGTGTGGCATTAAGCACAGTCCAACTGAGTAGCCACCAAAAGTGGTTTAGGCATATGGAGGGGATAAATGAAAAAACACTGAGGAATGGAAATTCTGCATCAAAAGTGGACGAACAAAGAGAGTGGAGAGACCAAGAAAGGGATGGAAGGATGAGATGCAGGTAGCTTTGAAGTATTAGGGTCTGAATGTTCAGAAGAGAGATGCATACAGTAGTTAGAATGAATTATAGTGATTCAAAAATTTTTAGTTGTTTTATTTACCTTTATTTATCTATTTATTTTTCATTTTATTTTATTTTCTATTTTTTTGGTGGGGGAATGACGTGCTGCCAAGTGGCTGAAGCAATGCATGCAATAAGTGGAGCAGTCAAGGTTAGCTGTGGAGTAGTTTGTAGGGCTTGGCTGTGGATTTTAGGCTCAGGAGTAGATATATTATACATGATAACTTTTATCCCTGGGGATAGGGGAGAAAGAATACTTCCCACGTATTCCCTGCGTGTCATACAAGGCGACTAAAAGGGGAGGGAGCGGGGGGCTGGAAATCCTCCCCTCTCATTTTTTTTTTCTTTTTTTTTTTCCAAAAGAAGGAACAGAGAAGGGGGCCATGTGAGGATATTCCCTCAAAGGCCCAGTCCTCTGTTCTTAACGCTACCTCGTTAACGTGGGAAATGGCGAATAGTTTGAAAGAAAGAAAAGAAAGAACTAGCAATTGGATGTGTCAAGTGAGGGCCATTGTTTGTTTGTGTCCAGTGCCTGTTGCTACAATGGTGGGAGTGGCAGTTAGGTATGATTGAAGATTTAGGATTTGCTTATCTCCGTTATAGGTTGCTACAATTCCGTAGTACTTTTGTAAGAGTTGCTTATCTCTTTTGTAGCGCAATTGATTGACCCACCCCAGAGCTATAGATGACTGATAATTGCTTTCCCACAACAGTTTCTTTTTGTAACCATAAGTTGTCCTATTTTTTTTCTTGTTTTCAGGCTTTGTATTTTCATGAAATGTTGAGGCACATAACAAAAGATTATATAGATCATTTACCTTACGTTACAGATACTGAAGATGTTTGCTCTTTGAGAAAAATGTAATGAATGTATTATTGCCTTTATGATAGTGCTTTTATAGTAACTGCTTAGAAATGCTGGAATACAAGTATTACTTAATATCTCTTTATACTCCTCAGATTCCCAAAACAAGTGTTGATGGGGATTACCGTTTGCGTGTGGAGGGTAATGCACCAGGCACCATCGGAGGCACGGTGTTTTCTAATGATACTCGTCTTTACTTCTCAACCCGTTTTCTTACCATACTCATCCAAACCAACCGTCCTGTTTACACTGGTGACCAGATGGGTTAGTATGATTTTAAGTTTATGTAATGATAATTCAAAGGAAAGTGGCACTAGTATAACCCCCAGAATCCTGTAATAGTAAGATCCATCTTTAACAAGACATGTATATTTGGTGGCTGTTGCTTGGAAGAGGGCCTGGCTTTAAACCACTGATCTTATGGTAATTAGGCAATTAACTGTAGCAAATATACTTTTTAAGAAGTTATTCATTAGCACAGAAAACAGATGTGTAATGATTTTGAATTGAATTTTTACTACAGGAACATCAGTGAAATGATATAAGTGATTGAGATGTGTTCAGTGTGGCAGTACATTCTAGACAATATTTTGTTGATAAACAGTACTATCAGAAAGTAGTTGGACAGTTTCTTGCTGATCTCTAGAGTTGGATGCCATGGAAAAGAAAGTTCTGCAGTATAATGGATTTTTTTAAGCAAATACCATTGTATTGTATTATTGCCATATTTCAGATAATTTTTTTATAGTTGTTGTAATGGCTATATTCCTGATCATGCATTAACATAAGATAATGAGGGAGGGAATTTTCAGGCATATCTATTATAGGAAATCACATTTATATCATCACACATTTATATCATCACATTTAAATCATCACACACATATATATCATCGCACATTTATATTGTGAATAAGAGCAAGGTTATTAGGTACAGTAGGGTTGAGGGTCAAGTCAATTGGGAGGTGAGTTTGAATGGAGAAAAACTGGAGGAAGTGAAGTGTTTTAGATATCTGGGAGTGGATCTGGCAGCGGATGGAACCATGGAAGCGGAAGTGGATCATAGGGTGGGGGAGGGGGCGAAAATTCTGGGAGCCTTGAAGAATGTGTGGAAGTCGAGAACATTATCTCGGAAAGCAAAAATGGGTATGTTTGAAGGAATAGTGGTTCCAACAATGTTGTATGGTTGCGAGGCGTGGACTATGGATAGAGTTGTGCGCAGGAGGGTGGATGTGCTGGAAATGAGATGTTTGAGGACAATATGTGGTGTGAGGTGGTTTGATCGAGTAAGTAACGTAAGGGTAAGAGAGATGTGTGGAAATAAAAAGAGCGTGGTTGAGAGAGCAGAAGAGGGTGTTTTGAAATGGTTTGGTCACATGGAGAGAATGAGTGAGGAAAGATTGACCAAGAGGGTATACGTGTCGGAGGTGGAGGGAACGAGGAGAAGAGGGAGACCAAATTGGAGGTGGAAAGATGGAGTGAAAAAGATTTTGTGTGATCGGGGCCTGAACAAGCAGGAGGGTGAAAGGAGGGCAAGGAATAGAGTGAATTGGAGCGATGTGGTATACCGGGGTTGACGTGCTGTCAGTGGATTGAATCAAGGCATGTGAAGCGTCTGGGGTAAACCATGGAAAGCTGTGTGGGTATGTATATTTGCGTGTGTGGACGTATGTATATACATGTGTATGGGGGTGGGTTGGGCCATTTCTTTCGTCCGTTTCCTTGCGCTACCTCGCAAACGCGGGAGACAGCGACAAAGCAAAAAAAAAAAAAAAAAATTATATTGCACATTTATATCACTTATTTATAAATGGAATTCAAAAACTTTTATTTTATTTACAATTACTTCTCCCTCCTTATTAAGGTAATGTCAGCAGAAGAAAAAAGTGACCTCATTTGTACTCCCTCCTTATTAAGGTAATGTCAGCAAAAGAAAAAAGTGACCTCATTTGTATTCATCCACTCTTTAGCTGTCATGTTTAATACATCAAAAATACAGTCAAGCCCAACAGACTATACCTTGGTTTAATTTATCCACTTCATAAGCCTGACAATTTATTACCCCCAGTATACCACATCAAACCAATTCATTTTATCCCATGCATACCTTTCACCATCCTGAGAGTTCAGACAATGGTATTCCAATGCCTGTTTCACTTCTCTTATTGGTTTTCTGCTCCTGTTTTCTCTCTCCACCTCTGATATATAGTCTGTCTGTCTGTCTCTGCTCATCCTTTTTGTATATCTGAACCATTTCAGCTCACCCTGGTCAGCTCTCTCAGTCATGCTTTACTTGATACTACATCTTCCATGAACATTGTCATTCCTTTGAAGATCAACTTGCCTCATGCCTTATTTTGTCCTTAGCATTTTATTTATATCATGTTCAACCTCTGTTCTTTTACATTCAGGGCCCAAGGCTCACATCCATACAGCCTGTTATACCCTTAGACATACCTGTCTTTGTTGGAACACCTTATAAGACACTCATACCTACCTTCCACATGCTCCCTAGTGCACCCAGGGCCTTTGCTTCTTCTACTCTGTGACTTATTTCATCCCCTATTTTTTCATCCAATTAACCTATCACACACTGTCTAGGAAGCAGGGAAGAAGTCTAAGCAGTGACCCCTGTTTTTTTCAAGGTTTTGGAGTGTCTGCAGCTAATGAAGCCTATTCTTATAAAGTAAGATTGGGATATTAGAATAAGAAGAGACCCCTGAGTGGTATGTGCATTAGATGTTCAGTGTGTGTGCCATATTTTGTGAGTTTAAATAGAATTTGGGAATGGAAGCCTGCCAAGTTCAAATCGAATGTTGCCAGTTTCACTGAATCAAAATATTTCGTTTTCTTTTATTTTGAACTTTAAAGGAGATCCAGTTTGAAAGAGAGGAAGTGGATGATATAGTGAAGGGAACAAATGCAATAAATTTGTGTGTTAAAGAGGGAACAGAAGAAGGAGTCAAGGGGGATGCTCATACTTCACGAAGGCTCAGATTGGGGTGTCTGAATGTATGTGCCTGTTAACAAAGTGAGAAGAAAGGAGAGATAGGTGGTATGCTTAAGGAAAGAAACCTGGATGTTCTGACTCTGAGTGGAACAAAGCTCAAGGGGAAAAGGCAAATATTATTTGGAAATGTCTTGGGACAGGAGCTAAGGAAGGAGTAGCACTACTCCTGAAGCATGAGTGTGGAAGTGTGTTATTCAGTGTAAGGAAGTAAATTCTAGATTGATGTGGGTAAAAATGAAAGTGGATAGAGAGACATGAGTGATTATTATTGTTTATGCAACTGGCAACGAAAAGAAAGATCTTGAGAGGCAAGTGGTTTGGGAGCAGCTGCATGTGTCATATCGTGGTTGTAAGAAAATAGGGATTAGTGGAAGTGAGTCACAGGGTGGGCATGGGTCAAAGATTCTAAAAGTGATTAAAAATGTATGGAAGGAGAGAATGTTATCTAAGAGAGCAAAAATGGGTATGTTTGAAGGAATACTGGTTCCAACAATATTGTATGGTTTCAAGGCATGGGCTATAGATAGGGTTGTATGGAGAAGGGTGGAAACCAACAAAAGAATGGCCCAACCCACCTACATACACATGAATAGACATAGATGCCCACACACGCACACATACACACCTATCCATTTCAACATTTACATACATATGCATACAGAGACATATACATATATACACATGTACATATTCATACTTGCCTTTATCCATTCCCGTCACCACCCTGCCACACTTGAAACAGCACACCCCTCCCACAACGTCCACGCAAGGTAGCGCTAGGAAAAGACAACAAAGGCCACATTCGCTCACACTCAGTCTTTAGTTGTCATGTGTAATGCACCAAGGCCACAGCTCCATTTCCACATCCAGGCCCTACAAAACCTTCCATAATTTACCTTAGATGCTTCACATGCTCTGGTTCAATCTGTTGACAGCAAGTCGACCCCGGTATACCACATTGTTCCAATTCATCATATTCCTTTTTCACCCCATCCTTCCACCTCCAATTTGGTCTCCCACTTCTCCTCATTCCCTCCACCTCTGACACATTTATCTCTGTCAATCTATCCTCTCATTCTCTCCATGTGACCAAACCATGTCAATACGCCCTCTTCTGCTTTCTCAACCACACTCTTTTTATTACCACATATCTCTCTTACCCTTTCATTACTTACTCTATTAAACCACCTCATACCACATATTGTCTGCAAACATCTCATTTCCTACACATCCACCCTCCTCCGCACAACCCTATCTATAGCCCACAACTTGCAACCATATATATATATATATATATATATATATATATATATATATATATATATATATATATATATATATTGGTAAGGTTATTTAATGTATGTATGACTCATGGTGAGGTGCCTGAGGATTGGCGGAATGCATGCATAGTGCCATTGTACAAAGGCAAAGGGGATAAGAGTGAGTGCTCAAATTACAGAGGTATAAGTTTGTTGAGTATTCCTGGTAAATTATATGGGAGGGTATTGATTGAGAGGGTGAAGGCATGTACAGAGCATCAGATTGGGGAAGAGCAGTGTGGTTTCAGAAGTGGTAGAGGATGTGTGGATCAGGTGTTTGCTTTGAAGAATGTATGTGAGAAATACTTAGAAAAGCAAATGGATTTGTATGTAGCATTTATGGATCTGGAGAAGGCATATGATAGAGTTGACAGAGATGCTCTGTGGAAGGTATTAAGAATATATGGTGTGGGAGGAAAGTTGTTAGAAGCAGTGAAAAGTTTTTATCGAGGATGTAAGGCATGTGTACGTGTAGGAAGAGAGGAAAGTGATTGGTTCTCAGTGAATGTAGGTTTGCGGCAGGGGTGTGTGATGTCTCCATGGTTGTTTAATTTGTTTATGGATGGGGTTGTTAGGGAGGTAAATGCAAGAGTTTTGGAAAGAGGGGCAAGTATGAAGTCTGTTGGGGATGAGAGAGCTTGGGAAGTGAGTCAGTTGTTGTTCGCTGATGATACAGCGCTGGTGGCTGATTCATGTGAGAAACTGCAGAAGCTGGTGACTGAGTTTGGTAAAGTGTGTGGAAGAAGAAAGTTAAGAGTAAATGTGAATAAGAGCAAGGTTATTAGGTACAGTAGGGTTGAGGGTCAAGTCAATTGGGAGGTGAGTTTGAATGGAGAAAAACTGGAGGAAGTGAAGTGTTTTAGATATCTGGGAGTGGATCTGGCAGCGGATGGAACCATGGAAGCGGAAGTGGATCATAGGGTGGGGGAGGGGGCGAAAATTCTGGGGGCCTTGAAGAATGTGTGGTAGTCGAGAACATTATCTCGGAAAGCAAAAATGGGTATGTTTGAAGGAATAGTGGTTCCAACAATGTTGTATGGTTGCGAGGCGTGGGCTATGGATAGAGTTGTGCGCAGGAGGATGGATGTGCTGGAAATGAGATGTTTGAGGACAATGTGTGGTGTGAGGTGGTTTGATCGAGTGAGTAACGTAAGGGTAAGAGAGATGTGTGGAAATAAAAAGAGCGTGGTTGAGAGAGCAGAAGAGGGTGTTTTGAAGTGGTTTGGGCACATGGAGAGAATGAGTGAGGAAAGATTGACCAAGAGGATATATGTGTCGGAGGTGGAGGGAACGAGGAGAAGAGGGAGACCAAATTGGAGGTGGAAAGATGGAGTGAAAAAGATTTTGTGTGATCGGGGCCTGAACATGCAGGAGGGTGAAAGGAGGGCAAGGAATAGAGTGAATTGGAGCGATGTGGTATACCGGGGTTGACGTGCTGTCAGTGGATTGAATCAAGGCATGTGAAGCGTCTGGTGTAAACCATGGAAAGCTGTGTAGGTATGTATATTTGCGTGTGTGGACGTATGTATATACATGTGTATGGGGGTGGGTTGGGCCATTTCTTTCGTCTGTTTCCTTGCGCTACCTCGCAAACGCGGGAGACAGCGACAAAGTATAAAAAAAAAATATATATATATATATATATATATATATATATATATATATATATATATATATATTTTTTTTTTTTTGCTTTGTCGCTGTCTCCCGCGTTTGCGAGGTAGCGCAAGGAAACAGACGAAAGAAATGGCCCAACCCACCCCCATACACATGTATATACATACGTCCACACACGCAAATATACATACCTACACAGCTTTCCATGGTTTACCCCAGACGCTTCACATGCCTTGATTCAATCCACTGACAGCACGTCAACCCCGGTATACCACATCGATCCAATTCACCCTATTCCTTGCCCTCCTTTCACCCTCCTGCATGTTCAGGCCCCGATCACACAAAATCTTTTTCACTCCATCTTTCCACCTCCAATTTGGTCTCCCTCTTCTCCTCGTTCCCTCCACCTCCGACACATATATCCTCTTGGTCAATCTTTCCTCACTCATTCTCTCCATGTGCCCAAACCACTTCAAAACACCCTCTTCTGCTCTCTCAACCACGCTCTTTTTATTTCCACACATCTCTCTTACCCTTACGTTACTCACTCGATCAAACCACCTCACACCACACATTGTCCTCAAACATCTCATTTCCAGCACATCCATCCTCCTGCGCACAACTCTATCCATAGCCCACGCCTCGCAACCATACAACATTGTTGGAACCACTATTCCTTCAAACATACCCATTTTTGCTTTCCGAGATAATGTTCTCGATTTCCACACATTCTTCAAGGCTCCCAGAATTTTCACCCCCTCCCCCACCCTATGATCCACTTCCACTTCCATGGTTCCATCCGCTGCCAGATCCACTCCCAGATGTCTAAAACACTTCACTTCCTCCAGTTTTTCTCCATTCAAACTTACCTCCCAATTGACTTGACCCTCAAACCTACTGTACCTAATAACCTTGCTCTTATTCACATTTACTCTTAACTTTCTTCTTTCACACACTTTACCAAACTCAGTCACCAGCTTCTGCAGTTTCTCACATGAATCAGCCACCAGCGCTGTATCATCAGCGAACAACAACTGACTCACTTCCCAAGCTCTCTCATCCCCAACAGACTTCATACTTGCCCCTCTTTCCAAAACTCTTGCATTCACCTCCCTAACAACCCCATCCATAAACAAATTAAACAACCATGGAGACATCACACACCCCTGCCACAAACCTACATGATCTTTCTTCTCATGCCCAGGTGCATATGCACCAATAATCACCCATCTCTCTCCATCATCTTTCAGTTTTACCCATATTAATTTAGAATTTACTTTCTTACATTCTATCACATACTCCCACAACTCCTGTTTCAGGAGTAGTGCTACTCCTTCCCTTACTCTTGTCCTCTCACTAACCCCTGACTTTACTCCCAAGACATTCCCAAACCACTCTTCCTCTTTACCCTTGAGCTTCGTTTCACTCAAGAGCCAAAACATCCAGGTTCCTTTCCTCAAACATACTACCTATCTCTCCTTTTTTCACATCTTGGTTACATCACCACTCATTTAGAAACCCCAATCTGAGCCTATGAGGAGGATGACTTGACCCTCAACCCTACTGTACCTAATAACCTTGCTCTTATTCACATTTACTCTTAACTTTCTTCTTTCACACACTTTACCAAACTCAGTCACCAGCTTCTGCAGTTTCTCACATGAATCAACCACCAGCACTGTATCATCAGCAAACAACAACTGACTCACTTCCCAAGCTCTCTCATCCACAACAGACTTCATACTTGCCCCTCTTTCCAAAACTCTTGCATTCACCTCCCTAGCAACCCCATCCATAAACAAATTAAACAACCATGGAGACATCACACACCCCTGCCACAAACCTACATTCACTGAGAACCAATCACTTTCCTCTCTTCCTACACGCACAAATGCCTTACATCCTGTATAAAAACTTTTCACTGCTTCTAACAACTTGCCTCCCACACCATATATTCTTAATACCTTCCACAGAGCATCTCTATCAACTCTATCATATGCCTTCTCCAGATCCATAAATGCTACATCCAAATCCATTTGCTTTTCTAAGTATTTCTCACATACATTCTTCAAAGCAAACACCTGATCCACACATCCTCTACCACTTCTGAAACCACACTCCTCTTCCCCAATCTGATGCTCTGTACATGCCTTCACCCTCTCAATCAATATCCTCCCATATAATTTACCAGGAATACTCAACAAACTTATACCTCTGTAATTTGAGCACTCACTCTTATCCCCTTTGCCTTTGTACAATGACATTATGCACGCATTCCGCCAATCCTCAGGCACCTCACCATGAGTCATACATACATTAAATAACCTTACCAACCAGTCAACAATACAGTCACCCCCTCTTTTAATAAATTCCACTGCAATACCATCCAAACCTGCTGCCTTGCCGGCTTTCATCTTCCGCAAAGCTTTTACTACCTCTTCTCTGTTTACCAAATCATTTTCCCTAACCCTCTCACTTTGCACACCACCTCGACCAAAACACCCTATATCTGCCACTCTATCATCAAACACATTCAACAAACCTTCAAAATACTCACTCCATCTCCTTCTCACATCATCACTACTTGTTATCACCTCCCCATTTGCACCCTTCATATATATATTTCTTTTTTTTTCAAAAGAAGGAACAGAGAAGGGAGCCACGTGAGGATATTCCCTCAAAGGCCCAGTTCTCTGTTCTTAACGCTACCTCGCTAACGCGGGAAATGGCGAATAGTTTGAAAGATATATATATATATATATATATATATATATATATATATATATATATATATATATATATATATATATATATTTCTTTTCTTTTTTCTTTCATACTATTCGCCATTTCCCGCAATAGCGAGGTAGCGTTGAGAACAGAGGACTGGGCCCTTGAGGGAATATCCTCACCTGGGCCCCTTCTCTGTTCACTCTTTTGCAAAATTAAAAAAAAAAAAGTGAGAGGGGAGGATTTCCAGCCCCCCGCTCCCTCCCCTTTTAGTCGCCTTCTACGACACGCAGGGAATACGTGGGAAGTATTCTTTCTCCCCTATCCCCAGGGATAATATATATATATATATATATATATTTTTTTTTTGCTTTGTCACTGTCTCCCGCGTTTGCAAGGTAGCGCAAGGAAACAGACGAAAGAAATGGCCCAACCCACCCCCATACACATGTATATACATACGTCCACACACGCAAATATACATACCTACACAGCTTTCCATGGTTTACCCCAGACGCTTCACATGCCCTGATTCAATCCACTGACAGCATGTCAACCCCGGCATACCACATCGATCCAATTCACTCTATTCTTTGCCCTCCTTTCACCCTCCTGCATGTTCAGGCCCCGATCACACAAAATCTTTTTTACTCCATCTTTCCACCTCCAAGTTGGTCTCTCACTTCTCCTCGTTCCCTCCACCTCTGACACATATATCCTCTTGGTCAATCTTTCCTCACTCATTCTCTCCATGTGCCCAAACCATTTCAAAACACCCTCTTCTGCTCTCTCAACCTCGCTCTTTTTATTTCCACACATCTCTCTTACCCTTACGTTACTTACTCGATCAAACCACCTCACACCACACATTGTCCTCAAACATCTCATTTCCAGCACATCCACCCTCCTGCGCACAACTCTATCCATAGCCCACGCCTCGCAACCATACAACATTGTTGGAACCACTATTCCTTCAAACATACCCATTTTTGCTTTCCGAGATAATGTTCTCGACTTTCACACATTCTTCAAGGCTCCCAGGATTTTCGCCCCCTCCCCCACCCTATGATCTACTTCCGCTTCCATGGTTCCATCCGCTGCCAGATCCACTCCCAGATATCTAAAACACTTTACTTCCTCCAGTTTTTCTCCATTCAAACTTACCTCCCAATTGACTTGACCCTCAACCCTACTGTACCTAATTACCTTGCTCTTATTCACATTTACTCTTAACTTTCTTCTTTCACACACTTTACCAAACTCAGTCACCAGCTTCCGCAGTTTCTCACATGAATCAGCCACCAGCGCTGTATCATCAGCGAACAACAACTGACTCACTTCCCAAGCTCTCTCATCCCCAACAGACTTCATACTTGCCCCTCTTTCCAAAACTCTTGCATTTACCTCCCTAACAACCCCATCCATAAACAAATTAAACAACCATGGAGACATCACACACCCCTGTCACAAACCTACATTCACTGAGAACCAATCACTTTCCTCTCTTCCTACACGTACACATGCCTTACATCCTCGATAAAAACTTTTCACTGCTTCTAACAACTTGCCTCCCACACCATATATTCTTAATACCTTCCACAGAGCATCTCTATCAACTCCATCATATGCCTTGTCCAGATCCATAAATGCTACATACAAATCCATTTGCTTTTCTAAGTATTTCTCACATACATTCTTCAAAGCATACACCTGATCCACACATCCTCTACCACTTCTGAAACCACACTGCTCTTCCCCAATCTGATGCTCTGTACATGCCTTCACCCTCTCAATCAATACCCTCCCATATAATTTACCAGGAATACTCAACAAACTTTTACCTCTGTAATTTGAGCACTCACTCTTATCCCCTTTGCCTTTGTACAATGGCACTATGCACGCATTCCTCCAATCCTCAGGCACCTCACCATGAGTCATACATACATTAAATAACCTTACCAATCAGTCAATAATACAGTCACCCCCTTTTTTAATAAATTCCACTGCAATACCATGCAAACCTGCTGCCTTGCCGGCTTTCATCTTCCGCAAAGCTTTTACTACCTCTTCTCTGTTTACCAAATCATTTTCCCTAACCCTCTCACTTTGCACACCACCTCGACCAAAACACCCTATATCTGCCACTATCATCAAACACATTCAACAAACCTTCAAAATACTCACTCCATCTCCTTCTCACATCACCACTACTTGTTATCACCTCCCCATTTGCGCCATTCACTGAAGTTCCCATTTGCTCCCTTGTCTTACGCACTTTATTTACCTCCTTCCAGAACATCTTTTTATTCTCCCTAAAATTTAATGATACTCTCTCACCCCAACTCTCATTTGCCCTCTTTTTCACCTCTTGCACCTTTCTCTTGACCTCCTGTCTCTTTCTTTTATACATCTCCCACTCAGTTGCATTTTTTCCCTGCAAAAATCATCCAAATGCCTCTCTCTTCTCTTTCACTAATAATCTTACTTCTTCATCCCACCACTCACTACCCTTTCTAATCAACCCACCTCCCACTCTTCTCATGCCACAAGCATCTTTTGCACAATCCATCACTGATTCCCTAAATACATCCCATTCCTCCCCCACTCCCCTTACTTCCATTGTTCTCACCTTTTTCCATTCTGTACTCAGTCTCTCCTGGTACTTCCTCACACAAGTCTCCTTCCCAAGCTCACTTACTCTCAACACCCTCTTCACCCCAACATTCACTCTTCTTTTCTGAAAACCCATACAAATCTTCACCTTAGCCTCCACAAGTTAATGATCAGACATCCCTCCAATTGCACCTCTCAGCACATTAACATCCAAAAGTCTCTCTTTTGCGCGCCTGTCAATTAACACGTAATCCAATAATGCTCTCTGGCCATCTCTCCTACTTACATACGTATACTTATGTATATCTCGCTTTTTAAACCAGGTATTCCCAATCACCAGTCCTTTTTCAGCACATAAATCTACAAGCTCTTCACCATTTCCATTTACAACACTGAACACCCCATGTATACCAATTATTCCCTCAACTGCCACATTACTCACCTTTGCATTTAAATCACCCATCACTATAACCTGGTCTCATGCATCAAAACCACTAACACACTCATTCAGCTGCTCCCAAAACACTTGCCTCTCATATATATATATTTTTTTTTTTCCTTTTTTTTTTTTTTGCTTTGTCGCTGTCTCCCGCGTTTGCGAGGTAGATATATATATATATATATATATATATATATATATATATATATATATATATATATATATATATATTTTTTTTTTCATACTATTCGCTATTTCCCGCATTAGCGAGGTAGCGTTAAGAACAGAGGACTGAGCCTTTGAGGGAACATCCTCACTTGGGCCCCTTCTCTGTTCCTTCTTTAGGAAAATGAAAAACGAGAGGGGAGGATTTCCAGCCCCCCGTTCCCTTCCCTTTTAGTCGCCTTCTACGTATGTAGGGATAATTAAAAAGGGTGGACAAAAAAGTAGACGTTACTGCATGTCACTTGTTAGTTGATGGTGATCAAGTGAGATTACCATGAGTGCCTATTAGGAGTAGTTATAACTTTATACAAATTAGAGCAAACAGGTGTCTGGCAGCAAAGTGTCCTAAGGTTAGTGAAGCAGTTTAAGGGATTAGGGGAGTCATTTATACCATATCCTTTTCCTAATTCTTGAAGGCCAAGATTAACATCTAGAACAATACTGTGATTATAAGGCAAGGTTAGGTCTGCTTATCCCTGGCAGCATGTGAAATCAGGCAGAAGATCCTGAACATATTCAAACATGTCTTGCTAAAGAGAGTTCAAAAGTAACTTCATAATGACTTGGGATATTGTAGGTTTTATGCCCAATGTAAGCCTTTCCATACAGCCACTGATAAATATAAGTGAATGAAATTTTGCAGGAATTACAGTTATTAGGACCTGGAAACATGAAGAATAGTTGTAGAGTGATGAGTTGATATTACTGTGACTGGAAATACAGAAGGGAGGGTGTTCAGGCCACTCCTGGAAATACAGAAGGAAGGGTGTTCTGGCCACACCTGGAAATACAGAAGGGAAGGTGTTTAGTTCACCCCTGGAAATACAGAAGGTAGGGTGTTCAGGCCACCCCTGGAAATACAGAAGGGAGGGTGTTCAGGCCACCCCTGGAAATACAGAAGGGAAGGTGTTTAGGCCACCCCTGGAAATACAGAAGGTAGGGTGTTCAGGCCACCCCTGGAAATACAGAAGGGAGGGTGTTCAGGCCACTCCTGGAAATACAGAAGGGAGGGTGCTCAGGCAACCCTGGAAGTACAGAAGGGAGGATGTTCAGGCTACCCCTGGAAATACAAAAGGGATGGTTTCAGGCCTCCCCACTGGGACCACTGCATGCCACAGTACACAGAAAAGACTGTAAAATGCCCTCCTTCTATTATGATTTGGGATTGTTTCAGTCACTGTGGTGTTAGTGATTTGGTAATCTTACCTCATAATATGAAAATGAACCAGGGAGTGTACTTGAATTTACTAACTGACCGTTTACCTGATTCAGTGGAAAAGTTAGAATGTTTATGGAGGATGGAGCTCCCTGCCACGCTACTAGGTCTGGTATGCAGTAACAGGATGATAGTGAAGTGAATTATTTCAAGAACAGGCCAAGAAACAGCCCAGACCTAAACCTGATTTAAAATCGGTGGTCCATTGTGAAGCAACATCTACTTGATTTAGACATGTCTTCTGTACCAATGTTTGAGGCAGCTATTATGAAGCTATGATATAGTTTTTAGAACTGCTCAAGAATCTTGCTGAAAGTGTTTGTTAGAGGCTACAGGACTGCATCAAGAGGAAGAGGAATGTAACAAAGTATTCATTATGTTGGTATTTGTTTATTAGGTTTTTAAGGCCATTTAACCATGCAAAAATGTCTGTTTTTTCAGCTCACAACTCAGCTTTAGGCACATGCAGTATGTAGGGAGAGTGCAAGACAGTCTTATTAAGTGTTTGTTGTCTTTGTTGGGGTTGTTTCATTGTGGGCATGAATGGACTTGGGGTTTGGTGGAACTGAAAGTGTTCCTTGTGTTGTCTAGGGACTGTGGCTTCTTATGAGTGTATTGTTGGTGGTGTGGTGTTTAAGACTGAGTTGGAAGGGCAGTTGTTTAGTGCTTTTCATATAATTTAAGCGTGTCTGTGTTTTGTCAGTAAAAGTTGCTCCATGATGTATGAGGCTGAGTTAAAGTTTTTATTTCTACTTAGGGGTTGGTGAATGATAATGGAGTGGTTTGGGTGGGAGTGATCTGGTGCAGTTGCATATATTGTGTCAAGCTTGTTAAAGTGTGATTGTATTGGGAGGATCCCAGTTTCATTCAGATGGTGTTGAGTCTTTGTGGTTATTAGGCAGCAGATGATTGTTCTGAGTGTTCTGTTTTGTTTGGCTTGCAGCATAGTTTAGATATGATTTGTATGTAGTGAATGCTAAGGGATTCCTTTCTTATCCAAATCTGGTGGCAGTTAGTGTATTGAAGGCATTTAGCTTTTCTGTCCCTTTTGTGTTATTGCCAATGATGTGGGGAGTGAATGTTTTGCATATCATATGTAATGCCTATGATGATTGATGTTTTGTTCAGTGAAAGTGATTGCCCGTTCAAGTTGACTGGAGTTTGTGTACTGAATTCTATTTTGTCTTGGGTTAAAAGAGTAATTGAAGATTTGTAGAAATGCAGATATTTTGTTCTGGGTGAGCTATTGTTTCAGTTGTGTAATTTATTGCTGCATGTTTTGTTTTTGTTACTGTGGTTTTAAGCTGTTGTGATGTGACTGTTATATTGTTTGCATATGAAAAGACCTTCATGTTGTGGTTTACTAGAGCTTACGGGAGGTCTTATAGGAAGAAATTAAAGAAGGTTGGAGAAAGAAGTGCTCCTTAGGGAATTCTTTTGTAGAGTTTAAGTGTTTTAGAGGTTCAGTCATTGTGAGTGACTCTGCCATGGCAGTGAACTGTGAAATGGGCCAACCATTTTTTGTTATTGTTGTGGTGGATGGTATCATGATTTACATAAGAAAACAAACTTGGAGAGAAATATGAGATTTAAAGTATGAAGATATCTTTCTGTCCATAGCAGTGTTAAGTGAACATTTTCCCAGTGTATTTCCTGCCTCTCCTTTCCCTTTCTTTCAATAAACCTTTTTCCAACCAATGATGACCACCAGCAAGCAGATCAGTGTCTGTGTTTTGAGAATAATGAGACACATCTTGACTGATAGCCATAGAATAACGAAGTAATTGATGAGAGGGGGTTGTTGATTTGTAAGTGGGGCAGATGTGGACTGGGTCATGCCATAAGTTACTGATTAGATGGTTAACGAAAGTCAAAAGGCATCACCCGTAAGATGGGGATTGTCAAAAGGTTTATAATCTCCTGAAGTCCAGAACTTCTATCATGGCTCATAGGATACTGTCCTGGGTAGAACGAGTTTTTCTTACTTCAAAACTTATATTTCTTGAGACAAAATTAAAAGACTAAACAACATATTTATCGTATTTTAGAAAAATCATTATGAATATCAAATACAGTTATGTAGACTGTAAGTGGACAGTGTACATGAGTTTACTTATTTGTGTAATATACTCAAGAAGGGTGAAGAAGAAAAGATGATGTATAACAGAGTTTTATTAAGACACTTAAATTGTTAAAGTTCTGAGGTTAGCACCTAAAATAAACAATAGCTACTGGGTATCACATAGTTTACTTGATGGAGCAATGCAGCCCAGGCTTGTACTTTGGCGAAATATAGATTCGTGACTTTAGCTAAAAATAGGTTAGAAACCAAAATTAATTTTTTCAAGTGATTGTAGAAATAGGAGAGTAGCTATGATAAAGGATTAAGAAATTTGAAAAGGTATATTGTTATAAAGGAGTGGTTGAAATATCTATCTCTGCCTATATGTCTATATCTCTGATGCCTGTTCCCACCTGGAACTCCCTCAAATGGGTAGCCACTGGTAATAGAGTGTCAGTTGCTAGTGAAGTCCAGTGCTGAATTTTACCCCTTAATGCCTCATTCTTAACAGGCCACTGGCTGAGGGCAATTCTAGTGCAGTGTTTACTGACTACTTCTAACTAATGCTCTTGCCTAATGATCCTACATACTACTCCTACCTAATATTTTTACCTAATGCTCCTGCCTAAATGTTCTTGCATAGTGCTTCTATCTTTTGTTCTTTCCACTGTGCCAAAAGGTAGGGCTAATGCATAGTACTCACCACTGTAAAACCTAGAGTTACAAAGTGAGTTAAGTGTTGTCAAGTGTTATTTTTGAAAAGGAGAGATTGTATGTTTGTGGACAGAATGCCAGTTGTGCACATGTGGGTGATGCAGAATGAAAAGACAGAGATCTAGGTCATAGGAGTGCAACATGACAACCTCAACAGCACTGGCTCACTATGCAGCTGTCGCTAACCCACTTAATACCCAGGTGGGTAGTGCTGGTGATATACCTCCCTGGTTGTTGGCAACCTACCAGCTACTCCCTACTTGATATTTAAGATGGGGTATGAATATGGTATTAACACTTGAGGGAACATTATTATTATTATTATTTTGCTTTGTTGCTGTCTCCCGCGTTAGTGAGGTAGCGCAAGGAAACAGACGAAAGAATGGCCCAACCCACCCACATACACATGTATATACATACACGTCCACACACGCAAATATACATACCTATACACCTCAATGTATACATATATATACACACACAGACATATACATATATACACATGTACATAATTCATACTGTCTGCCTTTATTTATTCCCATCGCCACCTCGCCACACATGGAATAACAACCCCCTCGTGTGCGAGGTAGTGCTAGGAAAAGACAACAAAGGCCCCATTCGTTCACATTCAGTCTCTAGCTGTTATGTAATAATGCACCGAAACCACAGCTCCCTTTCCACATCCAGGCCCCACACAACTTTCCATGGTTTACCCTAGACGCTTCACATGCCCTGGTTCAATCCATTGACAGCATGGTGACCCCAGTATACCACATCGTTCCAATTCACTCTATTCCTTGCCCGCCTTTCACCCTCCTGCATGTTCAGTCCCCGATCACTCAAAATCTCTTTCACTCCATCTTTCCACCTCCAATTTGGTCTCCCACTTCTCCTCGTTCCCTCCACCTCTGACACATATATCCTCTTGGTCAATCTTTCCTCACTCATTCTCTCCATGTGACCAAACCATTCCAAAACACCCTCTTCTGCTCTCTCAACCACACTCTTTTTATTTCCACACATCTCTCTTACCCTTATATTACTTACTCGATCCAACCACCTCACACCACATATCGTCCTCAAACATCTCATTTCCAGCACATCCATCCTCCTGTGCACAACTCGATCCATAGCCCATGCCTCGCAACCATACAACATTGTTGGAACCACTATTCCTTCAAACATAGCCATTTTTGCTTTCCGAGATAATGTTCTCAACTTCCAAACATTCTTCAAGGCTCCCAGAATTTTTGCCCCCTCCCCCACCCTATGATTCACTTCCGCTTCCATGGTTCCATGGAGATAATATATCATATATCATATATCATAGTAAGGTGATTGTAAGAAAGAATAATGGTGAGGTGGAAGGAGAGAGCAAGGTTTATGGTAGAGTTGCATCAGTGGAGGAAGATTTGAAAATGTTAGAAATGAGTATCTGTTGAATCCATTGTGCTAAATGGTCATTGTGGTTGAACTGGTTAAACATAGATACGTGAATTCTATTATTCATTTGAGTTTGCTTTGAACTCCCTGTTAATCAGGGTAATCTTTATAAGTCAACCTACCAATATCATTTACCTTTAACTGTCATTATCTTTCTTTCATTGTCCTTATTGTTTGTGTTTTGTTAAAGGTGCCTCAGGTACCACCCATTTTACTTTAATCAAATTACCTGTCTTCTTACACCTTTGTTTTCATACTTAGATAACTTCAGTATTAACCACAAAATGTATATTTTCAGTTCGGTTTCGAATCATCCTCCTGACCACCGAATTAAAGCCTTACGATGACCCAGTAGATGTTTATATTCTGGTAAGTGAATGGAAAAGATAGAAGTCAAAACTATTGATTCCAGTACAGTAGTTCTCATTCAGAGATTATTCTTCTTTGTTATATGATTAATACGTGATCCTTCCACACAATATGATTGCTCAACATTTCTTATAGAGACTTCTCTCACACACATGCTCATATTAGTGTGTCCTTATGTCTTTTCTGTGAACTTTGGCCCTTAGTAATTTCTTATCACATCACATCTCTTGTGTTGATTTTTATGGTCGTAGGTTCCATACCCATTGATTACCTGTGTATGATGATATATCTCTCTTTGACTATCCTTCTATTTAATTACCGATTTGTGTAGTGAATACCTTGTGGATGCCTCATACTGTGCCAGTAGAGCCCATACTGTGCCAATAGAGCCCACACTGCACCAGTAGAGCCCAGAGTCTCTTAAACTTTCTGTACCTCTGCTGAGATCTTGCCATTAGGCAGGGATTGCATGTAGTGTTCACCACAGGAAAATCTTGTTAAAGATAAAGTCGTGAGATAATGTAAACCATACATATTTTGGGGTAATTACCTATTTGCAGTGTATGGGTTGTAAGTTTTGCACTCATGGGTCCCCATCTCATGAACATTCTCTTCTGTCATACAACCTCTTAATTTGTGTAGGCTTCCTGCATTAAGCAATTCACTGCAACAGGTTAATTTTATGGTTTACCCCCTGGTGTGGCAGTAATTGCAAAAATAAAAAAAATGGTATGAAGCGTATGTAGTAATTATATTGATGGTAACAATGTAGGATTTGGCTGGATCTAGCTGTCCTTATTTCATCAATATGTGCATGCTTGCAAGGTTGTGTAGCCCTTTGCACTGCCAGACACATGATATACCAGAAAGATTTTGGCTCCCACTTGTAAATTTTTGTGAAAGTGTATTGATAGTTTTATGTGGATAACATTTATACATTTTATAAGACTATTCATGTGAAATGTAATACTCAAGACTTTTATAATTTACCGAATTAATTCAAACATAGTGTTGTGTTTTGGAGAGCAGAAACCACCTTCAGTGCCATATTTCTACTTTAGTAGTAATTTTCACTATTTGTTTTGATACTGCACATGGGTTACTTTGTCCACCCTCTTATATGCCTTCATACATAGCCTATAAACCTTACCTCTCAATATTTCTTTTAGCTGTTTTTGCATGAAATATGATGCACCATCACTGGCATGGATTGTCAGTTATACCATCCATTTATATACACAGTACATGAGATTAGTTTATTTAGTTTATTTACACTTATGTATATTTCTATATCCATACTATTTGCAATACTGTAATGCCCTTGAGTAATATTTCACTTTATGGTAGACCTCATAACATTGAAGACACACAGAGGCACATCACACTGCATACATTTGACACGTGTACACTGTTGCTTCTATGCCCTTCCTCAACATATGAGCTTATATGCTGCACCTCCTTAAGGCAAGGGGCTCTGGAAAATGTCTCTCTAGCAGTTTTAGGGGATGTACTTCAACATGACCACTTGGCTGGTGTCACACATGTCAATACCTTTCAGTCATTTGGTAAACAGTAGTTTTACAAAAGGCTAAGAAGGACCGGGTCCTGTTTGTTTTCTACAGATGCAGAAAGCAACTGTTCACTTGTGACATATCTACCATATTGAAAAAGAATTTCACATACCACTCTGAGCTCTTTCTTATGCATTCAATACCACTGAGCAACATGTCACACGGTTGTTAACCAGTTTCATTTTCTCATTGTACTGAAGCACGGCAGCAGGCTTCTTACAATCTGTCCTACCACTCTTTCTTATCACAGTCACACATAGTATGTGCAACAATCACCACTGGAAAGAGAAAAAAGAAATGGAGTATTTTCGTTTATTACATCCCCACTCTGTCTGAGGATGTAATAAACGAAAGTACTCACCGTTTTTATTTTCTCTTTTCAGCAGTGATTGTTGCATATATCTCTTCACAGTAAAGTGAAGGTTCTGCACATAGTGTGTATATGTGTGTGTGTGTGTGTGTGTGTGTGTGTGTGTGTGTGTGTGTGTGAGTGCTGCAGAAAGCATTTGTATCACTTATTTCACTGCTGTATACAGAAAATGTCATTGCTGTTTGTCTCACAATCTCCAAGTTTCATGTAAGTCTTACCATGTGTTTCCTGTTACTTTTAATAGTATTATGCCCATAAGTATTTTCATAAAGCATGTAATGAAAGATATCTGGGCTTTTGTACCAATCATCCTCATTAGATGATATGGCCTTTCTTTACATGAGGAGCCAGCAGTGTTTTCACAATTAAGTCAGAAAAGCATAGACTTTTATCATGCACTAAGTCTGTCTCCTTTCCTATTTACTCAGTGAAGTCAGATATCAATCCATTGTCACTGTATATCTATCTGTCCATATCTCTGATGCTTGTACCCTCCAGGAATTCCCATCAAAGGTCACAGCAAAAGTTCCACTTATACCTGTTATTAGATGCCACCTTCACATACACCATTCTACATTCTTCTACCATTTCTCTCACCCCAGTACTCTTTTACTATATTTCCCCATGTCACAGGTGATCTTCTCCACACACCAACCCCTTTAATCTTGCTATCATACACTCACCTTGTAAACTCTACTTCTTGCACTCTTTTCACATGGTCAGACTGTCTCAAAATATTATGTTTTCCACACTACCACTCCACAATTCATCCCCATTACATTTTCTGCTCTACTAAATCTCTTATACACCCCCTCCCCTCATTTCTTTTTTCATTCATTGTAGTCATACCACATGCTCCTCTCAGATATCTCATTTCCAGTGTCAGTGTCACAAAGTACAAAAAATTTCACCTCAAAATGATTTTTGGAGGAAATGTTCTGTCTGAATCTAATACATCCTCTCCACAGTTCTAAACTCTCATCTATGCATAAATCTTGAAAAGGCATGAACATTGTCTAGAATTTTGTACATGTGCTCAAGAAGTGGCTGGATTTTCTGCAGCTCATCACTTCTTTGCACATCTTGTTTATTGTCAACAGAATGAATGACTGAGTTGAAGAAAGTGATCACATGATCAGAGGCATTCATCCTGTACATATAATTTATTGTCCAGTAGTCGTTTATTCAGTTTCTTTTTACATGCAGCTTTTTTAGAATCTTTACTCAGAGAAAAAGATGCATTCTACAGTCTACAGCAGTCTACAATGAGGTGATTTTGAAGCTAATGTTTCCATGAGATACTGTTGATATATATATTTGTTTCTACCATAATCTTTTCTTTCTTGTCTGTGTCAGTATCCTCAAGGTAAGATCACGTTCCTTTGAGTTTCATTCACTGTGCAAGATTTTGTTATTCTTAAATTTGAAGAATGAAACACAAAGTCTTTTTGTATAAATGGCTTATCCTACCAGTATCATGACCAGCATCCTTTTCTTTCATCACCACCCTCACCACTAGCATGCCATGTTCGTTATGATGTTGGTGTGTGTGGATCATGTGCATCCTCACCATCTCCTCCAGAGTCATTATGCCTCTTATCTTCACTAAGTTGCCATTCATCTTCAGTTGTTAATTCTCTGAGTTTGTTTGCATTCTATCTAGCAAGGATATCAGCATAATCAGTGTGGTCAGACGACATAGCATCAGCCTGCTGTTGTCATTCTGCCCTTTCTGCCATGATCAATCACATTAACTCATTCAGTTTGAAAAAAATACCCATATCTACAGTAACATTAGGAATGTTGCCAGTTAGGCCTTCTGTCTCCAGAATTTGTGCCATAAAACTTCTGCCTTGGAGTTTTGAGTATAGAAACTATATTTGTACCACCTGCAGTGAACCCTTATTATCCAGAGACCATATATGTACCAGCAGTAGTGAATGTGTTAACCATATCCTCAGTAATTATATACATTCATTTGCCTTTCTCATTTAAGTTTTATGCTTAATTTCATATTAGGTCCTCTGGTTTCTTTATCTTCACTTCTCTTGAAGTACTGTTATCTGTCTGTATCATCAGATTGTTTTAAAACTTAATGGTTGTGATCAAGTCCCCCCTCATTTTTGTCTCTTGAGGCAGGCAAATTTAATGCCTCGCACCTTTCTCTGTAATTAGGTTGTCTTGAATCTAATACTATCATTGTTTCCCTCCTCTGGATCTTCTGTATTAACTCCTTATGTTTCTTTAGGTGTGGTAACCAAACCTGAGAAGGGTATTTTAGTTTCAGTCTTATGTAGGATATGAACAGCTTTCAGAATATTTCTTTATCCACAGTCTTAAAAGCTGTTGAAGTATTTTCATGCAGATAGGTTGTCTGATTAGCTATTCTCCTAATGTTGGACCCTGGTGACTGGATAGGAACAATGTTGACTCCCAAGTCCTTAGTACAGGCAAAATCTTGCAGTTTAATTTCTGCTAGGTAATAATCATATTGAGACGTTGCACTATGTTCCAACCTGATTACATTTGTTCTTGTTGAACTTGACAACCATATATCAGACCAACTTTGGAGTCAGGTTAGTTCTTCTTATAGATTGTTGCAATCCTCATGTTTTATTTCCCTCATAGCCATTTCATCACCTGCAAACTTGTTCAGATAAGAGTCCTTACCTTCAAGCAGGTCATTTACAAGATCAAAAAGGTTATAGTCCCAGAATAGTGCCCTGAAGTACTTTGCTGTCCATTTCAACTCATTTAGAGAAGGCTTTTTTCCTGCATGGTGATCCAGCCTCTTAATCAGCCTCCTGTGCTTTATTGTTAAATGTTTTCAGGATGTATAGATACATACAGTCAACCTACCCTTCCCTTTTGTCTGAGACTGAGCTCATTCTCCCTTAGAACACTTAGAGATTTGTTACACTGACATCTTTCCCTAAAACCATGCTCTCTCTCACCATATCGTTTGAATTCACTCTGTCCAATGCATGCCTTTCATCCGCCTGCATGTTCAATCTCTGATCGCTCAAAATCAATTTCACTCTGTACTTTCATCTCCAGTTTGGTTACCCTGTTCTCCTTGCTCCCTCCTTTCTGACACATGTATTCTCTTCATATGTCCTGACCATGTATTTGTATATATATATATATATATATATATATATATATATATATATATATATATTTTTTTTTTTTTTTTTTTATACTTTGTCGCTGTCTCCCGCGTTTGCGAGGTAGCGCAAGGAAACAGACGAAAGAAATGGCCCAACCCCCATACACACGTACATACACACGTCCACACACGCAAATATACATACCTACACAGCTTTCCATGGTTTACCCCAGACGCTTCACATGCCTTGATTCAATCCACTGACAGCACGTCAACCCCTGTATACCACATCGCTCCAATTCACTCTATTCCTTGCCCTCCTTTCACCCTTCTGCATGTTCAGGCCCCGATCACACAAAATCTTTTTCACTCCATCTTTCCACCTCCAATTTGGTCTCCCTCTTCTCCTCGTTCCCTCCACCTCCGACACATATATCCTCTTGGTCAATCTTTCCTCACTCATTCTCTCCATGTGCCCAAATCATTTCAAAACACCCTCTTCTGCTCTCTCAACCACGCTCTTTTTATTTCCACACATCTCTCTTACCCTTACGTTACTTACTCGATCAAACCACCTCACACCACACATTGTCCTCAAACATCTCATTTCCAGCACATCCATCCTCCTGCGCACAACTCTATCCATAGCCCACGCCTCGCAACCATACAACATTGTTGGAACCACTATTCCTTCAAACATACCCATTTTTGCTTTCCGAGATAATGTTCTCGACTTCCACACATTTTTCAAGGCTCCCAAAATTTTTGCCCCCTCCCCCACCCTATGATCCACTTCCGCTTCCATGGTTCCATCCGCTGACAGATCCACTCCCAGATATCTAAAACACTTCACTTCCTCCAGTTTTTCTCCATTCAAACTCACCTCCCAATTGACTTGACCCTCAACCCTACTGTACCTAATAACCTTGCTCTTATTCACATTTACTCTTAACTTTCTTCTTCCACACACTTTACCAAACTCAGTCACCAGCTTCTGCAGTTTCTCACATGAATCAGCCACCAGCGCTGTATCATCAGCGAACAACAACTGACTCACTTCCCAAGCTCTCTCATCCCCAACAGACTTCATACTTGCCCCTCTTTCCAGGACTCTTGCATTTACCTCCCTAACAACCCCATCCATAAACAAATTAAACAACCATGGAGACATCACACACCCCTGCCGCAAACCTACATATATATATATATATATATATATATATATATATATATATATATATATATATATATATATATATATTTTTTTTTTATACTTTGTCGCTGTCTCCCGCGTTTGCGAGGTAGCGCAAGGAAACAGACGAAAGAAATGGCCCAACCCCCCCATACACATGTATATACACACGTCCACTCACGCAAATATACATACCTACACAGCTTTCCATGGTTTACCCCAGACGCTTCACATGCCTTGATTCAATCCACTGACAGCACGTCAGCCCCAGTATACCACATCGCTCCAATTCACTCTATTCCTTGCCCTCCTTTCACCCTCCTGCATGTTCAGGCCCCGATCACACAAAAATCTTTTTCACTCCATCTTTCCACCTCCAATTTGGTCTCCCTCTTCTCCTTGTTCCCTCCACCTCCGATACATATATCCTCTTGGTCAATCTTTCCTCACTCATCCTCTCCATGTGCCCAAACCACTTCAAAACACCCTCTTCTGCTCTCTCAACCACGCTCTTTTTATTACCACACATCTCTCTTACCCTTACGTTACTCACTCGATCAAACCACCTCACACCACACATTGTCCTTAAACATCTCATTTCCAGCACATCCATCCTCCTGCGCACAACTCTATCCATAGCCCACGCCTCGCAACCATACAACATTGTTGGAACCACTATTCCTTCAAACATACCCATTTTTGCTTTCCGAGATAATGTTCTCGACTTCCACACATTCTTTAAGGCCCCCAGAATTTTCGCCCCCTCCCCCACCCTATGATCCACTTCCGCTTCCATGGTTCCATCCGCTGCCAGATCCACTCCCAGATATCTAAAACACTTCACTTCCTCCAGTTTTTCTCCATTCAAACTCACTTCCCAATTGACTTGACCCTCAACCCTACTGTACCTAATAACCTTGCTCTTATTCACATTTACTCTTAACTTTCTTCTTCCACACACTTTACCAAACTCAGTCACCAGCTTCTGCAGTTTCACACATGAATCAGCCACCAGCGCTGTGTCATCAGCGAACAACAACTGACTCACTTCCCAAGCTCTCTCATCCCCAACAGACTTCATACTTGCCCCTCTTTCCAAAACTCTTGCATTTACCTCCCTAACAACCCCATCCATAAACAAATTAAACAACCATGGAGACATCACACACCCCTGCCACAAACCTACATTCACTGAGAACCAATCACTTTCCTCTCTTCCTACACGTACACATGCCTTACATCCTCGATAAAAACTTTTCACTGCTTCTAACAACTTTCCTCCCACACCATATATTCTTAATACCTTCCACAGAGCATCTCTATCAACTCTATCATATGCCTTCTCCAGATCCATAAATGCTACATACAAATCCATTTGCTTTTCTAAGTATTTCTCACATACATTCTTCAAAGCAAACACCTGATCCACACATCCTTTACCACTTATGAAACCACACTGCTCTTCCCCAATCTGATGCTCTGTACATGCCTTCACCCTCTCAATCAATACCCTCCCATATAATTTACCAGGGATACTCAACAAACTTATACCTCTGTAATTTGAGCACTCACTCTTATCCCCTTTGCCTTTGTACAATGGCACTATGCACGCATTCCGCCAATCCTCAGGCACCTCACCATGAGTCATACATACATTAAATAACCTTACCAACCAGTCAACAATACAGTCACCCCCTTTTTTAATAAATTCCACTGCAATACCATCCAAACCTGCTGCCTTGCCGGCTTTCATCTTCCGCAAAGCTTTCACTACCTCTTCTCTGTTTACCAAATCATTTTCCCTAACCCTCTCACTTTGCACACCACCTCGACCAAAACACCCTATATCTGCCACTCTATCATCAAACACATTCAACAAACCTTCGAAATACTCACTCCATCTCCTTCTCACATCACCACTACTTGTTATCACCTCCCCATTTGCACCCTTCACTGAAGTTCCCATTTGCTCCCTTGTCTTACGCACTTTATTTACCTCCTCCAGAACATCTTTTTATTCTCCCTAAAATTTAATGATACTCTCTCACCCCAACTCTCATTTGCCCTCTTTTTCACCTCTTGCACCTTTCTCTTGACCTCCTGTCTCTTTCTTTTATACATCTCCCACTCAGTTGCATTTTTTCCCTGCAAAAATCGTCCAAATGCCTCTCTCTTCTCTTTCACTAATACTCTTACTTCTTCATCCCACCACTCACTACCCTTTCTAATCAACCCACCTCCCACTCTTCTCATGCCACAAGCATCTTTTGCGCAATCCATCACTGATTCCCTAAATACATCCCATTCCTCCCCCACTCCCCTTACTTCCATTGTTCTCACCTTTTTCCATTCTGTACTCAGTCTCTCCTGGTACTTCCTCACACAGGTCTCCTTCTCAAGCTCACTTACTCTCACCACCCTCTTCACCCCAACATTCACTCTTCTTTTCAGAAAACCCATACAAATCTTCACCTTAGCCTCCACAAGATAATGATCAGACATCCCTCCAGTTGCACCTCTCAGCACATTAACATCCAAAAGTCTCTCTTTCGCACGCCTGTCAATTAACACGTAATCCAATAACGCTCTCTCGCCATCTCTCCTACTTACATAAGTATACTTATGTATATCTCGCTTTTTAAACCAGGTTTTCCCAATCATCAGTCCTTTTTCAGCACATAAATCTACAAGCTCTTCACCATTTCCATTTACAACACTGAACACCCCATGTATACCAATTATTCCCTCAACTGCCACATTACTCACCTTTGCATTCAAATCACCCATCACTATAACCCGGTCTCGTGCATCAAAACCACTAACACACTCATTCAGCTGCTCCCAAAACACTTGCCTCTCTTGATCTTTCTTCTCATGCCCAGGTGCATAATCACCAATAATCACCCACCTCTCTCCATCAACTTTCAGTTTTACCCATATTAATCGAGAATTTACTTTCTTACACTCTTATCACATACTCCCACAACTCCTGTTTCAGGAGTATTGCTACTCCTTCCCTTGCTCTTGTCCTCTCACTAACCCCTGACTTTACTCCCCAGACATTCCCAAACCACTCTTCCCCTTTACCCTTGAGCTTCGTTTCACTCAGAGCCAAAACATCCAGGTTCCTTTCCTCAAACATACTACCTATCTCTCCTTTTTTCACATCTTGGTTACATCCACACACATTTAGGCACCCCACTCTGAGCCTTCGAGGAGGATGAGCACTCCCCGCGTGACTCCTTCTTCTGTTTCCCATTTTAGAAAGTTAATACAAGGAGGGGAGGATTTCTGGCCCCCCGCTCCCGTCCCCTCTAGTCGCTTTCTACGACACGCGAGGAATACGTGGGAAGTATTCTTTCACCCCTATCCCCAGGGATAATATACATATATATACACATACACATACACATACATACACACACATATGCACATATACACACACACACACACATACATATATATACATATGAAAAATGTAAGAAACAATTTAGAAAACTGAAACTTCTAGCTTGAAATGAATGAAAAAAATGAATGTCACATAATGGTTCAACCTCTGGCTATGGAAAAAAGGAAATGTATAATTTATTTACACAAACGTCAATAGCAGTTCTCATCAATTTAACCACTGTATCAATAGGCTTCGATGTCTAAGCTACATTTTTCTCCAATTTCACTATTTTCCTTCACATTTTCAATTGTGTCTGAAGGTTCTACTTCAAGAGTGATTGTTTTTCCAGTAAGGGTCTTCACATCTTGGCCACATCCACACACATTTAGGCACCCCACTCTGAGCCTTCGAGGAGGATGCTTTACTTGTGGTGCTGACTTCCTGTTGCAGGAATTTGGAGTCAGTCCTCGGCTGTCATATATATATATATATATATATATATATATATATATATATATATATATATATATATATGGGTTTTCAGAAAAGAAGATTGAATGTTGGGGTGAAGAGGGTGGTGAGAGTAAGTGAGCTTGGGAAGGAGACTTGTGTGAGGAAGTACCAGGAGAGACTGAGTACAGAATGGAAAAAGGTGAGAACAATGGAAGTAAGGGGAGTGGGGGAGGAATAGGATGTATTTAGGGAATCAGTGATGGATTGCGCAAAAGATGCTTGTGGCATGAGAAGAGTGGGAGGTGGGTTGATTAGAAAGGGTAGTGAGTGGTGGGATGAGGAAGTATTAGTGTATGAAGTGTATTAGTGTATGAAGAGTATTAGTGAAAGAGAAGAGAGAGGCATTTGGACGATTTTTGCAGGGAAAAAATGAAATTGAGTGGGAGATGTATAAAAGAAAGAGACAGGAGGTCAAGAGAAAGGTGCAAGAGGTGAAAAAAAGGGCAAATGAGAGTTGGGGTGAGAGAGTATCATTAAATTTTAGGGAGAATAAAAAGATGTTCTGGAAGGAGGTAAATAAAGTGCGTAAGACAAGGGAGCAAATGGGAACTTCAGTGAAGGGCGCAAATGGGGAGGTGATAACAAATAGTGGTGATGTGAGAAGGAGATGGAGTGAGTATTTTGAAGGTTTGTTGAATGTGTTTGATGATAGAGTGGCAGATATAGGGTGCTTTGGTCGAGGTGGTGTGCAAAGTGAGAGGGTTAGGGAAAATGATTTGGTAAACAGAGAAGAGGTAGTAAAAGCTTTGCGGAAGATGAAAGCCGGCAAGGCAGTAGGTTTGGATGGTATTGCAGTGGAATTTATTAAAAAAGGGGGTGACTGTATTGTTGACTGGTTGGTAAGGTTATTTAATGTATGTATGACTCATGGTGAGGTGCCTGAGGATTGGCGGAATGCGTGCATAGTGCCATTGTACAAAGGCAAAGGGGATAAGAGTGAGTGCTCGAATTACAGAGGTATAAGTTTGTTGAGTATTCCTGGTAAATTATATGGGAGGGTATTGATTGAGAGGGTGAAGGCATGTACAGAGCATCAGATTGGGGAAGAGCAGTGTGGTTTCCGAAGTGGTAGAGGATGTGTGGATCAGGTGTTTGCTTTGAAGAATGTATGTGAGAAATACTTAGAAAAGCAAATGGATTTGTATGTAGCATTTATGGATCTGGAGAAGGCATATGATAGAGTTGATAGAGATGCTCTGTGGAAGGTATTAAGAATATATGGTGTGGGAGGCAAGTTCTTAGAAGCAGTGAAAAGTTCTTTTATCGAGGATGTAAGGCATGTGTACGTGTAGGAAGAGAGGAAAGTGATTGGTTCTCTGTGAATGTAGGTTTGCGGCAGGGGTGTGTGATGTCTCCATGGTTGTTTAATTTGTTTATGGATGGGGTTGTTAGGAAGGTGAATGCAAGAGTTTTGGAAAGAGGGGCAAGTATGAAGTCTGTTGTGGATGAGAGAGCTTGGGAAGTGAGTCAGTTGTTGTTCGCTGATGATACAACGCTGGTGGCTGATTCATGTGAGAAACTGCAGAAGCTGGTGACTGAGTTTGGTAAAGTGTGTGAAAGAAGAAAGTTAAGAGTAAATGTGAATAAGAGCAAGGTTATTAGGTACAGTAGGGTTGAGGGTCAAGTCAATTGGGAGGTAAGTTTGAATGGAGAAAAACTGGAGGAAGTAAAGTGTTTTAGATATCTGGGAGTGGATCTGGCAGCGGATGGAACCATGGAAGCGGAAGTGGATCATAGGGTGGGGGAGGGGGCGAAAATTCTGGGAGCCTTGAAGAATGTGTGGAAGTCGAGAACATTATCTCGGAAAGCAAAAATGGGTATGTTTGAAGGAATAGTGGTTCCAACAATGTTGTATGGTTGCGGGGCGTGGGCTATGGATAGAGTTGTGCGCAGGAGGATGGATGTGCTGGAAATGAGATGTATAGGACAATGTGTAGTGTGAGGTGGTTTGATCGAGTAAGTAACGTAAGGGTAAGAGAGATGTGTGGAAATAAAAAGAGCATGGTTGAGAGAGCAGAAGAGGGTGTTTTGAAATGGTTTGGGCACATGGAGAGAATGAGTGAGGAAAGATTGACCAAGAGAATATATGTGTCGGAGGTGGAGGGAACGAGGAGAAGAGGGAGACCAAATTGGAGGTGGAAAGATGGAGTGAAAAAGATTTTGTGTGATCAGGGCCTGAACATGCAGGAGGGTGAAAGGAGGGCAAGGAATAGAGTGAATTGGAGCGATGTGGTATACCGGGGTTGACGTGCTGTCAGTGGATTGAGTCGGGGCATGTGAAGCGTCTGGGGTAAACCATGGAAAGCTGTGTAGGTATGTATATTTGCGTGTGTGGACGTATGTATATACATGTGTATGGGGGTGGGTTGGGCCATTTCTTTCGTCTGTTTCCTTGCGCTACCTCGCAAACGTGGGAGACAGCGACAAAGCAAGAAAAAAAGAAAAAAAAATGTATATATATATATATATATATATATATATATATATATATATATATATATATATATATATATATATATATATATTTTTTTTTTCAAACTATTCGCCATTTCCCGCGTTAGCGAGGTAGCGTTAAGAACAGAGGACTGGGCCATTGAGGGAATATCCTCACCTGGCCCCCTTCTCTGTTCCTTCTTTTGGAAAATTAAAAAAAATTGAGAGGGGAGGATTTCCAGCCCTCCGCTCCCTCCCCTTTTAGTCGCCTTCTACGACACGCAGGGAATACCTGGGAAGTATTCTTTCTCCCCTATCCCCAGGGATAATATATATATATATATATATATATATATTTTTTTTTTTTTTTTTTTTTTTTTTTTTTGCTTTGTCGCTGTCTCCCGCGTTTGCGAGGTAGCGCAAGGAAACAGACGAAAGAAATGGCCCAACCCACCCCCATACACATGTATATAAATACGTCCACACACGCAAATATACATACCTACACAGCTTTCCATGGTTTACCCCAGACGCTTCACATGCCTTGATTCAATCCACTGACAGCACGTCAACCCCGGTATACCACATCGCTCCAATTCACCATATTCCTTGCCCTCCTTTCACCCTCCTGCATGTTCAGGCCCCGATCACACAAAATCTTTTTCACTCCATCTTTCCACCTCCAATTTGGTCTCCCTCTTCTCCTCGTTCCCTCCACCTCCGACACATATATCCTCTTGGTCAATCTTTCCTCACTCATTCTCTCCATGTGACCAAACCATTTCAAAACAGCCTCTTCTGCTCTCTCAACCACGCTCTTTTTATTTCCACACATCTCTCTTACCCTTACGTTACTTACTCGATCAAACCACCTCACACCACACATTGTCCTATACATCTCATTTGCAGCACATCCATCCTCCTGCGCACAACTCTATCCATAGTCCACGCCTTGCAACCATATAACATTGTTGGAACCACTATTCCTTCAAACATACCCATTTTTGCTTTCTGAGATAGTGTTCTCGACTTCCACACATTTTTCAATGCTCCGAGGAATTTTTGCCCCCTCCCCCACCCTGTGATTCACTTCCGCTTCCATGGTTCCATCCACTGCCAAATCCACTCCCAGATATCTAAAACACTTCACTTCCTCCAGTTTTTCTCCATTCAAACTTACCTCCCAATTGACTTGACCCTCAACCCTACTGTACCTAATAACCTTACTCTTATTCACATTTACTCTCAGCTTTCTTCTCTCACACACTTTACCAAACTCAATCACCAGCTTCTGCAGTTTCTCACAAGAATCAGCCACCAGCGCTATATCATCAGCGAACAACAACTCACTTCCCAAGCTCTCTCATCCACAACAGATTGCATACTTGCCCCTCTTTCCAAAACTCTTGCATTTACCTCCCTAACAACCCCATCCATAAACAAATCAAACAACCAAGGAGACATCACACACCCCTGCCGCAAACCTACATTCAATGAGAACCAATTACTTTTCTCTGCCTACACGTACACATGCCTTACATCCTCGATGAAAACTTTTCACTGCTTCTAACATCTTGCCTCCCACACCATATATTCTTAATACCTTCCACAGAGCATCTCTATCAACTATATCATATACCTTCTCTAGATCCATAAATGCTACATACAAATCCATTTGCTTTTCTAAGCATTTCTCACATACATCCTTCAAAGCAAACACCTGATTCACACATCCTCTGCCACTTCTGAAACCACACTGCTCTTCCCCAATCTGTTGCTCTGTACATGCCTTCACCCTCTCAATCAATACCCTCCCATATGATTTCCCAGGAATAGTCAACAAACTTATACCTCTGTAATTTGAGCATTCACTTTTATCCCCTTTGCCTTTGTACAATGGCACTATGGAAGCATTCCACCAATCCTCAGGCACCTCAGCATGACTCATACATACATCAAATAACCTTACCAACCAGTCAACAATACAGTCACCCCCTTTTTTAATAGATTCTACTGGATCAGGTGTTTGCTTTGAAGAATGTATGTGAGAAATACTTAGAAAAGCAAATGGATTTGGATGTAGCATTTATGGATCTGGAGAAGGCATATGATAGAGTTGATAGAGATGCTCTGTGGAAGGTATTAAGAATATATGGTGTGGGAGGCAAGTTGTTAGAAGCAGTGAAAAGTTTTTATCGAGGATGTAAGGCATGTGTACGTGTAGGAAGAGAGGAAAGTGATTGGTTCTCAGTGAATGTAGGTTTGCGGCAGGGGTGTGTGATGTCTCCATGGTTGTTTAATTTGTTTATGGATGGGGTTGTTAGGGAGGTGAATGCAAGAGTTTTGGAAAGAGGGGCAAGTATGAAGTCTGTTGGGGATGAGAGAGCTTGGGAAGTGAGTCAGTTGTTGTTCGCTGATGATACAGCGCTGGTGGCTGATTCATGTGAGAAACTGCAGAAGCTGGTGACTGAGTTTGGTAAAGTGTGTGAAAGAAGAAAGTTAAGAGTAAATGTGAATAAGAGCAAGGTTATTAGGTACAGTAGGGTTGAGGGTCAAGTCAATTGGGAGGTGAGTTTGAATGGAGAAAAACTGGAGGAAGTGAAGTGTTTTAGATATTTGGGAGTGGATCTGGCAGCGGATGGAACCATGGAAGCGGAAGTGGATCATAGGGTGGGGGAGGGGGCGAAAATTCTGGGAGCCTTGAAGAATGTGTGGAAGTCGAGAACATTATCTCGGAAAGCAAAAATGAGTATGTTTGAAGGAATAGTGGTTCCAACAATGTTGTATGGTTGCGAGGCGTGGGCTATGGATAGAGTTGTGCGCAGGAGGATGGATGTGCTGGAAATGAGATGTTTGAGGACAATGTGTGGTGTGAGGTGGTTTGATCGAGTAAGTAACGTAAGGGTAAGAGAGATGTGTGGAAATAAAAGGAGCGTGGTTGAGAGAGCAGAAGAGGGTGTTTTGAAATGGTTTGGGCACATGGAGAGAATGAGTGAGGAAAGATTGACCAAGAGGATATATGTGTCGGAGGTGGAGGGAACGAGGAGAAGAGGGAGACCAAATTGGAGGTGGAAAGATGGAGTGAAAAAGATTTTGTGTGATCGGGGCCTGAACATGCAGGAGGGTGAAAGGAGGGCAAGGAATAGAGTTAATTGGAGCGATGTGGTATACTGGGGTTGACGTGCTGTCAGTGGATTAAATCGGGGCATGTGAAGCGTCTGGGGTAAACCATGGAAAGCTGTGTAGGTATGTATATTTTGCGTGTGTGGACGTATGTATATACATGTGTATGGGGGTGGGTTGGGCCATTTCTTTCGTCTGTTTCCTTGCGCTACCTCGCAAACGCGGGAGACAGCGACAAAGCAAAAAAAAAATATATATATATATATATATATATATATATATATATATATATATATATATATATATATATATATATATATAGGGTATATATACTATCCTATATATATATTTATTTATTTATTTATTTTGCTTTGTCGCTGTCTCCCGCGTTAGCGAGGTAGCACAAGGAAACAGACGAAAGAATGGCCCAACCCGCCCACATACACATGTATATACATACACGTCCACACACGCAAATATACATACCTATACATCTCAATGTACACATATATATATACAAACAGACATATACATATATACACATGTACATAATTCATACTGTCTGCCTTTATTTGTTCCCATCGCCACCTCGCCACACATGGAATAACAACCCCCTCCCCCCTCATGTGTACGAGGGAGTACTAGGAAAAGACACCAAAGGCTCCATTCATTCACACTCAGTCTCTAGCTGTCATGTAATAATGCACCGAAACCACAGCTCTCTTTCCACATCCAGGCCCCACACAACTTTCCATGGTTTACCCCAGACGCTTCACATGCCCTGGTTCAATCCATTGACAGCACGTCGACCCCTGTATACCACATCGTTCCAATTCACTCTATTCCTTGCACGCCTTTCACCCTCCTGTATGTTCAGGCCCCGATCACTTAAAATCTTTTTCACTCCATCTTTCCACCTCCAATTTGGTCTCCCACTTCTCCTCGTTCCCTCCACCTCCGACACATATATCCTCTTGGTCAATCTTTCCTCACTCATTCTCTCTATGTGATGACCAAACCATTTCAAAACACCCTCTTCTGCTCTCTCAACCACACTCTTTTTATTTCCACACATCTCTCTTACCCTTACGTTACTTACTCAATCAAACCACCTCACACCACATATTGTCCTCAAACATCTCATTTCCAGCACATCCACCCTCCTGCGCACAACTCTATCCATAGCCCACGCCTTGCAACCATACAACATTGTTGGAACCACTATTCCTTCAAACATAGCCATTTTTGCTTTCCGAGATAATGTTCTCAACTTCCAAACATTCTTCAAGGCTCCAAGAATTTTTGCCCCCTCCCCCACCCTATGATTCACTTCCGCTTCCATGGTTCCATCCGCTGACAGATCCACTCCCAGATATCTAAAACACTTTACTTCCTCCAGTTTTTCTCCATTCAAATTTACCTCCCAGTTGACTTGACCCTCAACCCTACTGTACCTAATAACCTTGCTCTTATTCACATTTACTCTTAACTTTCTTCTCTCACACACTTTACCAAACTCAGTCACCAGCTTCTGCAGTTCCTTACATGAATCAGCCACCAGCGCTGTATCATCAGCGAACAACAACTGACTCACTTCCCAAGCTCTCTCATCCACAACAGACTTCATACTTGCCCCTCTCTCCAAAACTCTTGCATTCACCTCCCTAACAACCCCATCCATAAACAAATTAAACAACCATGGAGACATCACACACCCCTGCCGCAAACTTACATTCACAGAGAACCAATCACTTTCCTCTCTTCCTACACGTACACATGCCTTACATCCTCGATAAAAACTTTTCACTGCTTCTAACAACTTGCCTCCCACACCATAAATTCTTAGTACCTTCCACAGAGCATCTCTGTCAGCTCTATCATATGCCTTCTCCAGATCTATAAGTGCTACATACAAATCCATTTGCTTTTCTAAGTATTTCTCACATACATTCTTCAAGCAAACACCTGATCCACACATCCTCTACCACTTCTGAAACCACACTTCATTCAGCAGTCCTTAAAGATACTTATGCCATCTCTTTATCTCATCTTTGCCTGTTACCATTTTCCTGTCTGCTTCCCTTATTGATACTTCTGTTTGTCTTTTGCTCTCCTTACACTGTTCACTCCTAGAACATTTTCTTATGTTCCTTAAAGTTTGTGATACTGTCTCACCCTTTTTCTCAGTTAACTTCTTTTACAGCCCTTGCACATTCTTCTTGACCTTCTGTCCTACAGATATTGCCCATACACCACTCTTTTTTCTTTCATATATAACCTACCCTCCTTATCCCACCATTCACTTTGCATTTTCATTCCCATATCCCACCTCCTGTGTGCCATACACTTTTCATGCACATGTAAGTACTACTTCATGATCTCTTCCAATTCTTGCCTACACCTCTTGTTCCATTTACTCTTACATTTTACCATTTGCCACCCATTCTCACTTTTTATCTCCTTACACAATAGAACTATGATATATGAACAAATACATGTGAAAAGAATCAATGTGGGACCAAAAATATCATCACACATATATATAGATATTGTAATTAGTTGTATGTAGTTGACTGTGCTAACTGTACATGGCTTCTTTATTTTAAGGGTGCTGGGAGAGCTCACTCCTTTGTGCATCAGAGTTGTCTTCTCTTAGGCATTCATGTATTGTCTTGAGGATGAAAGAGGTTTGGGACTTGCTACCTTCAGTTAGGACTGCAAAGCAGATGTTGCTCTAGAAGTGGAGGCTGTGTAAGCTGTGATGTAAAAATTTATATATGTTATGAGCCTACCTAGGAGTGTTTAGGACATGTTTGAATCTTAGTAGCATACTTCTTTTTACAAAGCTTGTATCCCTCAGGATCCAGATGGCTTTGTGATGCGGCGGTGGCCATCTCGCCCCACTAATGTGGGAGTAGTTTCAATGTCATTCACTCTTCCATTCCTCCCCAAAGTTGGTTGGTGGGCTATTAAAGCATTTGTAAATGGCCAAGAGGAACTCAAGATGATCAAGGTGGAGAAATGGTACACTCCACGCTTTGAGGTAAGTGACTAGTTGTGTACTAGAAGGGGGAGCGAGTGATGTACTCTCTTTGAGATAAGTGACTAGATGTGAAAGATGGAATACGTACCTACGAGTAACTACAACAGGATATTGCCAGAAGGATAGGGCTTGCATGTATCAGTCACTTTGTCTTTCTTGATGAATGAAACTGTTTCTCTCTTTCCACAAACATTTCAGAGTTTTCAGTCATGGGTTCAGGAGACTGGTATACAAGGAAGGAGAGATTGAGGGACATTTTTGTTATGGACTATTTACCTCAGTCATAAAAGTAGGTCAAATTATGTACCATAGAAATACAAGTCCTTGTTGTCAGCTATGCCTGTTGTTTCCTTTGTACACCACAGAACCTTCATGGCAATAGTATTTGTTTTCCAGAGCTGTCTAAGCATGAGTTTACATTTGTGGTACAGGTGTAAGATTGGCAACATTCTTTGAGAAGTTTGATTATTATTTTTAATGTGTGGGGGTGCTTTTTCTCACTATTTCACAATTTGTCAGTCTGGATGTTTTGTAATCAATATCCATATATTCATGTAAAGCCAATTAGTGCTTGTAAATTCATCCCTTATCATTTGCATTATCATGCAAATCTTCATAGCACTTGAAAGTATTGACAGTCATTTAAAGTGATTTAATTAACAGAGGCTAGTACATGCATGAAAGAATTTTTATAAGTAAAAGCTAAGAGTTAACTTAGCAATTAAATTGACCAGTATTCTTCAGAAAAAAATTCATGAAAAAGATAAACTGTAGAGATTTGAGACTGGATTATTTATTGAATGTAAAACTTGATGATACATACTATAGGAGACCTTACAGTTAAGCCACCTTGTAAATGTGTTTTATAGTAAAATTATTAAAAAGACAGAGATATGTGGGAGGGACTTACTAGTGTTTTGCTTCTTGTGTAGTAAAGTTTTGAAGATGTCTAGGCCATGGAACCTGTTGCCAAAACTCACTGTTTAAGTAACCATATACATCAAGTAAATTAACTTATCTGTTTCCGTAGGTGAAATTGTTCATGCCCAAGTATTTTCTGGAGACTGATGAAGCAATCACAGGTGAGGTGGGAGGAGAATTTGGCAATGATAAAGGTGCATTTGGCAATGCCACTCTGAAACTTTTTGTGCGTAATAACCACTTGAGAAACTGGACCTTTGTCATGCAGCAGGATTTTGCTCCAGTGAGTATCTTTTAGTTTCTAATTAGAATTTTTCTTTTGTGTTCATGAAATTGATGCAAGTTTATGTTTGGATTATGAAGTTAAAGATTACACTAGTCAACAAAAATTTAACTTTTTTTGTCCCTTGAACTAAAATAGATGGATCTAATATTTCTTTTTATGCTGAATTCAAATCTGTTTTTAGAAATTTTTTGTCAGTCTTGGTTTTAAGTGAGAGAGCAATTAAATATTACAATAAGTGTGTATTACTCATTCATAAATAAAGCTGGTACTACACTTAAAACACTTGCCTCTGAAATGTAGAAATGTATGATTTTTGTCTATATTTGGCCTCAGGAACATCCCTCTTTAGTGTCCAGCAGTAATATGCCAACATAAAGGGGTGCCACTTTCCTTGGTACCACTTTTCCGTGTCCAAAATGTCTTGGTGAAATCTTTCGCTGTGCTCATCACTGACTGCCTCAGAGCTTTATATGAGGTCATTAGATCTTTTACAACATCAGGATAGTTTTTTGATTCGTGATTCCCCCCAAAATCTTTGCAAACTTTTAAATGACAGCCATGCAGTTCTCTCAACTTCATTCAGCTCTTCATTGAACTTTTCATCTCAAAGCAGTTCCCTGACTGTATTCCTACAAAAATACCCTCCCTAATTTTTGCATCACTGATTCTGGGGAATTTACTCCTCAGATATGTAAATCCATGGACAGTTTTATCCATACCATTGACAAAGCTCTTCATCAACCCAAGCTTAATGTGCAAAGAAGGCAGATCAATTTTCTATGGATCAACAAGAGGAGGATTGATTACATTCTTCTTCAGTGGAGTCAATAATGTTATTTTTGGCCACACTTTCTTTATATAATGATTTTTCTTGTCCTGGCTGTCCCACTCATAGAGGAAACAACAGAACTTCTTGTAACCTAGTTGCATTCTGATTAAAAGTGCCACAACATTTAGTTCAATACTTACATTCCATTTAAAGTCCCCATACATAGTTTTTACCAAAAGAAGCTTCATGTTATCATATGATTCCTTCATGTTATCTGTGTGAGCCAGAGGAATGGAGGGGAACTTATTTCCATTGTGAAGTAGAACTGCTTTCAAGCTTACTTTTGATGAGTCATTACACAAGTGCCACTCATCCATGTTACATTTGTAGCCAAGTGCCTCCACAGCAGAAAGAAAATCATTGCAGAACACCAAACCGTCTGTGAGGAAGAAATATTCTTTGAAAACAACATGGCAATCATGATAGAAATAAACTTTAATTTCATTCTGGAGAAGATTCCAGCCCTTAAACCAGAATCCAAAAGGTTATCTTGCTCCTTAGACAAATTTAAATCACAGATGAGATCATTAAGATTTTGACTGAGCAAATGTGTTTTGCTTGAAGAACAGCTTGCTTCAGATGTTGGATCCATATTGTCCTCTACTTGGTCTGCTTTCTCATCACCAAACTCATCATCACTCAGTCTCATGTTTCTTGGAGGCTCTGGCACAAGTAATGCCTGACTTTGAAGTACTGGCTTCATAGCAGATGGTAAATTAGGATATTTAACAGTATGCTTGGAATTTGATGTTATACCATGTATATTTTCCAGGCAGAAGTAGCAGTCCAAAGCATGATCTTTGGGTTCTTTCCAAACCATAGGAAGGGCAAAAGGCATATGGCGTGAACCTTTTAGCCACGCTTTGAAAAGCCTGACACATTTGACACAACATATTTAGATTTAGCATGCACTTATCCACACATCCTCTACCACTTCTGAAACCTGATGCACTGTATATACCCTCGCCCTCTCGGTCAATATCCTCCCATATGATTTCCCAGGAATACTCAACAGACTTATGCTTCTGTAGTTTGAACACTCACCTTTTTTCCCCTTTGCCTTTGTACATTTGCACTATGCATGCTTTCTTCTAATCCTCAGGCACTTCTCCATGATCCATACATACATTGATATCCTTACCAACTAATCAACAACAGAGTCATCCCATTTCTTAATAAATTCTACTGCAATGCCATTCAACCCCACTGCCTTGCCAGATTTCATTTTTGGCAAAGCTTTCACTACCTCTTCTCTCTTAATCAAACCATTCTCCCTGACCCCTCTCACATTGCCTATCACCCTGACCAAAATACCCTATATCTGCCACTCTATCATCAAATATATTCAACAAACCTTCAAAATACTCACTCCATCTCCTTCTCACTTCATCACTACCTGTTATATAATTTAGAAAATAAATGCAATGAAATACGAACCATTTATTTTATTTATTTATTATACTTTGTCACTGTGTCCTGCATTAGCACAAGGAAACAGATGAAAGAATGGCCCAACCCACCCACATACACATGTATGTTCATACACATCCACACATGCACATATACATACCTATACATTTCAACATATACATATATATACGTACACAGACATATACGTATATACACATGTACATAATTCATCCTTGCTGCCTTCATTCATTCCCATCGCCACCCCACCACACACGAAATAACAGCCCCCTCCCCCCGCACGTGCACGAGGTAGCACTAGGAAAAGACAACAAAGGCCACATTTGTTCACACTCAGTCTCTAGCTTTCATGTGTAATGCACCAAAACCACAACTCCATTTCCACATCCAGGCCCACAAAACTTTTCATGGCTTACCCCAGACACTTCACATTCCCTGGTTCAATCCATTGACGGCATGTCCACCCCAGTTTACCACATCATTCCAATTCACTATATTCCTTGCACGCCTTTCACCCTCCTGCATGTTCAGGCCCTGATTGCTCTAAATCTTTTTCACTCCATCCTTCCACCTCCATTTTGGTCTCCCACTTCTTGTTTTCTCCACCTCTGACACATATATCCTCTTTGTCAGTCTTTCCTCACTCATTCTCTCCATGTGACCATACCATTTCAATACACCCTCTTCTGCTCTCTCAACCACACTCTTTTTATTACCACACATCTCTCTTACCCTTTCCTCACTTACTCGATCAAACCACCTCACACCACATATTGTCTTCAAACATCTCATTTCCATCACATCCTTCCTTCTCCGCACAACATCCCCTTCCCCACCCTGTGACTCACTTCTGCTTCCATGGTTCCATCTGCTGCCAAATCCACTCCCAGATATCTAAAATGCTTCACTTCCAGTTTTTCTCCATTCAAACTTACCTCCCAAGTGACTTGTCCCTCAACCCTACTGTACCTATTAACCTTGCTCTTATTCACATTTACTCTCAATTTTCTTCTTTCACACACTTTACCAAACTGTCACCAGCTTCTGCAGTTTCTCACCCAAATCAGCCACCAGTGTTTTATCATCAGCAAACAACAATTGACTCACTTCCCAAGCCCTCTCATCCACAACAGACTGCATACTTGCCCCTCTCTCCAAAACTCTTGCATTCACCTCCCTAACCACCCCATCCATAAACAAATTAAACAACCATGGAGACATCACGCACCCCTGCCACAAATCGACATTCACTGAGAACCAGTCACTTTCCTCACTTCCTACTCATACACATGCCTTACATCCTCAATAAAAACTTTTCACTGCTTCTAACAACTTGCCTCCCACACCATATACTCTTAATACTTTCCACAGAGCATCTCTCTCAACTCTATCATATGCCTTTTCCAGATCCATAAATTCTATATACAGATCCATTTGCTTTTCTAAGTTTGAAGAATGTATGTGAGAAATATGAACTAAAGAATCTTAAATGAAATGTATAACAAAACTACAGAATCATGTGATAAGACTGGTTAATAGGAAATGAGATAATCAAGACAGAAATTGAGCAGGATAAAAGAATGCTGTACATGTATACGAATTTTGCATGCCATGCTGACATGCATCCAGCTTATGTCCATTTTGAGATTTGACCAGTTGGCCAGAATGGGCTCGGACCTGTGTCAGAGAGGGGGTATATGTATGTTTCCTGGTGTTACTTTGCTGATACGACAGACAGTGAGTTAGCATCAGGAAAAGACAAAAAAGGCCATATTCATTCACAGTCTCTGGCCGTCATGTGTAATGCAATGAAACCATAGCTCCTTTTCCACGTCCGGGCCCCACAGACTTTTCCAGGGTTTACCCCAGATGCTTCGCATGTCCTGGCTCAATCCATTGACAGCACTTCAACCCTGGTATACCACATTGTACTAATTCACTCTATTTCTTGCACTCCTTTCTACCACTTATGAAATCATGTATATACACACACATGTACATATATATACTTGCTTGCCTTCATCCATTCCTGTCGCTTCCCCACCCTACTGGAAGCAGCATCGTTACCCCCAACTTCAGTTAGGGGGGTAACATGTACATATTCATACTTACTCGACCTTATCCATATTCCAGCATCATTGTTACCCCCCACTTCAGCGAGGGAGGGTAACGTGTATATATTCATACTTACCCTTATCCCTTTCCCAGTGCTACCCCACCCCACAGGAAATAGCATTGCTACCCCTTGTGTCAGCAAGGTAGTGCCAGGAAAAATACGGAGACAGGCCACATGATAGAGAGGATTTCAAAGAACTTCACAAACAAAATTGAGGGATGGAACATATGTACTGCCATAAAAGGCTAAGAAAACTGCAACTGTATAGCATAGAAAGAAGAGAAAGATATATGATAATCTACGCATAGTAAGAAATTTGAGGTATGAAGCCAAATGTGTTAAATCTGACAGCCAAACCTGGAAGCTAGAATGTTAATTAAGTGTACTACTAGGAGAAATAACAAATGTAAATGGAACATCTACAGAAATATTTAAAGGGAATCCTAGCATATGGTTGAAATCAGTCCCAGATGAACCAAGAATTGACAGTAATGTAAAGTAGATGTCAGCTGAGAAGAGCAGTCTAATACATCATGCAAGATGTGCAGTGAGCACTTCATGATAGTCCTGCCTATTTGACTAAATCTTGGCCTAGGTATTCATGGGTAGATACTCACAGTAACCCCCAGACTTTACCCCCAAGACATTCCCAAACCCTTCTTTCCCCTTACCTTTAAGCTTAGTTTCACTCACAACTAGAACCTCAGGGTTCCTCTCCTTAAGCATATTACCCCCCCCCCCCCCTCTCTCTCTCTCTCTCTCTCTCTCTTCTTAGTTACATCCATACACATTCAGACACCCTAGCCTGAGCTATCAAGTACGATGAGCACTCTTAGGTTGGATTCTCTTATGTTCCAACTTTTAGAAATTGAAATATATACATTGTAATGAAATATTGTTTATAGCTATACTGTATTATTTTATTCATTATGTATTGCTGTTCCTGTATTCCCTAGTTTGATGGAGAGGATGAATTCAGCTTTCCAATGGAGGAAGTCTCCCGCAGAATTCCAGTGCTGGATGGTTCAGAAGTGCGTGTAGAAGCAGAGATTCAGGAAACTTTCATGATGATAAATGAAACAGGTTATGCAATGGCTAAGATCATCAATTCATCTCTCAACTGTCGCTTCTTAGGTTCTCCTCCATATGTGTTTAAGCCAGGGATGCCATTTGAAGCCACTGTAAGTTTTATTACATTGCTTGAACAATACATTAATCATAAAAAAGGTTATGAAGAACATTCTTCATGCTTATTAACTGAAAAAGTGATAAGAGGTTTTACAAGAAATTGGTCATTTGTTCATCACACAAACAGTTGAAATGGATGATGGCTATGTTTAGATTTAACCATCTTCGCTTGAAAAATTATTTTGATTATCAAGAATTATCTCTATTTGGTGTATTTAGGACTGTATATTATCTCTTACAATATATTAAAGTGACCCATGCAGTCTCTTTACTGCAGCAATATCTTTACTTGCTTACATGCCATGCACTTCCTCTCTTTTTCCTTACTTTATGTGGCTCCATATTTGTTCTCACTTTCACCTCACTCATATGTGCTCTCCTATTCATCTTTCCTACATCTTTGCTCAGCATTCTTGTATACTCAGACCATTGTAGCACTTTTTCTTCATTTTCATTCTTGAACATCCTCCCATTTAAGATCTCTTATTTAATTAGTTCATTCTTACTCATTCTTCCATTTGTGGTAAATTTGTCTCTACAGCTTATGCACTCAGCATCATTCTGTGATGGAGATGATGTTTCATTCCCCTAATGTATGAGAACTAAGCCTTTTGATAAATAACTATCCTGCATACTCTTGTTAGTGAATTCCCTCAGGTTGCCAGGAACTTGTATACTTTTAATTGCTCTTTCAGAAATGTCAGCATCTGTTACTTTTTTCAATAACACTTTGTAGATATTTAGAAATTTAGGATCCTTTGCTTGCATTTCATCATTAACTTTGATATTGCACTCTGACTCACTTTTTTTTTCTTGAGCATCACCACTTTTTCAAATTCTCTGTCTCAATTATTTCTTCCATTTAGAAAAATTAACTTTCTTTTCTGTGTGCATTAATGCTTATTTCCTCCATTCCCTTTCATTCCTTTGCAATTTTAATGACTGTAAATGTATTTTGTGCTGAGATCCCCATCAAATTTTCTCATCTCTGAGTCGTAAGTACATATCGGACTTGTCTCATTCTAGCATTTAGCTCAGACCACTCTAATTCCACTCTTTATCCCAATATTTTCCTCTCTCGCCCTTACTTCCTTCTGGTTCTTCTCATCAGTATATCTGTATATTTTGTTTTATTGACTTTATTGATATTTCCACTTTGTGGCTGAAGTGCATTCAAGCAAAGCACCTTTTTTTATTAGAAATGATATTACAAAACTAAGGTCCTCAACCCCAACCTTTCAGGCTGGCAGAAAGAAGAAATACCCAGTTCCCTGAGACAGGCTTACTACCTTGTTTTATCTGTCTGTCTGTATCTCTGACACTTGTTCCTTCCTGGAACTCCTTCAAGAGAGTAACCATTGCAAAAGGGTGTCCATAACTGGTGAACTTCAGTGCTGCTTCTTAGCTTTTAGTGTTTTGCCCTTCACAGATTGGTGGCATGGGGTGACTCAAGCACGGTGTTTCCAGAGACTCTTACTTAAAGTTTCAGCCAATTATTTCTACCTAATGTATCAACCTAAATTCCTGTCAAATGTTCTGACCTCCTACTTATGTCTGTTGCTCTGAACATTTTGCCAAAAGGCAGGGTAAGGGCTATGCATAGCTGAGGAAAATTTAGAGTAAAAAGAATGTTGTGTGAGTTAAGTGATATGTTTTATGTGTGACAAGGAGGGATTGTATGTTTGTGGACAGAATGCAAGCAGTCCATGTGTGGGTAATGCAGAAAGAAAAGACAGCTACCTGGGTCAGAGAAATGCAACTGGTCAACCACTGAAGTGCTGGCTAACTTCACAGCCATCACTAACCCTCCTGATACCCAGGCGGTTAGTACTAGTGAAATACCTCCCATGTTACTCATAGAATAGGCACTTCTTCATTGTTCTATAGGTTTTTGACAAATTCTAGTGTCCATACTTTTTAGTTGGATCATACAATTTTCTCAGATCAAAAGATATTAGGACAGAGAGTTCCAGAGCTTCGAGGTGTATGGAAAGATACAGTCATCAAAGTGGCCCACCCTTGAGTGTCCAATGCAGCAGCTTACCAAATATTGTAAGACCTAGCTAGTGGTGGGGACACACAAGCAGCCAGCTCTTGGGAGGAAAAACCAAAGTAATGCCTATAAGATAAGGAAAGTAAACCATCATTGTGGCATAGGGCTAGTGGGTTAAGTTTTGAAATTAGCCTGGGAGAGTTAAGTTGGACGGCTTTTACCTCAACTCTTTCAAGTAAGAAGGCAGATCTAGAACCTCCCCAGATGTGAGAGCAGTACTCCATACAAAGACAGATTAGCCCTTTGTATAAACGTAGCAAGTGTTTTGAAGAAAAGAAATTTCAGTATCTAAACAGGACTCCCAGTCTTCTTAGTTGATTCCATAATGTGGGGGTTTCCAAGATGGTTTGGGTATTGTAGTGATACCAGGTGTCTTAACTGAGTCAAGAGGTGGAATACAAATCTTTATGAGGAGAGAGTCAAGTTGTGTCCTGTTTTTGATAGAGAGATGGGCAGAAACTGGGTCTTGCAGGCATTGAATTTAACCAAATTTCATCTCCCCACTAAAATATCCTGTCCAAGTCTGAGTTTATTGAGGACGTTGTGTCAAGACAAGATGCAGCTTGAAAGAGAGAAAGAGCAGCAGATTTGAAGGATGTAGAGGAATACAGTGTTGATTTATTAGCATATGAGTGCATTTGATTGTTTGTAGAAGGAAAAAATCAATTCTCCAAAAGGAGAAAAAGTGTAGGAGACAGGACAGTACCTCGAGGGACACTGCTGTCAATAGAGAAGGGGGAGAGGCTGATCCACCAACAACCACAGAGATGAATTGGTCGGAGAGGAAGCTAGATATGAGGGAGCAAACTCAAGGAGGGATTCCAAAAGAGGGGAGCTTAGAGATGAGGCCTCATTACCACACCCTGTCAAAAGCATTGTCTATGTTAAGGGCAACTATGTAGGATTCCCCCAGGTCCTTAAGGGATGATGACCAGACATAAGGAAGACAGGAAAGAATATTGCTAGAGGATCTCACTTTATGGAAGGTATACTGATGATCAGAGAGGACTGTGAAATTCAAGATGTCTGAGGGTATGGGAGCTGAGAAGGGATTCAAAGACTTTGAAATGTTAGAAGGCAGACAACATGACAAAAGTTAGAGGGATTAGAACAGTCCCACTTTTTAGGGATGGGGTGCATCAACACAAGCCTCTAAGAAGAAGCAAAAGCTGTGGTTTTTAAAAAGATATGGAACAGAAGAGCAAGCATAGGTGCAGGTTTAGAAGCACACTTTTTCAGTACATTGGGATTGATTCCATCAGGTCCATAAACCCTGCTTGTGTCCAGAGATAGAAGCACTTATTGCTCAGTTTGAAAAGAGACTACGGGATGGGCATAGGATTAGTAGAGAGGCATCAAGGAGAGAAGTAATGTCAGAGTCATCCCAGGTAGAGTTAGAGGAGAAATGAAAAGCAAAGATATGTGCTTTGCCTTTGAAGATACAGTTATAGTACCATCAGAATGGAAAATTGAAGGAAAGTTAGAGTGACAGGATTTGTTAAAGATGCCCATAGCTAAAGACCAGAAGGTCTTATCTGTGAATGAAGAGGATGTGGTTATTGCACTTCCTTTATTAAAGGAATACTTTGCCTCAAGGGTAATGTACGTACATTGAACTTGGGCAGTGATAAATGCTGAATGGGAGCTGGGGGAAGGAGAGTTTTTCTAAGCCCAGTATACCTGATCCCTTGCCTGATTGGTCTCAGAACAGGAATGGTTGAACCATGGATTGGAGGAAGTAGTCATCTTAGAGGAAGAGGGGATAATTGCTTCCATTTCCACAACAAGAACCTCTTATGCATTTGGCAAATACAGAAGCATCACAATGTAAGATATAGTAATTTACCAAAGGAAAGGCAGTAAAAAAGTTTTGTAAGTTATTCACATCAGCTTTCTTGAAGTGCTAGTATTTACATTTAAAAGGGGCTGCTTGAGGGGAAGGTGCCATTAAGATGAATACATTTACGAGATTGTAGTCAGATGAACCAATTGGAGATGAGATTTTGTAGCTACATTGCTTAGGATTAGAGATGAAAAACACATCCAGAATATTAGGAGAGTGGTCACAGGGGTCAGGAACATGGGTCAGGTGGTTGACAATTTGCTCTAGATCATTGAGAATGGAGAACATGAGAGCTTCAGTCCCCCACCGTCCATATGGAAGGAGTTCAGCCATTCCCCATGGTGAACATTGAAATCACCTTAGTAGAGGATCTAAGTTTGTGGTTAAGAGGCTATCACAGCCTCATGGCAGGAGCTAAGATTGTCAAAGAAAGTTATGAGATTTGTAGAATTAGGAGAACAGTAGGTGAAACAAAGGCAAAAAGTGGTAGTTGGGAGACAGACATTAAGCCAGATAACATCAAAATTTAGGACCTTAAGGCATGCCATTGTTGTGTTGATATTGGAATAAGCACAGATGCCTCTGAACTGGAATCATGATTGGAGATTATAGCTAGTTATGAGAAAGGGGCTAGTGAGAACATCATTAGACATTTGGGTCTCAGAGAGAAGTAAGATACAAGGAGAAGTACTTGACAGATGATGGTCAACAGAAGAGAGGTGACTAGAAATACTGTGAATGTAGGTATAGTGAATAGAAAATGAGACAGGCTTATTAGAGAGGGAAAGGTCATGGAAGTGGCTGGTACTACTACTGTCTGAACCCTCCCCCTCATCAGCAATCAATTCAGGTGGGAACTGGGAGATTCTTAGCACCACATGAGGCCAAGGATTAGGGGCCTTAAGTTTGTCAGACTCTATCGTGATTACACTTAAAAACAATTCTGCTGACAGGAAATGACAAGAAAATTTTTGTGAAGAAAACAAGTAAGACTTGAGTAGTTGTATGTTGCATGTATGGAGAAATGGCAGGCCTTTTGATACCCTCAGTATATCATTCTCATCCTCAGTATATCATTCTCATCCTCAGTATATCACTCTCATCCTCAGTATATCATTCTCATCCTCAGTATATCATTCTCATCCTCAGTATATCAATCTCATCCTCAGTATATGATTCTCATCCTCAGTATATCATTCTCATCCTCAGTATATCATTCTCCTTCTCAGTATATCATTTTCATCCTCAGTATATTATTCTCCTACTCAGTATATCATCCTCATCCTCAGTGTATCATTCTCCTACTCAGTATATCATTCTCATCCTCAGTATATCATTCTCATCCTCATTATATAATTCTCCTACTCAGTATATTATTCTCATCCTCAGTGTATCATTCTCCTACTCAGTATATCATTCTCATCCTCAGTATATCATTCTCATCCTCAGTATATCATTCTCATCCTCAGTATATTATTCTCCTACTCAGTATATCATTCTCATCCTCAGTGTATCATTCTCCTACTCAGTATATAATTTTCATCCTCAGTATATCATTCTCCTACTCAGTATATCATTTTCATCCTCAGTATATCATTCTTTTCCTGAGTGTATCATTCTCATCCTCAGTATATCAATCTCCTACTCAGTATATCATTTTCATCCTCAGAATATCATTCTTATCTTCAGTGTATCATTTTCATCCTCAGTATATCATTCTCACCCTCAGTATATCATTCTCCTACTCAGTACATCTTTCTCATCCTCAGTGTATCATTCTCCTACTCAGTATATCATTCTCATCCTCGGTGTATCATTCTCTTACTCAGTATAGCATTCTCAACCTCAGTGTATCATTCTTCTCCTCAGTAAATCATTTTCATCCTCAGTATATCATTCTAATCCTCAGTATATCATTCTTATCCTCAGTATATCATTCTCATCCTCAGTATATCATTCTCCTACTCAGTATATCATTCTCATCCTCGGTATATCATTCTCATCCTCAGTATATCATTTTCATTCTCAGTATATCATTCTCCTACTCAGTATATCATTCTCATCCTCAGTATATCATTCTCATCCTCAGTATATCATTATCCTACTCAGTATATCATTCTCATCCTCAGTATATCATTCTAATCCTCAGTATATCATTCTCATCCTCAGTATATCATTCTCATCCTCAGTATATCATTTTCCTACTCAGTATATCATTCTCATCCTCAGTGTATCATTCTCCTACTCAGTATATCATTTTCATTCTCAGTATATCATTCTCCATCCTCAGTATATCATTCTCATCCTCAGTATATCATTCTCATCCTCAGTGTATCATTCTCCTACTCAGTATATCATTTTCATTCTCAGTATATCATTCTCATCCTCGGTATATCATTCTCATCCTCAGTATATCATTATCCTACTCAGTATATCATTCTCATCCTCAGTATATAATTCTCCTACTCAGTATATCATTCTCATCCTCAGTATATCATCCTCCTACTCAGTATTTCATTCTCATCCTCATTATATCATTCTCATCCTCAGTATATCATTCTCATCCTCGGTATATCATTCTCATCCTCAGTATATCATTCTCATCCTCAGTATATCATTCTCATCCTCATTATATCATTCTCATCTCGGTATATCATTCTCATCCTCAGTATATCATTTTCCTACTCAGTATATCATTTTCATTCTCAGTATATCATTCTCCTACTTAGTATATCATTTTCATTCTCAGTATATCATTCTCCTACTCAGTATATCATTCTCATCCTCAGTATATCATTCTCCTGCTCAGTATATCATTCTCATACTCAGTATATCACTCTCATCCTCAGTATATCATTCTCCTACTCAGTATATCATTCTCATCCTCAGTATATCATTCTAATCCTCAGTATATCATTCTTATCCTCAATATATCATTCTCATCCTCAGTATAGCATTCTCCTACTCAGTATATCATTCTCATCCTCAGTATATCATTCTCCTCCTCAGTATATCATTCTCATCCTCAGTATATCATTCTTATCCTCAGTATATCATTCTCATCCTCAGTATATCATTTTCCTACTCAGTATATCATTCTCATCCTCAGTGTATCATTCTCCTACTCAGTATATCATTCTCATCCTCAGTATATCATTCTCCTACTCAGTATATCATTCTCATCCTCAGTGTATCATTCTCCTACTCATTATATCATTCTCATCCTCGGTGTATCATTCTCTTACTCAGTATATCATTCTCATCCTCAGTGTATCATTCTTCTCCTCAGTAAATCATTTTCATTCTCAGTATATCATTCTTATCCTCAGTATATCATTCTCATTCTCAGTGTATCATTCTCCTACTCATTATATAATTCTCATTCTCAGTATATCATTCTCATCCCCAGTATATCATTCTCATCCTTAGTATATCATTCTCCTACTCAGTACATCATTCTCATCCTCATTATATCATTCTCATCCTCAGTATATCATTCTCCTACGTAGTATATCATTTTCATCCTCAATGTATCATTCTCATCCTCATTATATAATTCTCCTACTCAGTATATCATTCTCCTACTCAGTATATCATTCTCCTACTCAGTATATCATTTTCCTACTCAGTATATCATTTTCATCCTCAGTATATCATTCTCATCCTCAGTATATCAATCTCATCCTCAGTGTATCATTCTCCTACTCAGTATATCACTCTCACCCTCAGTATATCATTCTCCTATTTAGTATAACACTCTCATCCTCAGTATATCATTTTCATCCTCAGTATATCATTCTTCTACTCAGCATATCATTCTCATCCTCATTATATCATTCTCATCCTCAGTATATCATTCATTTTCAGCTAAAAAGTACTTTTCATCAAATACTTTTATTGACCAAATTACTGAATTTCCACGGCATTACATGACTAAATATTACCTCGTTTTTGGAAATGGACTAATGTTTATTAATATAGGCATCAGTAAACATTAACAGATGCTTCAATAGCAAGTAAGAGAATATGATAAATGTTGACAGGTGGCAGTATCATACCATGACCTACAGCCTCTTGATGTTGAGAAACTTCGGAGCTCCAAGCTTATTGTGAAGGTTGATGCTGTGTCAGAGTCTGGAGCCAGGGACACTGTCTTTGATGAAGAGGTGAGGAAACTTAGCTCTTTGCATTGCATCTCTCTAACAGCTGACTGTTAACAAGATTTTGTATCTAACCAGATCCCTCCTGCTCCTAAGATACATCATAAGTAGGATTTTGTGTAGACTATCCAATAGAGTTAAAGCCTCCCTCACTCCATCCTTCTATCTTCATCCCTGTCCTCAGGTACCCTTTCATCCATCAAATTCTGACACATATACCTTCTAAGTCAGTCAGCCTTTGCTCATCCCCTCTCATTGTCCAAACCATTTTAGCCTAACCCCAGTCAGCCTCCTCAGTCAGGCTTACCTCTCTTACTATCATAACATACGTAGTTGGCTTACTTCACACTACATTTTATCCCTAGACATTTCATCTCCAAAGAGACCAAGCTTCTCTCTTTAGCGTTTATGGACTGAAAATTACGTCCATGCAACACAATAGTAACTCCTGTAACTTCAGACTAACCAATCGATGTTCTAAAAGGCACTGGTGCAGGGTTGCTGCTTGGTCAGAGTTGGGTCTGGGATGGAGGAAGCTGGCCATTACCATCAAATTAGTGGTTTAGTGAAGGATAAGAGGCAGTAACCTTATCAAAGGTCATGGATAAGAGGGGCCCTCATCCCTGTGAATTGTATGGATTCTTCTAGGCTTTGCATCATAAATCCAGTTAGGTGTTTTTCATCAAGACTCTAAGTCAGTACCCTAGTGAGGGTTTTTCATTTAGGCTTTGATTCTGTATCCTAGTTAGGGTTTTTCATCAAGACTGTCACTAGCCCAATGAGTTTTTTTTTATTTTTCAAACCTTATTTTTCACACACCCGGTCACTAATGATTTTTTTATTCTAAGCATCCCAAGTCTTGGTTTGTGTCTTGGAAAAAGTTGTTTACAATACTTTTGTATTAAAATTTATTGAGTGTATATATATGTGCTTGCATGCATGCAAGTCTGGTTACTTAATTGCTTGCTTGTATGAGTGAGATGAGTTAGTGTCATGTAACAGGATGAAGTATTTAAACCATTGATATCTTTGTTGTCATCACCACTAACATGTTAGATTATAGGAAGATAGGAGATAAAATTTAGGGAAGGACGACAGAGATACTAATGCATTACCTTGATTTTTTTTCACAGATTCCACAGGTAAACTCGGAAAATGAGGAAAATGAGTTTCTGGACTCATCTTGGCTATACAACAAGCGGTTGCAGGCAGTCTTAGCAGATGATCCTGACTATAGAATTGAAGACTATGACTATAACTTTCATTTGGACTCTGACTCTGGGATGCGTTACTTAACAAAAAATGAACTGGTGGAGAAAAAGTTAGAGATATTTCTCAGGAATCAGGAGTTCCAGGTAACTATATTTTATTCTGGATTTTTGTTTTCATATCCAATTGATTCTCCTGCTTTAGTAAGGCAGGTAGCACTAGGAGCTTCTCCTGTATTAGTAAGGAAGGTAGCACCAGGAACTTCTGCATTAGTAAGATAGCTCCAGGAATGCATATGACAAAGACCTCATTTACAAGCATCAACTCTGGCTGTCATACATGGTGTAGTGAAATGTCTTTAGTTTGAAATGGCTGGGACCAAACAGTTGCTAGACTAACAGTTTTTATGGAGTATAGATAGGGAACATTTCAAAGGATTATGAAGGTTTACTGTGAAGTAGTCTTGAAATGCTAGCTGATTTTATTAATGAAATATAGTGATCAGATTCACAGCTCTTTTATACTAACATGATATCCAATTTGAAGAGGAAACCCTAAAAAAAAAATTATGAATTATTTAACTCTTTTTTCATATTAATCCTGAGCATATTCTGGCTAAGTGTTTGCTTGAACATTGAGATATACAGTACTTTAAAAAAAGAATTATTACATTTATAACAAATTAGTCTGTAATTTAACCTGTATATACATACTTATCTATCTATATCTGAAATGACCATTTCCTTCTGGAATTCTCTTGGGTGGTTAGTTGGGGGATGGCAAAAGAGTCTCCATCCATAACAGGCCACTGACAGAGGGCAACCCTTGAAAGTGTTTCCAAAGGCTTTTACTTAATGTTCCAGCCTGTTACTTCTACCTAATGCTCACACCTGAATTTTTCTTACCTACTACTATCTAATGTTTCTTCTGATTAAATGCTTCTGATTAAATACTATTCACCATAGGAAAATCTAGAGATACGAAGAATGAGTTGAGTGAGTTAAGTATTGTCAAGTGTTACATTTGAAAAAGAGGGTTTGTGTGTTTATGGACAAAATGCCAGCAGTCCATGTGTGAGTGAGGCATAAAGATAAAGCAGCTACCTGAGTTAAAGGAATACAACCTTACAACCACTTAAGTGCTGGCTCATTATGCAACTGTCACTTGTCCCCTGATACCTTGGTGGGTAGCACTGGTATTATACCTCCCCGATCGGTGGTTGCCTTTCCTACTACTCCGTGTCTTATGCATGTAGAAATGTGAAAGGTATGTCTTTTGGAACATGTAAGGGAAGAATGCATATGGGAACGAGTTAATGTTTAGACTACTAAGATATACAGAAATACAAACCTATGATATTTGTAATCCAAATAATTATCCTAATACTGTAAGTGGATGGAGTATATAGATTGGGAGATAGCAGATGTGGGACCAACAGCTTTGTAGTCAGTGGTCAAGAGGCAGTGAGGAGTAGAGTATGGTATCTGCGTATGGTGAGTGTAGGGTAATTTCCCCTCTCTATAACAGTTCAGTACAGTATTGATTTTCTCTTGAGACACTTTGTCAATGCATTTGATTAATAGATGGATGAATGCATGCTACGAATGGAGTCGCTTTCAGTTTAGAATATTAATATTTTCTTCCGGTTCTTCTTTAAGTCATAGATGGTTGACATATCAGCACCATAATCAGCACACACTTTTTTTTCACTGATACCCTTTTACCAAGCTTTTGTAGAATTGCTGATTTTTTCTTAGGACAGTAAGTGTAACATGCTTACATTTGGCAGGACTGAACTCCTTATGAGGGAGCAGTCTTTTATAGGAATCCATAGGGAAGGCTCCAAAGTTTATAACTTGTTTGGATAAGTAAGGTCATATGCAAAATCACTTTGTTCAAATGAACAAGGATGTTGACTCTTCAAGTTTACCATGCCTGATTGAGGCTCCATGGCTAGCTAGAATGATAAAGAACAACAATCTGTTGCTCAGTAACATTCTTTTTATTTCTGTACATTCTCAGTCTTATAGTTTGTATGTTGTTTTATGCATTTTGCTGTAATTCACATGAACCATTAGTTTAAAGTGTACATAGATGTATGTACAAAAATGAGTCGCTGCATTAGTTGTGTGCCCATGCTGTTACAATACCTGACCATAGTAGATATCCTTAAGATGAAGCAATCTTTTCTTCAGTTACACAATGGTGTTCTCTATTTTTCTTAGTTTTTGAGGATTGACAGTTTTTGATATATTGTTTTGTTACTTTTGCAATATATTACATGAAACCTAGATGTGAGATAAACAAGAATTCAATTGTTTGTACATGCAGAAATGTGCTACTATGTTATCCATGAGGCCATACTGTTACTGCATGGTGACCGCTTGTGGTTGAAATCGTTGTGCGGAAGTATTCTCATCTACAATTACACAGTTAGATTCTGTATTTTTTTATGTCAGCTGAGACAGCACAGGCACCTGAATGCCCAGATCAAAGTCATCTCATTTACTTGAAGGCTATGATTGGAGTGTCTGAATGTTTATGAATGTAAACAAGATGAGATGAGAGGAGAGATAGGTATCATGTTTGAGGAAAGAAACCTCATTGTTGTGGCTCTGAGTGAAATGAAACTCAAAAGAAAGGGAAAAATGGTTTGGAAATGTCTTGGGAGAAAGGTCAGGGGTTGGTGAGTGGACATGAGCTAAGGAAGGAGTATCACTACTCCTGAAGCAGGAGTTGTAGGAGTGTGATAGAGTGTGAGGAAGTAAATTCTCAACTAATGTGGGTAGGACTGAAATTGGATGGGGAGAGATGGATGATTATTCATGCTTATGCACATAGCCATGAAAAGAAGATCTTGAGAGGCAAGTGTTTTGGGAGCAGCTGAGTGAGTGTGTCAGCAGTTTTGGTGCAAGAGACTGAGTATTACTAATGGATGATTTAAATGTGAACATAAGTAATTTGGCAGTTGAGGGTATAATTGGTGTGCATGGACTATTTAGTGTTGTGAATGGAATTGGTGAAGAGCTGGTGGAAATGTATGCTGAAAAAGGCTGTTGATTGGGAATACCTAGTTTAAAAAGAGAAATATACTCAAGTATATGTATGTGAGTAGGAGAGATGGCCAAAGGGCATTATTAAGTTACATATTAATTGATAGGTGTGTAAAAGAAAGACTTTTGATGTAGATATGCTGAGAGGGGCAGCTGGTGGGATATCTGATAACTATCTTGTGGAGGCACAGGTGAAGGTTTGTAGAGGTTTTCATAAAAGGGGAGACAGTGTCAGGAGAAGAGAGTGGTGAGAGTAAGTGAGCTTTGAAAGGAGACTTGTGTGAGGAAGTACCAGGAGAGATTGATTGTAGAATGGCTAAAGGTAAGAGCAAATGAAGTGAGGGGAATGGGTGAGGAATGGGAGGTATTTAGTTAAGCAGTGATGGCATGTGCAAGATATTCATGTGGCATATGAAAAGTGGGATGAAGAAGTAAAGTTACTAGGGAAAGAGAAAAGAGAGGTGTTTGGGTGGACTTACAAGGAAGGAGTGCAAATGATTGGGAATGTATAAAAGAATGTGGTAGGAGGTCAAGAGGAAGATGGAAGGGTTGAAAAAGAGGGCAAAGTAGAGTTGGGATGAGAGAATATCTTTAAACTTTAGGGAGAATAAAAAGATGTTTTGGAAGGAGGTAGATTATGTGCAAAAACAAGAGAACATATGGGAACATTGGTGAAGAGGGTAAAAGGGGAAGTGATAATAGGTAGAGATGGAGTGAGGAGGAGATGGAGTGAGTATTTTGAAGAATTCTTGAATGCATTTAAAGATAGGATGTTTTGGTCAGGGTGGTATGTGAGGTAAGGGTGTCATGGACAGTGGTTTGGTGAAAAGAGGAGGTAGTGAAAGCCTTGTGGAAGATGAAATCCAGCAAGATGGCGGGTTTAGAAAGTATTGCAGTTGATTTATTAAGAAAGGGGTTGACTGTGTTGATGATTGTTTGGGAAGGATATTTATTGTATGTGTGGATCATGGTGAAGTGCCTGAGGATTGGAGGCATGCAATTATAGTGTCATTGTGCAAAGGCAATGGGGATAAAGATTAGTGTTCAATTGAAACTACAGAGCAAATGACATGAGGGTCATGGGTGAGGAATGGGATGCATTTAGGGAAGCAGTGATGGCTTGCACAAAAGATGCATGTGGCATGAGAAAGTTGGGAGGTGGGCAGATTAGAAAGGGTGGTGAGTGGTGGGATGAAGAAGTAATGTTGTTATTGAAAGAGAAGAGAGAGGCGTTTGGAAGATACTTGCTGGGAAGTAGTGCCAATGACTGGGAGATGTATAACAAAGAGGCAGGAGGTCAAGAGAAAGGTACAAGAGTTGAGAAAGAGGGTATGTGAGAGTTGGGGTGAGAGTATCATTAAATTTTAGTGAGAATTAAAAGATGCATTGGAAGGAGGTAAATAAAGTGCATAAGATGAGAACAAATGTAACATTGGGGGGGAGGGGTGTGGAAAGGTAATAACAAGTAGTGATGAAGTGAGGAGATGAGGTGAGTATTTTGAAGGTTTGTTGAATGTGTTTGATGATAGAGTGGCAGGTATAGGGTGATTTGGATGGGATGGGGTGTAAAGTTAGAGGATTAGGGAGAATGGTTTGGTAAACAGAGAAGAGGTAGTGAAAGCTTTGTGGAAGATGAAAACTGGCAAAGCAGGTTTGGATGATATTGCAATGGAATTTATTAAAAAAGGGGGTGACTGTGTTGTTGATTGGTTGATAAGGATATTCATTGTATATATAGATCATGGTGAAATGCTTGAGGATTGGCGGAATGCATGCATAGTGTCATTGCACAAAAGCAAAGGGGCAAAAGTTGAGTGTTCAAACTACAGAGGCATAAGTTTGTTGAGTATTCCTAGAAAATTATATGGGAAGGTATTGATTGAGAGGGTGAAGGCATGTACAAAGCATCAGACTGGGGAAGAACAGTGTGGTTGCAAAAGTGATAGAGGATGTGTGGATCAGGTGTTTGCTTTGAAGAATGTGAGAAATACTTCAAAAAACAGATGGATTTGTTTGTAGCATTTATGGATCTGGAGAAGGTATATGATAGGGTTGATAAAGATGCTTTCTGGAAGGTATTAAGAGTATATGTTGTGGAAGTTAAGTTGCTAGAAGCACTGAAAAGTTTTTACCAAGTATGTAAGGCATGTATACGCGTAGGAAGAGAGGAGAGTGATTAGTTCCCAGGGAATGTCAGTTTGTGGCAGGGTTGCGTGATGTCCCCATGGTTGTTTAATTTGTTTATGGATGAGGTGATTTGGGAGGTAAATGCTGGAGTTTTCGAGCGAGGGGCAAGAATGCACTCTGTTGTGGGTGAGAGGGCCTGGGAAGTGAGTCAGGTGTTGTACGCTGATGATACAGATTTGGTAGTTGATTCGTGTGAGAAACTGCAGAAGTTGGTGACTGAGTTTGGTAAAGTGTGTGAAAGGAGAGTGTTGAGAGTAAATGTGAATAAGAGCAAGGTTATTATGCTCAGCAGGATTAAGGGACAAAGTAATTGGGAGATAAGTTTGAACGGAGAAAAATTGGAGGAAGTGAAGTGTTTTAGATATCTGGGAATGGACGTAGCAGCGGATGGAACCATGAAAGAGGAAGTGTGTCGCAGGATGGGGAGGGGGCGAAGGTTCTGGGAGTGATGAAGAATGTGTGGAAGGAGAGAACATTATCGCGGAGAGCAAAAATGGGTATGTTTGAAGGAATAGGGGTTCCAACAATGTTTTATGGTTATGAGGCATGGGCTATAGATAGGGTTGTATGGAGGAGGGTGGATGTGTTGGAAATGAAATGTTTGAGGACAATAAGTGATGTGAGGTGGTTTGATTGAGTAAGTAATGAAAGGGTAAGATAGATGTGTGGTAATGAAAAGAGTGTGGTTGAAATGTTTTGGACGTATGGAGAGAATGAGTGAGGAAAGATTGACAAAGAGGATATATGTGCCAGAGGTGGAGGGAACAAGAAGTGGGAAACCAAACTGGAGGTGGAGGATGTAGTGAAACAGATTTTGATTGATTGTTATTTGATTGGGGCCTGAACTTACAGGAGGGTGAAAGTTGTGCAAGGAGTAGAGTGAATTGGAATGATGTGGTTTATCGGGGTTGATGTACTGTCAGTGGACTGAATCAGGCCATGTGAAGCATCTGGGGTAAACCATGTAAAGGTCTGTGGTGCCTGGATGTGGATAGGGAGCTGTGGTTTCAGTGCATTACACATGACAGCTGGAGACTGAGTGTGAACGGATGTGGCCCTTTTTGTTCTTTCCTGGCATTACCTCGCTGAAAGGGGGAAGGGGATGCTATATCCTGTGTGGCGAGGTAGTGACAGGAATGGATGAAGGCAAGCATGTATGAATATGTACATGTGTATATATGTATATGTCTGTGTATGTTTATGTATGTATATGTTGATATGTTATCCCTGGGGACAGGGGAGAAAGAATATCTTCCACGTATTTCCTGCGTGTCATAAAAGGCGACTAAAAGGGGAGGGAATGGGGGGCTGGAAATCCTCCCCTCCCATTTTTTAATTTTCCAAAAGAAGGAACAAAGTAGGGGGCCAAGTGAGGATATTCCCTCTAAGGCTCAGTTCTCTGTTCTTAACACTACCTTGCTAACATGGGAAGTGGCGAATATGTATAAAAAAAATGATATGTATATATATGTATATGTGCATGTATGGGCATTTATGTATATATATGTGTATATACATTAGTATACTTATGTAAGTAGGAGAGATGGCCAGAGAGAGTTATTGGATTATGTGTTAATTGATAGGCGCATGAAAGAGAGACTTTTGGATGTTAATGTGCTGAGAGGTGCAACTGGAGGGATGTCTGATCATTATTGTGTGGAGGCAAAGGTGAAGATTTGTAGAGGTTTTCAGAAAAGAAGAGAGAATGTTGGGGTGAAGAGAGTGATGAGAGTAAGTGAGCTTGGGAAGGAGACTTGTGTGAGGAAAACCAGGAGAGACTGAGTACAGAATGGAAAAAGGTGAGAGCAAAGGATGTAAGGGGAGTGGGGGAGGAATGGGATGTATTTAGGGAAGCAGTGATCGCTTGCGCAAAAGATGCCTATGGCATGAGAAGTGTGGGAGGTGGGCAGATTAGAAAGGGTAGTGAGTAGTGATATGAAGAGGTAAGATTATTAGTGAAAGAGAGAGGCATTTGGATGATTTTTGCAGGGAAATAGTGCAAATGAGTGGGAGATGTATAAAAGAAAGAGACAGGAGGTCAAGAGAAAGGTGCAAGAGGTGAAAAAGAGGGGAAATGAGAGTTGGGGTGAGAGAGTATCATTAAATTTTAGGGAGAATAAAAAGATGTTTTGGAGGGAGGTAAATAAAGTGCGTAAGACAAGAGAACAGATGGGAACATCGGTGAAGGGGGCTAGTGGGAGGTAATAACAAGTAGTGGTGATGTGAGAAGGAGATGGAGTGAGTATTTTGAAGGTTTGTTGAATGTGGTAGATGATAAAGTGGCGGATAAAGGGTGTTTTGTTCGAGGTGGTGTGCAAAGTGAGAGGGTTAGGGAGAATGATTTGTTAAACAGAGAAGAGATAGTAAAAGCTTTGTGGAAGATGAAAGCCAGCAAGGCAGTAGGTTTGGATGGTATTGCAGTGGAATTTATTAAAAAAGGGGGTGACTGTATTATTGACTGGTTGATAAGGACATTAATGTATGTATAACTCATGGTGAGGTGCCTGAGGATTGGCAGAATGCATGCATAGTGCTATTGTACAAAGGCAAAGGGGATAAAGGTGAGTGTTCAAGTTACAGAGGTATAAGTTTGTTGAGTATTCCTGGGAAATTATATGGGTGAGTATTGATTGAGAGGGTGAAAGCATGTTTCCTGGGATTACTTTGGTATCTTATCTTGTTTTTTATTGACCACTTGTATTGTGACCTGAAAGTGTGCTTGGTCCATTTATCTTGTGGTAATGAGACTTGCTTGGATATCCAGAACTCACCCAGACTAAGATATTAAAACTTGTTAAGAAATTAGAATTGTTCCAATATCCATTTCTTGCAGAAATATCGTGAAAAGGGGGTGTTCCACTTTAAAGTGGATGTACCAGACAAAACAGCGACACTGTCTTTAACTGCTTCTTACCAGGACGACATGAGTTCAGTAGCTTCAGCAAGTGCCCAGGCAGTGGCTTACTATTCTTCTAAGGTAAGTTTTTCTAAATCTTAGTGCATGATAGATTTAATAATGCAACAGACTTTGTAGGATATAGTTCAGGTAAGTCCTAATTAGCCATATGTGAAACAGAGCAGTGCAGTTGTATGGAGTTTTACGTTGAAGCCTTTTGTGAGTGTTAATTTGGATTTGATTATACCACTTAAACATTAGGGAATTTTTACTGTTGCACCTGTTTTATAAGCTACTGGTGCATGACTTTTAAGGAGAATCACTCAAGAGGTGCTGTATATTCATAATATAGGAAAGCAACATTTTATTTCTTTCATACTTGATTGCCATTTTCCATGTTTTTGAGGTAGCACTGGGATCAGATGAAGAAGGGCCTCAATCACATACGTCCATTCTATAGTTGCCATGTGTAGTGTGCTGAAAACCACAGGAAAGCAACATGTGACAACAGTTTGGGTAATCCATGTTTTTGGATCTACAGTATAGCCCAAACAAGTAGTTTTTACATGACTGTGAAATAGTCCTCCTTAGCATAACATGAAATAGTCAATGTACAGAAATTTTTTCATTATTATCTTTATGTAAAGTTAGATAATGACCAAGAAAATTACTGCTTTTTTTGATTTTTGCAGGGAATGTTTTCCTGAAAAAATGCTTGTTCAGTGATATGTACAATTTGGATACAATATGTGGGAAAGAAGAGATGCTTTTCCAACACCCCCAAAGCTGTCTCTTTTTTCAATCCTGCAATAGAAAAAAGTGTATTTACCAATTTTTTGAGGACTCTTCATGCGTGAAGCCTTTGCACAGACCACACTTGAGCTTCAAGCCATTTCTGATCTTGATCTTCCATCTCTATCACTGACATTTTTTCCATTTCTCCAGTTAAAAGATGTCTCATTCTTGTTATTTTGCTAGCATTTATTGGGATTGACTGAACAACAGCATTATTCATTTTCACTGCAATCTTGTAAATTGTCTGTGTAGTAGATTTTTTTATTTTGTACAATACACACGTGAGGGAGGCAATAGACTTGCCACTCAAGGCCATCTGGTAATGTCAAGTATTATTTTCAGTTTCAGCATTTCCTTTGGTTTCCTCATGATGGGTGCCAGTGTGCAAGAACATAGTTCAGAACGTACATAAATACAAAATAAATCCATACAAATTTCAAGCATGGTATATTTTAATGGAGAGAGATTTGCTACATAAGAGGCATTTTCTGCTGCAGATGGGGAGTCAAATTTAGCTGTGTCTCAATATCGAATAGATTTTGATCTGAACAGAATCCCTTCAGTCATGTTAGAGGGGTATATTCTTTTTTAAAGATGCTCTAAGTTGAATTTTTTGCTATTTGTAATTGTGAAGTTTTTGATATATGAAATACATATCTGGCTGTAATAAACTCTCTCAATACACATGTGATACCAACAAAGCCTCCTTCAGTATTAATAAAAAAATGTGGTACTGAATCAAATTAATGCACCCACAAAAGAATTTCATAGATTTATCAAAATTATAGTGTCTCTCTATTTATCTATATCTCTGATGCCCATTCCCTGTGGAAACTCCCTTGAGAGGGTGGCCATGGCAAAAGTCTCCATAACTGGTGAACACCACTGCTGTTTCATAGCCTTTAGTGCTTTACCTATAACATTGCACCTGCAGAGGGCAACTCTAGTGCAGTGTTTTTAGAGGGGCCTACCTAATGTTCCCACCAACCCCTATTACTTAATGTGTCTGCCCAATGTTCCAACTTACTTCTAACCTACAAACAATCTAACAAAGCATTTTTTATTACATTAGCTTGATAATTATCCTTTTGAATGGTACAACTAAATAGATTTGTCAAGCAGATGGGAAGTAGTAGCTAAACAAGTAGGCATCATGTTGTTAGGGAGGAGTAGGAGGGGTATTTATGTACATGATACCAACAAAATTTCTTTTTCAATGATAGAAAGGTTTATTATGAAATTAATCAAGAAAGAAAGAAAATATCTAAATAGAACTTTTAACTGAATGTGAATAAGAGCAAGGTTATTAGGTACAGTAGGGTTGAGGGACAAGTCAATTGGGAGGTAAGTTTGAATGGAGAAAAACTTGAGGAAGTGAAGTGTTTTAGATATCTGGGAGTGGATTTGGCAGCTGACGGAATCATGGAAGTGTAAGTGAGTTGTGGGGTGGGGAGGGGGCGAAAGTTCTGGGAGCATTGAAAGCAGAAATGGGTACGTTTGAAGGAATAGTAGTTCCAACAATGTTATATGGTTGTGAGGCGTATGCTATAGATAGAGTTGTGTGGAGGAGGGTGGATGTGTTGGAAATGAGATGTTTGAGGACAATATGTGGTGTGAGGTGGTTTGATCGAGTAAGTAATGAAAGGGTAAGAGAGATATGTGGTAATAAAAAGAATGTGGTTGAGATTGCAGAAGAGGTTGTTTTGAAATGGTTTGGTCACATGGAGAGAATGAGTGAGGAAAGATTGACAAAGAGGATATAATTGTCAGAGGTGGTGGGAAGAAGAAGTGGGAGACCAAATCAGAGGTGGAAGGATGGAGTGTAAAAGATTTTGAGCAATCGGCCTGAACATGCAGGAGGGTGAAAAGCATGCAAGGAATAGAGTGAATTGGAACGATGTGGTATACTGGGGTCAACGTGCTGTCAGTGGATTAAAGCAGGGCATGTGAAGCGTCTGGGGTAAACCTTGGAAAGTTCTGTGGGGCCTAGATGTGGAAAGGAAGCTGGGTTTTTGGTGCATTATACATGACAGCTAGAGACTGAGTGTGAACAAATGTGGCCTTTGTTGTCTTTTTCTAGCGCTACCTTGCATGCATGCGGGGGAAGGGGTTGTCATTTCATGTGTTGCGGGGTAGTGACGGGAATGAATAAGGGCAGCAAGTATGAATTTTGTACATGTGTATATATGTGTATGTCTGTGTATGTATATGTACGTATACGTTGAAATGTATAGGTATGTATATGTGCATGTGTGGACGTGTATGTATATACATGTGTATGTGGGTGGGTAGGGTCATTCTTTCGTCTGTTTCCTTGCATTACCTCGCTAACGCGGGAGACAGCGACAAAGTATAATAAAAAATGAATAAATATAGAACTTTTAACTGAACAGAAAATTGCTACCAACATATCTTTTTCAACCTGCTGAGGCTAGTGATTTAGATTTGATCTATATTTTACTTCAGTGTGTGTTGCAAGCAAATGCTTTTTAATGCTTCTCATGTATACCTTTTATTATAAAGCTTTCAGACTACATACTGTGGGTGCATGATTCTAAAAGTGCACTTTCTGGATAATGCTTGTGCTAGATGGCAACCATAATGAAGAAACCAGATAATACTTAAAATTAATTTTGGTAAGATTTCCTCTCTACATAATATTAAGCACAATGTGCTTTCTCTTTGCAATCCTATTTTTAGCATGGTTTTTTGTATAAGACTATAAGGGCAGAATTTATCAATATATAAAATAGATTGGGGTGTCTGAATGTGTGTGGATGTAACCAAGGTGAGAAAAGAAGAGAGGTAGGTGTATGTTTGAGGAAAGAAACCTGGATGTTCTGGCTCTGAGTGAAACGAAGCTCTAGGGTAAAGGGAAGGGTGGTTTGTGCAAGTCTTGGGAGTAAAGTCAGGGGTTGGCGAGGACAGGAGCCAAGGAAGAAGTAGCACTACACCTGAAGCAGAAGTTTTGGGAGTATGTGATATTGTGTAAGAAAGTAAATTCTAGATTGTTGTGGGTAAAACTGAAAGTGAATGAAGAGAGATGTGTGATTATTGGTGCTTATGCACCTGGTCATGAGGAGAAAGATTATGAGGGGCAAGTGCTTTGGGAGCAGCTGAGTGAGTGTGTCAGCAGCTGTGATGCATGAGACCAGGTTTTAGTGATGGGGAATTTAAATGCAAAGGTGAGAATTGTGGCAGTGGAGGGTATAATTGGTGTACATGGGTGTTCAGTGTTGTAAGTGGAAATGGTGAAGAGCTTCTGTATTTGTGTGCTGAAAAAGAACTGGTGATAGGGAATATTTGGTTTGAAAAGAGAGATATACATAAGTATATGTATGTGAGTAGGAGAGATGGTCAGAGGGCATTATTAGACAATGTGTTAATTGATAAACATGTAAAAGAGAGACTTTTGGATATTAATGTGCTGAGAGGAGCAGCTGGAGGGATGTTTTATCATTATCTTGTGGGGGTGAAGGTGAAGAGTTGTAGAGACTTTTAAAACAGAAGAGAGAATGTTGGGGAGAAGAAAGTGGTGAGAGTAAGTGAGCTTGGAAAGGAGACTTGTGTGAGGAAGTACCAGGAGAGAATGAGTGTAGAATGGCAGAAGGTTAGAGCAAATGACGTGAGGGGAGTGGGTGAGGTATAGGTTGCATTTAGGGAAGCAGAGATGGCTTATGCAAAAGATGCATGTGGCATGAGAAAGGTGGGAGGTGGGCAGGTTAGGAAGGGTAGTGAGTGGTGAGATGAAGAAGTAAGGTTGTTAGTGAAAGAGAAAAGAGAGGCATTTTGATGATACTTGCAAGGAAGGAGTGCAAATGACTGGGGGATGTATAAAAGAAAGTGGCAGGAGTTCAAGAGAAAGGTGCAAGGGTTGAAAAAGAGGCAAATGAGAGTTGGTTTCAAAGAGAGATATACATAAGTATATGTATGTAAGTAGGAGAGATGGCCAGAGAGCGTTATTGGATTACGTGTTAATTGATAGGCGCACGAAAGAGAGACCTTTGGATGTTAATGTGCTGAGAGGTGCAACTGGAAGGATGTCTGATCATTACCTTGTGGAGGCGAAGCTGAAGATTTGTCGAGGTTTTCAGAAAAGAAGAGAGAATGTTTGGGTGAAGAGAGTGGTGAGAGTAAGTGAGCTTGGGAAGGAGACTTGTGTGAGAAAGTACCAGGAGAGACTGAGTGCAGAATGGAAAAGGGTGAGAGCAAAGGACATAAGGGGAGTGGGGGAGGAATGGGATGTATTTAGGGAAGCAGTGATGGCCTGCGCAAAAGATGCCTGTGGCATGAGAAGCGTGGGAGGAGGGTAGATTAGAAAGGGTAGTGAGTGGTAGGATGAAGAAGTAAGATAATTTGTCAAAGAGAAGAGTGAGGCATTTGGACGATTTTTGCAGGGAAATGGTGCAAATGACTGGGAGATGTATAAAAAAGAGGCAGGAGATCAAGAGAAAGGTGCAAGAGGTGAAAAAGAGGGCAAATGAGAGTTAGGGTGAGAGAGTATCATTAAATTTTATGGAAAATGAAAAGATGTTTTGGAAGGAGGTAAATAAAGTGCGTAAGACAAGAGAACAATTGGGATCATCGGTGAAGGGGGCAAAGGTGGAGGTAATAACAAGTAATGGTGTTGTGAGAAGGAGATGGAGTGAGTATTTTGAAGGTTTGTTGAATGTTTTAGATGATAGAGTGGCAGATATAGGGTGTCTTGGTCGAGGTGGTGTGGGAAGGGAGAGGGTTAGGGAGAATGATTTGGTAAACAGAGAAGAGGTAGTAAAAGCTTTCCTGAAGATGAAAGCCAGCAAGGCAGTGGGTTTGGATGGTATTGCAGTGGAATTTATCAAAAAAGGGGGTGACTGTGTTGTTGACTGGTTGGTAAGAATATTTAATGTATGTATAACTCATGGTGAGGTGCCTGGATTGACAGAATGCTTGCATAGTGCCATTGTACAAAGGCAAAGGGGATAAGAGTGAGTGCTCAAATTACAGAGGTACAAGTTTGTTGAGTATTCCTGGTAAATTATATGGGATGGTATTGATTGAGAGGGTGAAAGCATGTACAGAGCATCATATTTGGGAAGAGCAATGTGGTTTCAGAAGTAGTAGAGGATGTGTGGATCAGGTGTTTGCTTTGAAGAATGTATGTGAGAAATACTTAGAAAAGCAAATGGATTTGTATGTAGCATTTATGGATCTGGAGAAGGCGTATGATAGAGTTGATAGAGATGCTCTGTGGAAGGTATTAAGAATATATGGTGTGGGAGGCAAGTTGTTAGGAGCAGTGAAAAGTTTTTTTATCGAGGATGTAAGGCATATGTACAAGTAGAAAGAGAGGAAAGTGACTGGTTCTCAGTGAATGTCGGTTTGTGGCATGTCTCCATGGTTGTTTAATTTGTTTATGGATGGGGTTGTTAGGGAGGTGAATGCAAGAGTTTTGGAAAGAGGGACAAGTATGCAGTCTGTTGTGGATGAGAAGGCTTGGGAAGTGAGTCAGTTGTTGTTCGCTGATGATACAGCACTGGTGGCTGATTCGGGTGAGAAACTGCAGTAGCTGGTGACTGAGTTCGGTAAAGTGTGTGAAAGAAGAAAGCTGAGAGTAAATGTGAATAAGAGCAAGGTCATTAGGTACAGTAGGGTTGAGGGACAAGTCAATTGGGAGGTACGTTTGAATGGAGAAAAGCTGGAGGAAGTGAAGTGTTTTAGATATCTGGGAGTGGATTTTGCAGCGGATGGAACCATGGAAGCGGAAGTGAATCATAGGGTGGGGGAGGGGGGCGAAAGTTCTGGGAGCCTTGAAGAATGTGTGGAAGTCGAGAACATTATCTCGGAAAGCAAAAATGGGTATGTTTGAAGGAATAGTGGTTCCAACAATGTTGTGAGGAAAGATTGACAAAGAGGATATATGTGTCAGAGGTGGAGGGAACAAGGGGAAGTGGGAGACCAAATTGGAGGTGGAAGGATGGAGTGAAAAAGATATTGAGTGATCGGGGTCGAACATGCATGAGGGTGAAAGGCATGCAAGGAATAAAGTGAATTGGAATGATGTGGTATACCGGGGTCGACGTGCTGTCAGCGGATTGAATCAGGGCATGTGAAGTGTCTGGAGTAAACCATGGAAAGTTCTGTAAAGCCTGGATGTGGAAAGGGAGCTGTGGTTTTGGTGCATTATACATGACAGCTAGAGACTGAATGTGAACGAATGTGGCCTTTGTTGTCTTTTCCTAGCACTACCTCTCACACATGCACGGGGAGGAAGTTGTCATTTCATGTGTGGCAGGGTGGTGATGGGAATGAATAAAGGCAGCAAATGTGGATTTTATGATACATGTGTATATATATGTAGATGTCTGTGTATGTATATATATGTATACGTTGAAATGTATTGGTATGTATATGTATATGCATGTGTGGACGTGTATGTATATATATGTATATGTGGGTGGTTTGGGCCATTCTTTGGTCTGTTTCCCGGCGCTACCTTGCTAACGTGGAGACAGTGACAAAGTATGATAAATGTATAATAGATAAAATATATATATATATATATATATATATATATATAATATATATATATATATATATATATATATATATATATATATATGGAGAAGGCATATGATAGAGTTGATAGAGATGCTCTGTGGAAGGTATTAAGAATATATGGTGTGGGAGGCAAGTTGTTAGAAGCAGTGAAAAGTTTTTATCGAGGATGTAAGGCATGTGTACGTGTAGGAAGAGAGGAAAGTGATTGGTTCTCAGTGAATGTAGGATTGCGGCAGGGGTATGTGATGTCTCCATGGTTGTTTAATTTGTTTATGGATGGGGTTGTTAGGGAGGTAAACGCAAGAGTTTTGGAAAGAGGGGCAAGTATGAAGTCTGTTGTGGATGAGAGAGCTTGGAAGTGAGTCAGTTGTTGTTCGCTGATGATACAGCGCTGGTGGCTGATTCATGTGAGAAACTGCAGAAGCTGGTGACTGAGTTTGGTAAAGTGTGTGAAAGAAGAAAGTTAAGAGTAAATGTGAATAAGAGCAAGGTAATTAGGTACAGTAGGGTTGAGGGACAAGTCAATTGGGAGGTAAGTTTGAATGGAGAAAAACTTGAGGAAGTGAAGTGTTTTAGATATCTGGGAGTGGATTTGGCAGCTGACGGAATCATGGAAGTGTAAGTGAGTTGTGGGGTGGGGAGGGGGCGAAAGTTCTGGGAGCATTGAAAGCAGAAATGGGTACGTTTGAAGGAATAGTAGTTCCAACAATGTTATATGGTTGTGAGGCGTATGCTATAGATAGAGTTGTGTGGAGGAGGGTGGATGTGTTGGAAATGAGATGTTTGAGGACAATATGTGGTGTGAGGTGGTTTGATCGAGTAAGTAATGAAAGGGTAAGAGAGATATGTGGTAATAAAAAGAATGTGGTTGAGATTGCAGAAGAGGTTGTTTTGAAATGGTTTGGTCACATGGAGAGAATGAGTGAGGAAAGATTGACAAAGAGGATATAATTGTCAGAGGTGGTGGGAAGAAGAAGTGGGAGACCAAATCAGAGGTGGAAGGATGGAGTGTAAAAGATTTTGAGCAATCGGCCTGAACATGCAGGAGGGTGAAAAGCGTGCAAGGAATAGAGTGAATTGGAACGATGTGGTATACTGGGGTCAACGTGCTGTCATTGGATTAAAGCAGGGCATGTGAAGCGTCTGGGGTAAACCTTGGAAAGTTCTGTGGGGCCTAGATGTGGAAAGGAAGCTGGGTTTTTGGTGCATTATACATGACAGCTAGAGACTGAGTGTGAACAAATGTGGCCTTTGTTGTCTTTTTCTAGCGCTACCTTGCATGCATGCGGGGGAAGGGGTTGTCATTTCATGTGTTGCGGGGTAGTGACGGGAATGAATAAGGGCAGCAAGTATGAATTTTGTACATGTGTATATATGTGTATGTCTGTGTATGTATATGTACGTATACGTTGAAATGTATAGGTATGTATATGTGCATGTGTGGACGTGTATGTATATACATGTGTATGTGGGTGGGTAGGGTCATTCTTTCGTCTGTTTCCTTGCATTACCTCGCTAACGCGGGAGACAGCGACAAAGTATAATAAAAAATGAATAAATATAGAACTTTTAACTGAACAGAAAATTGCTACCAACATATCTTTTTCAACCTGCTGAGGCTAGTGATTTAGATTTGATCTATATTTTACTTCAGTGTGTGTTGCAAGCAAATGCTTTTTAATGCTTCTCATGTATACCTTTTATTATAAAGCTTTCAGACTACATACTGTGGGTGCATGATTCTAAAAGTGCACTTTCTGGATAATGCTTGTGCTAGATGGCAACCATAATGAAGAAACCAGATAATACTTAAAATTAATTTTGGTAAGATTTCCTCTCTACATAATGTTAAGCACAATGTGCTTTCTCTTTGCAATCCTATTTTTAGCATGGTTTTTTGTATAAGACTATAAGGGCAGAATTTATCAATATATAAAATAGATTGGGGTGTCTGAATGTGTGTGGATGTAACCAAGGTGAGAAAAGAAGAGAGGTAGGTGTATGTTTGAGGAAAGAAACCTGGATGTTCTGGCTCTGAGTGAAACGAAGCTCTAGGGTAAAGGGAAGGGTGGTTTGTGCAAGTCTTGGGAGTAAAGTCAGGGGTTGGCGAGGACAGGAGCCAAGGAAGAAGTAGCACTACACCTGAAGCAGAAGTTTTGGGAGTATGTGATATTGTGTAAGAAAGTAAATTCTAGATTGTTGTGGGTAAAACTGAAAGTGAATGAAGAGAGATGTGTGATTATTGGTGCTTATGCACCTGGTCATGAGAAGAAAGATTATGAGGGGCAAGTGCTTTGGGAGCAGCTGAGTGAGTGTGTCAGCTGCTGTGATGCATGAGACCAGGTTTTAGTGATGGGGAATTTAAATGCAAAGGTGAGAATTGTGGCAGTGGAGGGTATAATTGGTGTACATGGGTGTTCAGTGTTGTAAGTGGAAATGGTGAAGAGCTTCTGTATTTGTGTGCTGAAAAAGAACTGGTGATAGGGAATATTTGGTTTGAAAAGAGAGATATACATAAGTATATGTATGTGAGTAGGAGAGATGGTCAGAGGGCGTTATTAGACAATGTGTTAATTGATAAACATGTAAAAGAGAGACTTTTGGATATTAATGTGCTGAGAGGAGCAGCTGGAGGGATGTTTTATCATTATCTTGTGGGGGTGAAGGTGAAGAGTTGTAGAGACTTTTAAAACAGAAGAGAGAATGTTGGGGAGAAGAAAGTGGTGAGAGTAAGTGAGCTTGGAAAGGAGACTTGTGTGAGGAAGTACCAGGAGAGAATGAGTGTAGAATGGCAGAAGGTTAGAGCAAATGATGTGAGGGGAGTGGGTGAGGTATAGGTTGCATTTAGGGAAGCAGAGATGGCTTATGCAAAAGATGCATGTGGCATGAGAAAGGTGGGAGGTGGGCAGGTTAGGAAGGGTAGTGAGTGGTGAGATGAAGAAGTAAGGTTGTTAGTGAAAGAGAAAAGAGAGGCATTTTGATGATACTTGCAAGGAAGGAGTGCAAATGACTGGGGGATGTATAAAAGAAAGTGGCAGGAGTTCAAGAGAAAGGTGCAAGGGTTGAAAAAGAGGCAAATAAGAGTTGGTTTCAAAGAGAGATATACATAAGTATATGTATGTAAGTAGGAGAGATGGCCAGAGAGCGTTATTGGATTATGTGTTAATTGATAGGCGCACGAAAGAGAGACCTTTGGATGTTAATGTGCTGAGAGGTGCAACTGGAAGGATGTCTGATCATTACCTTGTGGAGGCGAAGCTGAAGATTTGTCGAGGTTTTCAGAAAAGAAGAGAGAATGTTTGGGTGAAGAGAGTGGTGAGAGTAAGTGAGCTTGGGAAGGAGACTTGTGTGAGAAAGTACCAGGAGAGACTGAGTGCAGAATGGAAAAGGGTGAGAGCAAAGGACATAAGGGGAGTGGGGGAGGAATGGGATGTATTTAGGGAAGCAGTGATGGCCTGCGCAAAAGATGCCTGTGGCATGAGAAGCGTGGGAGGAGGGTAGATTAGAAAGGGTAGTGAGTGGTAGGATGAAGAAGTAAGATAATTTGTCAAAGAGAAGAGTGAGGCATTTGGACGATTTTTGCAGGGAAATGGTGCAAATGACTGGGAGATGTATAAAAAAGAGGCAGGAGATCAAGAGAAAGGTGCAAGAGGTGAAAAAGAGGGCAAATGAGAGTTAGGGTGAGAGAGTATCATTAAATTTTATGGAAAATGAAAAGATGTTTTGGAAGGAGGTAAATAAAGTGCGTAAGACAAGAGAACAATTGGGATCATCGGTGAAGGGGGCAAAGGTGGAGGTAATAACAAGTAATGGTGTTGTGAGAAGGAGATGGAGCGAGTATTTTGAAGGTTTGTTGAATGTTTTAGATGATAGAGTGGCAGATATAGGGTGTCTTGGTCGAGGTGGTGTGGGAAGGGAGAGGGTTAGGGAGAATGATTTGGTAAACAGAGAAGAGGTAGTAAAAGCTTTCCTGAAGATGAAAGCCAGCAAGGCAGTGGGTTTGGATGGTATTGCAGTGGAATTTATCAAAAAAGGGGGTGACTGTGTTGTTGACTGGTTGGTAAGAATATTTAATGTATGTATAACTCATGGTGAGGTGCCTGGATTGACAGAATGCTTGCATAGTGCCATTGTACAAAGGCAAAGGGGATAAGAGTGAGTGCTCAAATTACAGAGGTACAAGTTTGTTGAGTATTCCTGGTAAATTATATGGGATGGTATTGATTGAGAGGGTGAAAGCATGTACAGAGCATCATATTTGGGAAGAGCAATGTGGTTTCAGAAGTAGTAGAGGATGTGTGGATCAGGTGTTTGCTTTGAAGAATGTATGTGAGAAATACTTAGAAAAGCAAATGGATTTGTATGTAGCATTTATGGATCTGGAGAAGGCGTATGATAGAGTTGATAGAGATGCTCTGTGGAAGGTATTAAGAATATATGGTGTGGGAGGCAAGTTGTTAGGAGCAGTGAAAAGTTTTTTTATCGAGGATGTAAGGCATATGTACAAGTAGAAAGAGAGGAAAGTGACTGGTTCTCAGTGAATGTCGGTTTGTGGCATGTCTCCATGGTTGTTTAATTTGTTTATGGATGGGGTTGTTAGGGAGGTGAATGCAAGAGTTTTGGAAAGAGGGACAAGTATGCAGTCTGTTGTGGATTAGAAGGCTTGGGAAGTGAGTCAGTTGTTGTTCGCTGATGATACAGCACTGGTGGCTGATTCGGGTGAGAAACTGCAGTAGCTGGTGACTGAGTTCGGTAAAGTGTGTGAAAGAAGAAAGCTGAGAGTAAATGTGAATAAGAGCAAGGTCATTAGGTACAGTAGGGTTGAGGGACAAGTCAATTGGGAGGTACGTTTGAATGGAGAAAAGCTGGAGGAAGTGAAGTGTTTTAGATATCTGGGAGTGGATTTTGCAGCGGATGGAACCATGGAAGCGGAAGTGAATCATAGGGTGGGGGAGGGGGCGAAAATTCTGGGAGCCTTGAAGAATGTGTGGAAGTCGAGAACATTATCTCGGAAAGCAAAAATGGGTATGTTTGAAGGAATAGTGGTTCCAACAATGTTGTGAGGAAAGATTGACAAAGAGGATATATGTGTCAGAGGTGGAGGGAACAAGGGGAAGTGGGAGACCAAATTGGAGGTGGAAGGATGGAGTGAAAAAGATATTGACTGATCGGGGTCGAACATGCATGAGGGTGAAAGGCATGCAAGGAATAAAGTGAATTGGAATGATGTGGTATACCGGGGTCGACGTGCTGTCAGCGGATTGAATCAGGGCATGTGAAGCGTCTGGAGTAAACCATGGAAAGTTCTGTAAAGCCTGGATGTGGAAAGGGAGCTGTGGTTTTGGTGCATTATACATGACAGCTAGAGACTGAATGTGAACGAATGTGGCCTTTGTTGTCTTTTCCTAGCACTACCTCTCACACATGCACGGGGAGGAAGTTGTCATTTCATGTGTGGCAGGGTGGTGATGGGAATGAATAAAGGCAGCAAATGTGGATTTTATGATACATGTGTATATATATGTAGATGTCTGTGTATGTATATATATGTATACGTTGAAATGTATTGGTATGTATATGTATATGCATGTGTGGACGTGTATGTATATATATGTACATGTGGGTGGTTTGGGCCATTCTTTGGTCTGTTTCCCGGCGCTACCTTGCTAACGTGGAGACAGTGACAAAGTATGATAAATGTATAATAGATAAAATATATATATATATATATATATATATATATATATATATATATATATATATATATATATATATATATATATATATATGGAGAAGGCATATGATAGAGTTGATAGAGATGCTCTGTGGAAGGTATTAAGAATATATGGTGTGGGAGGCAAGTTGTTAGAAGCAGTGAAAAGTTTTTATCGAGGATGTAAGGCATGTGTACGTGTAGGAAGAGAGGAAAGTGATTGGTTCTCAGTGAATGTAGGATTGCGGCAGGGGTATGTGATGTCTCCATGGTTGTTTAATTTGTTTATGGATGGGGTTGTTAGGGAGGTAAACGCAAGAGTTTTGGAAAGAGGGGCAAGTATGAAGTCTGTTGTGGATGAGAGAGCTTGGGAAGTGAGTCAGTTGTTGTTCGCTGATGATACAGCGCTGGTGGCTGATTCATGTGAGAAACTGCAGAAGCTGGTGACTGAGTTTGGTAAAGTGTGTGAAAGAAGAAAGTTAAGAGTAAATGTGAATAAGAGCAAGGTAATTAGGTACAGTAGGGTTGAGGGTCAAGTCAATTGGGAGGTAAGTTTGAATGGAGAAAAACTGGAGGAAGTAAAGTGTTTTAGATATCTGGGAGTGGATCTGGCAGCGGATGGAACCATGGAAGCGGAAGTGGATCATATTGTGGGGGAGGGGGCGAAAATCCTGGGAGCCTTGAAGAATGTGTGGAAGTCGAGAACATTATCTCGGAAAGCAAAAATGGGTATGTTTGAAGGAATAGTGGTTCGAACAATGTTGTATGGTTGCAAGACGTGGGCTATGGATAGAGTTGTGCGCAGGAGGATGGATGTGCTGGAAATGAGATGTTTGAGGACAATGTGTGGTGTGAGGTGGTTTGATCGAGTAAGTAACGTAAGGGTAAGAGAGATGTGTGGAAATAAAAAGAGCGTGGTTGAGAGAGCAGAAGAGGGTGTTTTGAAATGGTTTGGGCACATGGAGAGAATGAGTGAGGAAAGATTGACCAAGAGGATATATGTGTCGAAGGTGGAGGGAACGAGGAGAAGTGGGAGACCGAATTGGAGGTGGAAAGATGGAGTGAAAAAGATTTTGTGTGATTGGGGCCTGAACATGCAGGAGGGTGAAAGGAGGGCAAGAAATAGAGTGAATTGGATCGATGTGGTATACCAGGGTTGACGTGCTGTCAGTGGATTGAATCAGGGCATGTGAAGCGTCTGGGGTAAACCTTGGAAAGCTGTGTAGGTATGTATATTTGCATGTGTGGACGTATGTATATACATGTGTATGGGGGTGGATTGGGCCATTTCTTTCGTCTGTTTCCTTGTGCTACCTCGCAAACGCGGGAGACAGCGACAAAGCAAAAAAAAAAGAAAAAAAAAATATATATATATATATTATATATATATTATATATTATATCATACTTTGTCGCTGTCTCCCGCATTAGCGAGGTAGCACAAGGAAACAGATGAAGAAAGGCCAAACCCATCCACATACACATGTATATACATAAACATAAACATCCACACACGCACTTATACATACCTAAACATTTCAAAATATACATATATATATCTTCTTCTTTCTTTTTGCTTTGTCGCTGTCTCCCGCGTTTGCGAGGTAGCGCAAGGAAACAGACGAAAGAAATGGCCCAACCCACCCCCAATACACATGTATATACATACGTCCACACACGCAAATATACATACCTACACAGCTTTCCATGGTTTACCCCAAACGCTTCACATGCCTTGATTCAATCCACTGACAGCACGTCAACCCCGGTATACCACATCGCTCCAATTCACTCTATTCCTTGCCCTCCTTTCACCCTCCTGCATGTTCAGGCCCCGATCACACAAAATCTTTTTCACTCCATCTTTCCACCTCCAATTTGGTCTCCCTCTTCTCCTCGTTCCCTCCACCTCCGACACATATATCCTCTTGGTCAATCTTTCCTCACTCATTCTCTCCATGTGACCAAACCATTTCAAAATACCCTCTTCTGCTCTCTCAACCACGCTCTTTTTATTTCCACACATCTCTCTTACCCTTACGTTACTTACTCGATCAAACCACCTCACACCACACATTGTCCTCAAACATCTCATTTCCAGCACATCCATCCTCCTGCGCACAACTCTATCCATAGCCCACGCCTCGCAACCATACAACATTGTTGGAACCACTATTCCTTCAAACATACCCATTTTTGCTTTCCGAGATAATGTTCTCGACTTCCACACATTCTTCAAGGCTCCCAGAATTTTCGCCCCCTCCCTCACCCTGTGATCCACTTCCGCTTCCATGGTTCCATCCGCTGCCAGATCCACTCCCAGATATCTAAAACACTTCACTTCCTCCAGTTTTTCTCCATTCAAACTCACCTCCCAATTGACTTGACCCTCAACCCTACTGTACCTAATAACCTTGCTCTTATTCACGTTTACTCTTAACTTTCTTCTTTCACACACTTTACCAAACTCAGTCACCAGCTTCTGCAGTTTCTCACATGAATCAGCCACCAGCGCTGTATCATCAGCGAACAACAACTGACTCACTTCCCAAGCTCTCTCATCCCCAACAGACTTCATACTTGCCCCGCTTTCCAAAACTCTTGCATTCACCTCCCTAACAACCCCATCCATAAACAAATTAAACAACCATGGAGACATCACACACCCCTGCCGCAAACCTACATTCACTGAGAACCAATCACTTTCCTCTCTCCCTACACGTACACATGCCTTACATCCTCGATAAAAACTTTTCACTGCTTCTAACAACTTGCCTCCCACACCATATATTCTTAATACCTTCCACAGAGCATCTCTATCAACTCCATCATATGCCTTCTCCAGATCCATAAATGCTACATACAAATCCATTTGCTTTTCTAAGTATTTCTCACGTACATTCTTCAAAGCAAACACCTGATCCACACATCCTCTACCACTTCTGAAACCACACTGCTCTTCCCCAATCTGATGCTCTGTACATGCCTTCACCCTCTCAATCAATACCCTCCCATATAATTTGCCAGGAATACTCAACAAACTTATACCTCTGTAATTTGAGCACTCACTCTTATCCCCTTTGCCTTTGTACAATGGCACTATGCACGCATTCCGCCAATCCTCAGGCACCTCACCATGAGAGTTGGGGTGAGAGAGTATCATTAAATTTTAGGGAGAATAAAAAGATGTTCTGGAAGGAGGTAAATAAAGTGCGTAAGACAAGGGAGCAAATGGGAACTTCAGTGAAGGGCGCAAATGGGGAGGTGATAACAAGTAGTGGTGATGTGAGGAGATGTAGTGAGTATTTTGAAGGTTTGTTGAATGTGTTTGATGATAGAGTGGCAGATATATGGTGTTTTGGTCGAGGTGGTGTGCAAAGTGCGAGTGTTAGGGAAAATGATTTGGTAAACAGAGAAGAGGTAGTAAAAGCTTTGCGGAAGATGAAAGCCGGCAAGGCAGCAGGTTTGGATGGTATTGCAGTGGAATTTATTAAAAAAGGGGGTGACTGTATTGTTGACTGGTTGGTAAGGTTATTTAATGTATGTATATATATATATATATATATATATATATATATATATATATTTTTTTTTTTTTTTTTTTTTTTTATACTTTGTCGCTGTCTCCCGCGTTTGCGAGGTAGCGCAAGGAAACAGACGAAAGAAATGGCCCAACCCCCCCCCATACACATGTACATACACACGTCCACACACGCAAATATACATACCTACACAGCTTTCCATGGTTTACCCCAGACGCTTCACATGCCTTGATTCAATCCACTGACAGCACGTCAAACCCTGTATACCACATCGCTCCAATTCACTCTATTCCTTGCCCTCCTTTCACCCTCCTGCATGTTCAGGCCCCGATCACACAAAATCTTTTTCACTCCATCTTTCCACCTCCAATTTGGTCTCCCTCTTCTCCTCGTTCCCTCCACCTCCGACACATATATCCTCTTGGTCAATCTTTCCTCACTCATTCTCTCCATGTGCCCAAACCATTTCAAAACACCCTCTTCTGCTCTCTCAACCACGCTCTTTTTATTTCCACACATCTCTCTTACCCTTACGTTACTTACTCGATCAAACCACCTCACACCACACATTGTCCTCAAACATCTCATTTCCAGCACATCCATCCTCCTGCGCACAACTCTATCCATAGCCCACGCCTCGCAACCATACAACATTGTTGGAACCACTATTCCTTCAAACATACCCATTTTTTCTTTCCGAGATAATGTTCTCGACTTCCACACATTTTTCAAGGCTCCCAAAATTTTCGCCCCCTCCCCCACCCTATGATCCACTTCCGCTTCCATGGTTCCATCCGCTGACAGATCCACTCCCAGATATCTAAAACACTTCACTTCCTCCAGTTTTTCTCCATTCAAACTCACCTCCCAATTGACTTGACCCTCAACCCTACTGTACCTAATAACCTTGCTCTTATTCACATTTACTCTTAACTTTCTTCTTCCACACACTTTACCAAACTCAGTCACCAGCTTCTGCAGTTTCTCACATGAATCAGCCACCAGCGCTGTATCATCAGTGAACAACAACTGACTCACTTCCCAAGCTCTCTCATCCCCAACAGACTTCATACTTGCCCCTCTTTCCAGGACTCTTGCATTTACCTGCCTAACAACCCCATCCATAAACAAATTAAACAACCATGGAGACATCACACACCCCTGCCGCAAACCTACATTCACTGAGAACCAATCACTTTCCTCTCTTCCTACACGTACACATGCCTTACATCCTCGATAAAAACTTTTCACTGCTTCTAACAACTTGCCTCCCACACCATATATTCTTAATACCTTCCACAGAGCATCTCTATCAACTCTATCGTATGCCTTCTCCAGATCCATAAATGCTACATACAAATCCATTTGCTTTTCTAAGTATTTCTCACATACATTCTTCAAAGCAAACACCTGATCCACACATCCTCTACCACTTCTGAAACCGCACTGCTCTTCCCCAATCTGATGCTCTGTACATGCCTTCACCCTCTCAATCAATACCCTCCCATATAATTTACCAGGAATACTCAACAAACTTATACCTCTGTAATTTGAGCACTCACTCTTATCCCCTTTGCCTTTGTACAATGGCACTATGCACGCATTCCGCCAATCCTCAGGCACCTCACCATGAGTCATACATACATTAAATAACCTTACCAACCAGTCAACAATACAGTCACCCCCTTTTTTAATAAATTCCACTGCAATACCATCCAAACCTGCTGCCTTGCCGGCTTTCATCTTCCGCAAAGCTTTTACTACCTCTTCTCTGTTTACCAAATCATTTTCCCTAACCCTCTCACTTTGCACACCACCTCGACCAAAACACCCTATATCTGCCACTCTGTCATCAGACACATTCAACAAACCTTCAAAATACTCATTCCATCTCCTTCTCACATCACCACTACTTGTTATCACCTCCCCATTTACGCCCTTCACTGAAGTTCCCATTTGCTCCCTTGTCTTACGCACCCTATTTACCTCTTTCCAGAACATCTTTTTATTCTCCCTAAAATTTACTGATAGTCTCTCACCCCAACTCTCATTTGCCCTTTTTTTCACCTCTTGCACCTTTCTCTTGACCTCCTGTCTCTTTCTTTTATACTTCTCCCACTCAATTGCATTTTTTCCCTGCAAAAATCGTCCAAATGCCTCTCTCTTCTCTTTCACTAATACTCTTACTTCTTCATCCCACCACTCACTACCCTTTCTAAACACCCCACCTCCCACTCTTCTCATGCCACAAGCATCTTTTGCGCAATCCATCACTGATTCCCTAAATACATCCCATTCCTCCCCCACTCCCCTTACTTCCATTGTTCTCACCTTTTTCCATTCTGTACACAGTCTCTCCTGGTACTTCCCCACACAGGTCTCCTTCCCAAGCTCACTTACTCTCACCACCTTCTTCACCCCAACATTCACTCCTCTTTTCTGAAAACCCATACTAATCTTCACCTTAGCCTCCACAAGATAATGATCAGACATCCCTCCAGTTGCACCTCTCAGCACATTAACATCCAAAAGTCTCTCTTTCGCACGCCTGTCAATTAACACGTAATCCAATAACACGTAATCCAATATATATATATATATATATATATATATATATATATATATATATATATATATATATATATATATATATTTATATAATCCCTGGGGATAGGGGAGAAAGAATACTTCCCATGTATTCCCTTCGTGTCATAGAAGGCGACTAAAAGGGAAGGGAGCGGGGGGCTGGAAATCCTCCCCTCTCATTATTTTTTTAAATTTTCCAAAAGAAGGAACAGAGAAGGGGGCCAGGTGAGGATATTCCCTCAAAGGCCCAGTTCTCTGTTCTTAACGCTACCTCGCTAACACAGGAAATGGCGAATAGTTTGAAAAAAAGAAAAAAAGAAATATATATGTCTGTGTATATGTATATGTATGTATATATGCATGTAGAGGTGTTAACATGTATGCATGTGTATATGAGTGGATGAACCATTCTCTGTCTGTTATCCTGCACTACCTCACAAATGTAGGAAACAGCAATCAAGTATAATGATAATAAAAAAAAGATATGTATTGTATACGATGTCACCTTGATATTTCTTTACCCCATAGAAACAGTGCATTGGTGTAGAAACATGATATTCTTTATCCCACAGAAACAGTACATTGGCGTAGAAACAAGCAGTAAGGGAGTCACTGTTGGGGAATTTGTTGTATTCCATGTGCGATCCAATTTCAACATGGACTCCTTCCACTACCTGGTAAGTTTTCATGATCTGTGGTATTATTTTTTGAGTCTTGAATCTTATATTCATCAGCATAATTATCTTTTTGTAGTTACCTTAATGTATTGAATTGATAAGTGTTTTTAACTCCATCTGCATGTAATTAAACTACAAATGAAAGGTACCTTTGTTGAAAGTCTGTCTTTGTCAGTTGACAGAAAATACAGTTTTGTAGAAAACATGCTTTGCTTCAAAAGATTTCATTGTTTCTCCTGCTCATGCATGGAGTGCAACTCTGAGCTGCAGGAACACCCTGGGGTTGTATGATAATTATGATGCAGTATGGGTAGAGATCTGTAAACTTGTAGGTCCCCATCTTTTGAACTTTCTTTACTATCAAGTAGTGTACTTTGCTTTTAATGATACTTTGGTCCTCGTTTCAACCCTGTCATATATTGCCATTGTTTACATCTTTGTGTTGGTTTCTTTTTCATACTTGTTCATTGTTTCTCTCATACCAAGATAACAACAGGAACTGATAAAGTATGGCCTCTTTCTGTGATGTGCAATGCACTGAAGACCAGAGCCCCCTAGCCAATGCCAAGCTCCACAGACCTTCCTTTGGTTTTCCTTGACCATTACAAATGCCACAGCTTATCCCAGTGACAGCACATCTTCCCCTTAACATTGTTTCATATCTTTCAGTCCAACGCATACTTAACACCCTCACCCTCACACTCTTATATGTGTTCAAAGTATCTTTGACTGTTTCTTTCCATATCATCCTCAGTCCCCTTATTCTTGTTTCCTCTGTTTCTGACATATATACCTTCTTAGTCAGTCTCTTCTCACTCATCCTTCCCATATGTCCACACCATTTCAGGATGACTACAATACCATCAAAGACCATCATCTTTGCCCTCCCAGATAGTGACCTCTCATTCCACTCCTTCCCCAGTGGATCCAGGTCCTTAACCCCCTCACCAATCCTGCCTAACTTCAGCTTCCAAGGCTCCACCTACTGCCATGTCTACTTCCAGATAACTTAAATGCTCTTCTTCCTCTAAGTTCTCTCCATTCTAAATCACACTCCAATCAGCCTTGTCTTACCCCTGCTAAACTTGATAACTTTACTTTTCTTCACATTATCTCTCATCTCCTTTCACACACTCTCCCAGACTCATGCACAAATTTCTGCAATTTCCTACCCAACACTGGCACTACACAGTGTCGTCAGTAAACAGCAACTGACTCTCCTCCCAGGCCACTCCACCCCTCTACCTGCAACAGACTGCAGACATGCCACTTTCTCCAAGACCCTCTCAGTTACCTCTCTTACCACCCTATCCATAAAGAGATTGAACATTGATGGTGATATCATACATCTTTGCCACAGACCCACCTTTGTATGGAATCGCTCACTATTCCTTCATTCTACTGGTACAAATACCTTGCTCTTTTGATATAAACTCCTCACTGCTTCTAGTAGCTTTCATACCACCAAACATAACACCATCTACAAAGCATTACTTCCAACCCTGTCCAATGTTTTTTCAAGAAGCATAAATGACTTACCAATCCCTCTCCTTCTTCAAGTATTTCTCACACAGATTCTTGAAAGCAAATACATGATCTTCTGATCCTGTACCATATGTTAGTCAATGCTCATGATTATTTATGGATGCTAATAATGTGTTTTTGTGTTCACAGATTAGTTAATCTTTTCTGTATTTCATACATGCTCACCATTTCTTGCATTAGCAAGGTAGCACTGGAAACCAACAAAAAAATGGCCTTATTCATTCACATCCACTTTCTAGCTTTCATGTATAGTGCACTAAAGCCAGAACCCCCAATCCACAGTCAGACCTATCAGACCTTTCTGTGATTTCCCTTGACTGATTCATATGCCCTGGTTCAGCCCACTGACAGCATGTTGTCCCATATAAACCACATCACTCCATATCGCTGTATCCCAAGCATGCCTCACACCCTCTTGCATTTTCATACCCCAAGTTTTCATGCCATCTTTTACTCCATCCTTCCACCTCCCTCTTTCACCATTTTCGTTGTTCTTCCACTTCTGGCATGTATACCCTCTTAGACATCCTTTCCTCACTCATCCTATCCATATGTCCAAACCATTTCAGCTCTTTCATACATAATCTTCTTACTGTCACATTTCTCTCTTACCTTATCATTTTTCATTTGATTAACCCTCCATACACCATGTATGTACAGCTAGTCCTCAAACATTTCTTTTCCAACAACATTCACCATATCCTTTGCATTTTTGTCTGAAGCCCATGCCTTTCATCCATATATCACTGAGGGAATTACTGTGCCGTGACATACCCATCTTTGCCTATAAAGACAGTGACCTCTCTTTCCACATATTAATCAATCCTCCTTAGGACTTTGCAGTCTCACCCAACCTATGGCTCACTTCAGCTCCCATGTTCCATTTGCTGCCATATCCACTCCCAGATATTTAAAACACTTCATTTTCTCCAAGTCTTCTCCATTCAAATTCACTCTCCATATAATATGTCTCTTAACTGCTAAACTTATTAACTTTGCTTTTATTCACATTTACTCCAAACTTTCTTTTTTCACAGACTCCCCCAGACTCAAAAACCAACATTTGCATTTTCTCACTTGTAACTACCACCAGCGCTGTATCATTAGCAAACAACAATTGCTTCATCTCCCAGGCCACCCCCACCTCAGCAGACTGCATACTTGCTCTTCTCTATAGGATCCTTGTATTAACCTCCCTCACCACCCCATCCAAAAACAGATCAAACAGCCGTGCTGACATCACGCACCCCTGCTGCAGACCTATCTCTATCTGAAATCACTCACCCTCCCCTTTACTTACTCATGCACATGCCTTACTTTCTTGTCAAAAACTTCTCACTACAACTAATAGCTTTCTTCCCAATGTGTATATTCATAGCACCTTTCACAGAGCATTTCTGTCAATGTTATCATATGTATTCTTCATACATACAACTCCATCTGTTTCTCAAAGAATTTCTTTTAAATATTCAAAAGAGCCACCTGATCCACACATTCTTTACCACCTCTAAAACCACATTGTTTCCAGTCATTCTGCTGCTCAGTGAATACCACTAGCCTCTCAGCCACTCCTCTTCCATACAACTTACCAGGCAAATTCAACAAACTTACACCTTTGTAATTTAAGCATTCACATTTGTGCCTCTTGCCTTCCTACTCCACATATACTTAAGTATGTCCCTCTTTTCAAAATGAGGATTGGGAATATGGGAGAAAGAATTATACCCACTTATTTCCTGTATGTTGTAGGAGGTGACTAAGAAGGGTGGGAGTGTGGGATGGAAACCTTCTTCCTTTATTTCAATTTCTTAGAAAAGATGATAGAAAACAAAAAATGAGCTAAGAGAGGCGTGCTCAATCTCCTTGAAAGCTCAGGCTGGGATATGTGAAAGTGCATGACCTTGACCAAGATGAGAATAAAAAAGAGATAGGTAGTATGTTTGAGAAGAGAATCCTGGATGTTTTATCTTTGAATGAAACAACTCAAGAGTAAAGAGTACAGGGGAAGAAGAGTTTGGAAATGTCGTTAGGGGTAAAGTCAGGGTTTAGTGTCAGGGTACGAGCTAAGGAAGGGATAGCTCTACTGCTGAAGCAAGAGTTGTGTGACTGTGTAAAAGATTGTAAAGAACTGAGCTACAGACTGATGTGGGTAAATATGAAATTGAATTAAGAGAGATGGGTGATTATTATTGCTCATGCACCTGGCCACAAGAAGAAAGATAAAGAGATGTGACTATTTTGGGAGCACCTAAGTGAGTGTGTTAGCTGTTTAGATACAAGAAACTGGGCAGTATTGATAGGTGATTTGAATGTGAAATTGTATAATGTTGCAGTTAAGGGTGTATCGGGGGGATGCTTAGGGTATCCAGTGTTATGTATAGAAATGGTGAACAGCTTGTGGAGTTGTGTGCTGAAACAGGACGATTTAGAATACCTTTTTTAAAAAGAGGGATATATCCATGTATACATGAGTGAGAGGGAAAGATGGAAAGTGGGCATTATTGGATCACATACTAATTGATAGGCATGCAAAAGAGAGACTCTTGAATATGAATGTGTTAAGAGGAGCAGTTGGTGGGGTATCTGATCATTACCTGGCAGAGGCAAGGATGAAGATTTGTAGAGGTTTTTGACAAAGAGGAAATTATGTAGGTGTAATGAGGATGGTGAAAGTAAGTGAGGTTGGAAAATAGACAAGTGTGATGAATACCTGAAGAGATTAAATGTAGAATGACAAAAGGTGGGTGTAGATGAAACTAGGGGAGTGGGTGAGGAATGGAAGATATTTAGCAGTGCAAGAGATGTGTGTGGCATGTGTAAGGTGAGAAATGGACAAGTGAGAAAGGGTAGGGAATGGTGAGATGACCAAGTAAAGTTAACACTGAAAGAGGAGCGAGGTGTATGGGTAGTACTTACAGGGAGTGAGTGCAATTGATTGGGAAATGTACAAGAGAAAATGGCAGGAGATCAAGAGGAAGTTGCAAGGGTTGAAAAAGATGAATGTTTGGGGTGAGCAAGTATTTTCAAACAGGCAGTAATGAAGTGAAGAGGAGTTAGAGTGAGTATTGTTGTTTTTGATAACAGTGTGGTGGATGTAAGGTGTTTGGGTTTGGGGGTTATTTGAAGTTGGTTTGGTGAAAAGATATGAGATGGAGAAAACCTTGAGCAAGATGAAATGTGGCAAGGTGGCTGAAGTGTATTGTAGCTGAATTGCTTTCGAAAGGGGTGACATTTTTGTTGATTGGTTAGTTAGGATTTTCTGATTAGTTAGGATTTTCACTGTATTCATGAATCATAATGGAGAGCCTGAAGATTAGCAGAATGCAGTTTTTTTGCCTTTGTATAAAGGCAAGGGGGATGAAGGTGAGTGTTCGTTTGACAGAGTTACTAGTTTATTGAGTGTACCTGGTGAGTTGTGTGAAAGAGAGGTGATTAAGAGTGTTAATATGCTCAGAGCATCAGCATGGGGAGGAACAATGTAGTTTCTGAAGGGGTCGAGGATCTGTGGTTCAGGTGTTTGCTTTGGAAAATGTTTGTGAGAGATACTTAGAAAAACAGATGGATTCGTACGTGGAATATGTGAATCTAGAGAAAGCATATGATAGGATTGATAGAGATACTTTGGGGAAGGTCCTGTGAATATATGGTGTGGGAGGAAAGATGACAGAAGCAATGAGGTGCTTTTATCAAGGAAGTAAGGCATGTGTGTTTGTGAGTGGGTAGGGAGGAGTTAGAGTGGTTCCAGGTGAAGGTAGTTGTATGGAAGGGGTGTCATATTACCATGGCTGTTTTGTCTGCTTATGGTTGGGGTGGTGAGGGAGGTAAATGAAAGGATCTTGGAGAGGAGCAGATATGCAGTCTGCTGGAGGTGGAGGGCCCAGGAGGGGAGTCAGTTGTTTGCTGATGATATGGCACTGGTGGTATTTTCAAGTGAAAAATTGCAGAGGCTGATTTCTGAGTCTGAGTGAGTTTGTTAAAGGAAAAATTTGAAAGTAGATGCAAATGAAAGCAAGTTTATTACGTTTAGCATTGAAGAAACAGGTTAGTGGTATTTGAGTCTGAATGGAGAGAACTTGGAGGAAGTGGAATATTATGGCAGGTAATGAAACCATGGGAACTGGAGTGAGCCATAGGGTAGATGAGGGGCAAAGGTCCTTGAGTGCATTGAGGAATGTTTGAAGAGAGAGGCATTGTAGTTATGGGCAAAAATTGGTACATGTGATGGTATAGTAGTGTCATTGGTGAATGTGGATGTGAAGTGTATGCTTTAGACAGTATGTAAAAGATAGGGTAAAAGTGCTGGAAATGAAACATTTGAGGTGGGTTGATCGAGTAGGTAATGATAGGGTAAGAGAGAGATGTATGAAAGAGTTGAAGAGGTTATGCTGAAACAGTTTGGATATATGGAGAAGCTGATTAAGTAAAGGATGACTAAGAGAGTATAAATATCAAAAGTGGAGGGAACAAGGAAGAGGGCAAAACCAAAGAGAAGGTGGAAGGATGGAGGAAAAGATGCCTTGAAAGCTTGGGCCCATGCTTGTAGGAGGGTGTAAGGTGTGCAAGAAATAGAACAATTTGGAATCATGCAGTTTACAGGGAATGATGGGCTGTAGATGGGCTGAAGCAGGGCATATCAAGCATAGAGAGAACTGGATTAATTTACATTACCTATTGAGATAATTGTCAGTTGATGTTAACCTACCACTCTGGTTAGATATCATGTTCTCATGAATTGTCAATTTGATTTTCCCAGATTATGGCGAAGGAAATGATCCTGTATGCTGGTTTGGAAGTGCTAGACAGAACCAGCCGTGCCAGTGTCAAAACAGTGTCAGTGCCAGTGAGCTCAGAGATGGCACCAGCATTCAAGATTATTGTATATCATCTCACCCAGAGTAATGAGATTATTTCAGATTCTCTTACCATACCTGTGGATGGCATTTCAAGTCATAAGGTAGAGTGCAGTTTGACCATTTTTGTAATTCAGCCTCATATCACAGGCCTAAGAGTTAGTATGTTAACATTTTTCCTCTTTCATATCTCTCAGAATCTACCATTACCAATTGCATGGCCCCAGACAGTGAGGTGAGGTGAGAGCTAACATAAGTAGGTTATCAGATGTTTTTCATATTTTCTCCATTTTGTTTGTAATTCTCTGAATGATTATTGATTTTTGAGATGGTTGAGAATTAGGAGGAAGAAAAGTTTTACTATTTTTTCTTTTCTACTCGCTTCCTTTTTCTGGCATTAGTGAGATAGCATCAGGAACTGATGAAGAAATGGTCTTATTTGCTCTCTCCTATTCTCTAGCTTTCACATGTAATGCACCAAAACCACAGCATCACATCCATAACTAAGTCCCACAGTCCTTCAGAGTCCTGGCTGCTCTATATTCCTTGATTCAGTCTGTTAACTGCATGTCACCCCTTATATACCTTATACCTTCAGTGCGCTCTATCCTGTGAATGCCTCACAATCTCCTGCATGCTCAGGCTCTGAGCTTTCAAAACTGTCTACACTCTTTCCTTCCATTTCCTTGTTTGTCCCCTCATTCTCCTTGTCTCCCCAAAGTCTGATGCATAATCTTTGTCAAACCTTCTCTCTCATTCTCACCATGTGTCCAAACCATTTCAGTTCCCCCTCTTTAGGTTTATCAACTATACTCTACTTATTACTACACTTCTCTCATTCCCTATCATTTCTTACTTGATCAACCCTCCTAACACTACCTATTGTCATCAGACATTTCATTTTCAGCACTCACCCTCTTCACTGCATTTTTATCTGTAGCCTATGCCTCTCATCCATACAACACTGTCAGGAGTATTGTATTTTCAAATATGCCTCATCTTTGCCCTTTCAGATAGTGACTTTTCTTCCCACATTCCTCATTGCACCCAGGACCTTAACCCCCTCTTCAACTATATGACTCACCTCAGCTCCCATGGTTCCATTTGCTGCCATGTCCACTCCCAGGTATCTAAAACATTTCGCATCCTACCATATTTTCTCTATTCAAGCTCATGCTCCAACTAACTTTTATTTCTCCAGCTTTAAATCACATTTACTCTCATTTTTCTTCAGTCACACACTCTTGTTACCTCAGAAACCTGTTCAGCAATTATTCACTTAAATCTACCAGCAGCCAATAACTGACTGACTTCCCAAGTGCCTCCACCTATGCCCCTTTCCCCATTTCCTCACCACTCCATCTACTCAGTCACTTCCCTCACCACTTCATCTATAAACAGAATGAATAGCCATGGTAGTAACACTTTCTTACCGCATACCTATCTTCACCTGAAATCACTCTCACTCCCCTCCATTAAATGGACACATGGTCTGCTTTTTTGCTAAAAACTCATCACTGCTTCTAATAGCTTTCTTTCCATGCCATATATTCTTACATCCTCCCTAAAGCATCTTGAATCAGCCCTCTCATATGCTTTCTCGAGATCCATAAATGCCATTTACAGATCCGTCTGTTTCCCCAGGTATTTCCTCACATGTTTTTCAAAGCAGATGCATGGTCCACACATCCTCTGCCACTTCAAAAACCACATTGTTCTTCCTCAATTTGATGCTCTATGAATGCCACCACCCTTTTAACCACAACTCTCACACACAACTTACCAGGCACAGTCAGATTATAAATTGCTGTTACCCATGTAGTGTCAAACAATATGACAAATTAGTGAAAAATTCAGAACAAAGCTTTCGCATCTGGCTTCGCATAGAGAGCCTTGCTTTCCTTATATTAGAATATGTGGAGTCACCAGTGATGCTCTTCCTGTCACTTGCCATAATTGAGTGACATTGCAGTTATGCATACCAACCCTGTCAAGATGACAAGAGTGTAGTCTTCAGTTTGAAATCCATCACACCCAGTGGTGAAAGTAATTCATGGTCTGACTGTACACTAATCAAACATGTACCTCTTATACCTCTAATTCGAACATTCACCTTTACCCCCCTTGCCTTTATACATTGGCATTATAAAGGCAATACACCAGTCCTCAGGCATCTTACCATGATTAATATGTACACTTCATATGTACACTGGAAATCCTAACTAACCTATCAACAACTCAGACACCTATTCCTTTAGAAATTCAACAGCACCATCTTCTACTCCACCCAGCTTGCCACATATCTTTCTCAGCAAGGATTTGGCCACCTCTTCTCTTTTCACCAAACCACTTGTGATAACTTTCACTTTGCATACCACATGAGGAATTCGTGGGAAGTATTCTTTCTCCCCTATCCCCAGGGATATATGTATTATGAATATATTTTTGGAGCATGAATCTATGATAAATGCATTACAAATATATTCTAGATTAACTAATGACTTAAAAACATTTGGAAATTATAGTAATTCACACATAGGTTCTTTGGATTCATAGTTCATCTGTCCATAGGTAATTAGACAGATTGATAGATAGATTTGGTCTCCCACGTCTCCTTGTTCCCTCCACCTCTGACACATATATCCTCTTTGTCAATCTTTCCTCACTCATTCTCTCCATGTGTCCAAACAATTTCAACACATCCTCTTCTCTCTCAGCCACACTCTTTTTATTTCCACACATCTCTCTTATCCTTTAACTACTTACTCAATCAAACCACCTCACACCACATATTTTCCTCAAACATCTCACTTCCAACATATCCACCCTCATCTGCATAACCCTATCTATAGCCCACAACTTGAAACCATATAACCATATAACATTGTTGGAACCACTATTCCTTCAAACATACCCATTTTTGCTTTCCGAGATAATGTTCTCGCCTTCCACACATTTTTCAACGCTCCCAGAACTTTCGCCCCCTTCACCACCCTGTGACTCACTTCCGCTTACATGGTTCCATCCACTGCCAAATCCACTCCCAGATATCTAAAACACTTCACTTCCTTCTGTTTTTCTCCATTCAAACTTACCTCCCAATTGACTTGTCCCCCAACCCTACTGTACCTAATAACCTTGCTCTTATTCACATTTACTCGGCTTTCTTCTTTCACACACTTTACCAAACTCAGTCACCGGCTTCTGCAGTTTCTCACATAAATCAGCCACCAGCGCTGTATCATCAGCGAACAACTAACTCACTTCCCAAGTCCTCTCATCCACAACAGACTGCATACTTGCCCCTCTCTTCAAAACTCTTGCATTCACCTCCCTAACAACCCCATCCATAAACAAATTTAACAGCTATGGAGACATCACACACCCCTGCTGCAAACTGACATTCACTGAGAACCAATCACTTTCCTCTCTTCCCACTTGTACACATGCCTTACATCCTCGATAAAAACTTTTCACTGCTTCTTGATACCTTCCACAGAGCATCTCTAACATATGCCTTCTCTAGATCCATAAATGCTACATACAAATCCATTTGCTTTTCTAAGTATTTCTCACATACATTCTTCAAAGCAAACACCTGATCCACACATCCTCTACCTTCTGAAACCACACTGCTCTTCCCCAATCTGATGTTCTGTACATTCCTTCACCCTCTCAATCAATACCCTCCCATATAATTTCCCAGAAATACTCAACAAGCTTATACCTCTGTAATTTGAACACTCACCTTTATCCCCTTTCCTTTGTACAGTGGCACTATGCATGCATTCTGCCAATCATCAGGCACTTCACCATAAGCCAAACATACATTCAATACCCTCACCAACTAGTCAATAACACAGTCACCCTCTTTTTTAATAAATTCCACTGGAATACCATCCAAATCCGCTGCCTTGCCAGCTTTCATCTCCCACAAAGCTTTCAATACCTCCTCTCTGTTTACCAAATCATTCTCCCTGACCCTCTCACTTCACACACCACCTTGACCAAAACACTCTTTATCTGCCACTCTATCATGTAACACATTCAACAAACCTTCAAAGTACTCACTCCATCTCCTTCTTTCATCACCACTACCTGTTATTACCTCCCCATTATCCCCCTTCACAGATGTTCCCGTTTGTTCTCTTGTCTTATGCACTTTATTTACCTCCTTCCAAAACATCTTTTTATTCTCCCTAAAATTGAATGACACTCTCTCACCACAACTCATTTGCCCTCTTTCTTACCTCTTGCACCTTTCTTTTGAACTGCCTCTTTCTTTTATACATCTCCTAGTCATTTACACTACTTCCCTGCAAAAATAGTCCAAATGCCTCTCTCTTCTCTTTCACTAATAATCTTACTTCTTCATCCCACTCACTACTCTTTCTAATCTGCCCACCTCCCACGCTTCTCATGCCACAAGCATCTTTTGCGCAAGCCATTACTGCTTCCCTAAATACATCCCATTCCTCCTCCACTCCCCTTATGTCCTTTGCTCTCACCTTTTTCCATTCTGCATTCAGTCTCTCCTGGTACTTCCTCACACAAATCTCCTTCCCAAGCTCACTTACTCTCACCACTCTCTTCACCCCAACATTCTCTCTTCTTTTCTGAAAATCTCTACAAATCTTCAGCTTCGCCTCACAAGATAATGATCAGACATCCCTCCAGTTGCACCTCTCAGCATATTAACATCCAAAAGTCTCTCTTTCATGCGCCTTTCAATTAACACGTACTCCAGTAACGGTCTCTGGCCATCTCTCCTACTTACATATATATACTTATGTATATCTCTCTTTTTAAACCAGGTATTCCCAATCATGAGTCCTTTTTCAGCATAGAAATCTACAAGCTCTTCACCATTTCCATTTACGATACTGAACACCCCATGTACACCAATTATTCCCTCAACTGCCACATTACTCACTTTTGCATTCAAATCACCCATCACTATAACCCAGACTCTTGCATCAAAACTGCTCACACACTCACTCAGCTGCTCCCAAAATACTTGCCTCTCCTGATCTTTCTTCTCATGCCCAGGTGCATATGCACCAATAATCACCCATCTCTCTCCATCCACCTTCAGTTTTACCCATATCAATCTAAGTTTACTTTCTTATACTTACACTCTTATCACATACTCCCACAACTCCTGTTTCAGGAGTAGTGCTGCTCCTTCCTTTGCTCTTGTCCGCTCATCAACCCCTGACTTAATCCCAAGACATTCCCAAACCACTCTTCCCCTTTACCCTTGAGCTTCATTTCACCCAGAGCCAAAACATCCAGGTTCCTTTCCTGAAGCATACTACCTGTCTCTCCTTTTTTCTCGTATTGGTTACATCCACTTACATTTAGACACCCAAGTCTGAGACTTTGAGTAGGATGAGCACTTCCCGCGTGACTCCTTCTTCTGTTTCCCCTTTTAGAAAGTTAAAATACAAGGAGGGGAGGGTTTCCAGCCCCCTGCTCCTGTCCCCTATAGTCGCCTTGTATGACTTGCGGGGAATGCGTGGGAAATATTCTTTCTCCCCCATCCATGGGGACATATATGTATATTATTATTATTATTATGATACTTTGTCGCTGTCTCCCGCGTTTGCGAGGTAGCGCAAGGAAACAGACGAAAGAAATGGCCCAACCCCCCCCACACACATGTATATACATACGTCCACACACGCAAATATACATACCTACACAGCTTTCCATGGTTTACCCCAGACGCTTCACATGCCTTGCTTCAATCCACTGACAGCACGTCAACCCCGGTATACCACATCGCTCCAATTCACTCTATTCCTTGCCCTCCTTTCACCCTCCTGCATGTTCAGGCCCCGATCACACAAAATCTTTTTCACTCCATCTTTCCACCTCCAATTTGGTCTCCCTCTTCTCCTTGTTCCCTCCACCTCCGACACATATATCCTCTTGGTCAATCTTTCCTCACTCATCCTCTCCATGTGCCCAAACCACTTCAAAACACCCTCTTCTGCTCTCTCAACCACGCTCTTTTTATTTCCACACATCTCTCTTACCCTTATGTTACTCACTCGATCAAACCACCTCACACCACACATTGTCCTCAAACATCTCATTTCCAGCACATCCATCCTCCTGCGCACAACTCTATCCATAGCCCACGCCTCGCAACCATACAACATTGTTGGAACCACTATTCCTTCAAACATACCCATTTTTGCTTTCCGAGATAATGTTCTCGACTTCCACACATTCTTCAAGGCCCCCAGGATTTTCGCCCCCTCCCCCACCCTATGATCCACTTCCACTTCCATGGTTCCATCCGCTGCCAGATCCACTCCCAGATATCTAAAACACTTCACTTCCTCCAGTTTTTCTCCATTCAAACTCACCTCCCAATTGACTTGACCCTCAACCCTACTGTACCTAATAACCTTGCTCTTATTCACATTTACTCTTAACTTTCTTCTTCCACACACTTTTCCAAACTCAGTCACCAGCTTCTGCAGTTTCTCACATGAATCAGCCACCAGCGCTGTATCATCAGCGAACAACAACTGACTCACTTCCCAAGCTCTCTCATCCCCAACAGACTTCAAACTTGCCCCTCTTTCCAAAACTCTTGCATTTACCTTCCTAGCAACCCCATCCATAAACAAATTAAACAACCATGGAGACATCACACACCCCTGCCGCAAACCTACATTCACTGAGAACCAAATGTTTACCAAATCATTTTCCCTAACCCTCTCACTTTGCACACCACCTCGACCAAAACACCCTATATCTGCCACTCTATCATCAAACACATTCAACAAACCTTCAAAATACTCACTCCATCTCCTTCTCACATCACCACTACTTGTTATCACCTCCCCATTTGCGCCCTTCACTGAAGTTCCCATTTGCTCCCCTGTCTTACGCACTTTATTTACCTCCTTCCAGAACATCTTTTTATTCTCTCTAAAATTTAATGATACTGTCTCACCCCAACTCTCATTTGCCCTTTTTTTCACCTCTTGCACCTTTCTCTTGAACTCCTGTCTCTTTCTTTTATACATCTCCCACTCAATTGCATTTTTTCCCTGCAAAAATCGTCCAAATGCCTCTCTCTTCTCTTTCACTAATACTCTTACTTCTTCATCCCACCACTCACTACCCTTTCTAATCAACCCACCTCCCACTCTTCTCATGCCACAAGCATCTTTTGCGCAATCCATCACTGATTCCCTAAATACATCCCATTCCTCCCCCACTCCCCTTACTTCCATTGTTCTCACCTTTTTCCATTCTGTACTGAGTCTCTCCTGGTACTTCCTCACACAGGTCTCCTTCTCAAGCTCACTTACTCTCACCACCCTCTTCACCCCAACATTCACTCTTCTTTTCTGAAAACCCATACAAATCTTCACCTTAGCCTCCACAAGATAATGATCAGACATCCCTCCAGTTGCACCTCTCAGCACATTAACATCCAAAAGTCTCTCTTTCGCACGCCTGTCAATTAACACGTAATCCAATAGCGCTCTCTGGCCATCTCTCCTACTTACATAAGTATACTTATGTATATCTCGCTTTTTAAACCAGGTATTCCCAATCATCAGTCCTTTTTCAGCACATAAATCTACAAGCTCTTCACCATTTCCATTTACAACACTGAACACCCCATGTATACCAATTATTCCCTTAACTGCCACATTACTCACCTCTGCATTCAAATCACCCATCACTATGACCCGGTCTTGTGCATCAAAACCACTAACACACTCATTCAGCTGCTCCCAAAACACTTGCCTCTCTTGATCTTTCTTCTCATGCCCAGGTGCATATGCACCAATATATATATATATATATATATATATATATATATATATATATATATATATATATATATATAATTTTTTTTTTTGCTTTGTCGCTGTCTCCCGCGTTTGCGAGGTAGCGCAAGGAAACAGACGGAAGAAATGGCCCAACCCACCCCCATACACATGTATATACATACGTCCACACACGCAAATATACATACCTACACAGCTTTCCATGGTTTACCCCAGACGCTTCACATGCCTTGATTCAATCCACTGACAGCACGTCAACCCTGGTGTACCACATCGCTCCAATTCACTCTATTCCTTGCCCTCCTTTCACCCTCCTGCATGTTCAGGCCCCGATCACACAAAATCTTTTTCACTCCATCTTTCCACCTCCAATTTGGTCTCCCTCCTCTCCTCGTTCCCTCCACCTCCGACACATATATCCTCTTGGTCAATCTTTCCTCACTCATTCTCTCCATGTGCCCAAACCATTTCAAAACACCCTCTTCTGCTCTCTCAACCATGCTCTTTTTATTTCCACACATCTCTCTTACCCTTACGTTTCTTACTCGATCAAACCACCTCACACCACACATTGTCCTCAAACATCTCATTTCCAGCACATCCATCCTCCTGCGCACAACTCTATCCATAGCCCACGCCTCGCAGCCATACAACATTGTTGGAACCGCTATTCCTTCAAACATACCCATTTTTGCTTTCCGAGATAATGTTCTCGACTTCCACACATTCTTCAAGGCTCCCAGAATTTTTGCCGCCTCCCCCACCCTATGATCCACTTCTGCTTCCATGGTTCCCTCCGCTGCCAGATCCACTCCCAGATATCTAAAACACTTCACTTCCTCCAGTTTTTCTCCATTCAAACTCACCTCCCAATTGACTTGACCCTCAACCCTACTGTACCTAATAACCTTGCTCTTATTCACATTTACTCTTAACTTTCTTCTTTCACACACTTTACCAAACTCAGTCACCAGCTTCTGCAGTTTCTCACATGAATCAGCCACCAGCGCTGTATCATCAGCGAACAACAACTGACTCACTTCCCAAGCTCTCTCATCCCCAACAGACTTCATACTTGCCCCTCTTTCCAAAACTCTTGCATTAACCTTCCTAACAACCCCATCCATAAACAAATTAAACAACCATGGAGACATCACACACCCCTGCCGCAAACCTACATTCACTGAGAACCAATCACTTTCCTCTCTTCCTACACGTACACATGCCTTACATCCTCGATAAAAACTTTTCACTGCGTCTAACAACTTGCCTCCCACACCATATATTCTTAATACCTTCCACAGAGCATCTCAATCAACTCTATCATATGCCTTCTCCAGATCCATAAATGCTACATACAAATCCATTTGCTTTTCTAAGTATTTCTCACATACATTCTTCAAAGCAAACACCTGATCCACACATCCTCTACCACTTCTGAAACCACACTGCTCTTCCCCAATCTGATGCTCTGTACATGCCTTCACCCTCTCAATCAATACCCTCCCATATAATTTACCAGGAATACTCAACAAACTTATACCTCTGTAATTTGAGCACTCACCTTTATCTCCTTTGCCTTTGTACAATGGCACTATGCACGCATTCCGCCAATCCTCAGGCACCTCACCATGAGTCATACATACATTAAATAACCTTACCAACCAGTCAACAATACAGTCACCCCCTTTTTTAATAAATTCCACTGCAGTACCATCCAAACCTGCTGCCTTGCCGGCTTTCATCTTCCGCAAAGCTTTTACTACCTCTTCTCTGTTTACCAAATCATTTTCCCTAACCCTCTCACTTTGCACACCACCTCGACCAAAACACCCTATATCTGCCACTCTATCATCAAACACATTCAACAAACCTTCAAAATACTCCCTCCATCTCCTTCTCACATCACCACTACTTGTTATCACCTCCCCATTTGCGCCCTTCACTGAAGTTCCCATTTGCTCCCTTGTCTTACGCACTTTATTTACCTCCTTCCAGAACATCTTTTGATTCTCCCTAAAATTTAATGATACTGTCTCACCCCAACTCTCATTTGCCCTTTTTTTCACCTCTTGCACCTTTCTCTTGACCTCCTGTCTCTTTCTTTTATACATCTCCCACTCAATTGCATTTTTTCCCTGCAAAAATCGTCCAAATGCCTCTCTCTTCTCTTTCACTAATACTCTTACTTCTTCATCCCACCACTCACTACCCTTTCTAATCAACCCACCTCCCACTCTTCTCATGCCACAAGCATCTTTTGCGCAATCCATCACTGATTCCCTAAATACATCCCATTCCTCCCCCACTCCCCTTACTTCCATTGTTCTCACCTTTTTCCATTCTGTACTGAGTCTCTCCTGGTACTTCCTCACACAAGTCTCCTTCCCAAGCTCACTTACTCTCACCACCCTCTTTACCCCAACATTCACTCTTCTTTTCTGAAAACCCATACAAATCTTCACCTTAGCCTCCACAAGATAATGATCAGACATCCCTCCAGTTGCACCTCTCAGCACATTAACATCCAAAAGTCTCTCTTTCGCGCCTGTCAATTAACACGTAAACCAATAACGCTCTCTGGCCATCTCTCCTATTTACATAAGTATACTTATGTATATCTCGCTTTTTAAACCAGGTATTCCCAATCATCAGTCCTTTTTCAGCACATAAATCTACAAGCTCTTCACCATTTCCATTTACAACACTGAACACCCCATATATATATATATATATATATATATATATATATATATATATATATATATATATATTGACCAAGAGGATATATGTGTCGGAGGTGGAGGGAACGAGGAGAAGAGGAGACCAAATTGGAGGTGGAAAGATTGAGTGAAAAAGATTTTGTGTTATCGGGGCCTGAGCATGCAGGAGGGTGAAAGGAGGGCAAGGAATAGAGTGAATTGGAGCGATGTGGTATACCGGGGTTGACGTGCTGTCAGTGGATTGAATCAAGGCATGTGAAGCATCTGGGGTAAACCATGGAAAGCTGTGTAGGTATGTATATTTGCGTGTGTGGACGTATGTATATACATGTGTATGGGGGGGGGTTGGGCCATTTCTTTCGTCTGTTTCCTTGCGCTACCTCGCAAATGCGGGAGACAGCGACAAAGTATAATAAAAAAGTCCCAGTCCTCTGTTCTTAGCGCTACCTCGCTAATGCGGGAAATGGCGAATAGTATGAAAGAAAGAAAGAAAATATATATGGAGGATGGATGTCCTGGAAATGAGATGTTTGAGGACAATGTGTGGTGTGAGGTGGTTTGATCGAGTGAGTATCGTAAGGGTAAGAAAGATGTGTGGAAATAAAAAGAGCGTGGTTGAGAGAGCAGAAGAGGGTGTTTTGAAGTGGTTTGGGCACATGGAGAGAATGAGTGAGGAAAGATTGACCAAGAGGATATATGTGTCGGAGGTGGAGGGAACGAGGAGAAGAGGGAGACCAAATTGGAGGTGGAAAGATGGAGTGAAAAAGATTTTGTGTGATCGGGGCCTGAACATGCAGGAGGGTGAAAGGAGGGCAAGGAATAGAGTGAATTGGAGCGATGTGGTATACCGGGGTTGACGTGCTGTCAGTGGATTGAATCAAGGCATGTGAAGCGTCTGGGGTAAACCATGGAAAGCTGTGTAGGTATGTATATTTGCGTGTGTGGACGTATGTATATACATGTGTATGGGGGGGGGTTGGGCCATTTCTTTTGTCTGTTTCCTTGCGCTACCTCGCAAACGCGGGAGACAGCGACAAAGTATAAAAAAAAAAAAAATATATATATATATATATATATATATTCCTGGTAAATTATATGGGAGGGTATTGATTGAGAGGGTGAAGGCATGTACAGAGCATCAGATTGGGGAAGAGCAGTGTGGTTTCAGAAGTGGTAGAGGATGTGTGGATCTGGTGTTTGCTTTGAAGAATGTATGTGAGAAATACTTAGAAAAGCAAATGGATTTGTATGTAGCATTTATGGATCTGGAGAAGGCATATGATAGAGTTGATAGAGATGCTCTGTGGAAGGTATTAAGAATATATGGTGTGGGAGGCAAGTTGTTAGAAGCAGTGAAAAGTTTTTATCGAGGATGTAAGGCATGTGTACGTGTAGGAAGAGAGGAAAGTGATTGGTTCTCAGTGAATGTAGGTTTGCGGCAGGGGTGTGTGATGTCTCCATGGTTGTTTAATTTGTTTATGGATGGGGTTGTTAGGAGGTGAATGCAAGAGTTTTGGAAAGAGGGGCAAGTATGAAGTCTGTTGGGGATGAGAGAGCTTGGGAAGTGAGTCAGTTGTTGTTTGCTGATGATACAGCGCTGGTGGCTGATTCATGTGAGAAACTGCAGAAGCTGGTGACTGAGTTTGGTAAAGTGTGTGAAAGAAGAAAGTTAAGAGTAAATGTGAATAAGAGCAAGGTAATTAGGTACAGTAGGGTTGAGGGTCAAGTCAATTGGGAGGTAAGTTTGAATGGAGAAAAACTGGAGGAAGTAAAGTGTTTAAGATGTCTGGGAGTGGATCTGGCAGCGGATGGAACCATGGAAGCGGAAGTAGATCATAGTGTGGGGGAGGGGGCGAAAATCCTGGGAGCCTTGAAGAATGTGTGGAAGTCGAGAACATTATCTCGGAAAGCAAAAATGGCTATGTTTGAAGGAATAGTGGTTCCAACAATGTTGTATGGTTGCGAGGCATGGGCTATGGATAGAGTTGTGCGCAGGAGGATGGATGTGCTGGAAATAAGATGTTTGAGGACAATGTGTGGTGTGAGGTGGTTTGATCGAGTAAGTAACGTAAGGGTAAGAGAGATGTGTGGAAATAAAAAGAGCGTGGTTGAGAGAGCAGAAGAGGGTGTTTTGAAATGGTTTGGGCACATGGAGAGAATGAGTGAGGAAAGATTGACCAAGAGGATATATGTGTCGGAGGTGGAGGGAATGAGGAGAAGTGGGAGACCAAATTGGAGGTGGAAAGATGGAGTGAAAAAGATTTTGTGTGATTGGGGGCTGCACATGCAGGAGGGTGAAAGGAGGGCAAGGAATAGAGTGAATTGGATCGATGTGGTATACCGGGGTTGACGTGCTGTCAGTGGATTGAATCAGGGCATGTGAAGCATCTGGGGTGAACCATGGAAAGCTGTGTAGGTATGTATATTTGCGTGTGTGGACGTATGTATATACATGTGTATGGGGGTGGGTTGGGCCATTTCTTTCGTCATTTCTTGCGCTACCTCGCAAATGCGGGAGACAGCGACAAAGCAAAAAAAAGAAAATAATATATATATATATATATGTATATATATATATATATTTTTTTTTTTTTTTTTTTTTTTCAAACTATTCGCCATTTCCCGCATCAGCGAGGTAGCGTTAAGAACAGAGGACTGGGCCTTTGAGGGAATACCCTCACCTGGCCCAATTCTCTGTTCCTTTTTTTGGAAAATTGAAAAAAAAAACCGAGAGGGGAGGATTTCCTGCCCCCCGCTCCCTCCCCTTTTAGTCGCCTTCTACGACACGCAGGGAATACGTGGGAAGTATTCTTCATCCCCTATCCCCAGGGATAATATATATATATATATATATATATATATATATATATATATATATATATATATATATATATATATATAATATATGTGAGAAATACTTAGAAAAGCAAATGGATTTGTATGTAGCATTTATGGATCTGGAGAAGGCATATGATAGAGTTGATAGAGATGCTCTGTGGAAGGTATTAAGAATATATGGTGTGGGAGGAAAGTTGTTAGAAGCAGTGAAAAGTTTTTATCGAGGATGTAAGGCATGTGTACGTGTAGGAAGAGAGGAAAGTGATTGGTTCTCAGTGAATGTAGGTTTGCGGCAGGGGTGTGTGATGTCTCCATGGTTGTTTAATTTGTTTATGGATGGGGTTGTTAGGGAGGTAAATGCAAGAGTTTTGGAAAGAGGGGCAAGTATGAAGTCTGTTGGGGATGAGAGAGCTTGGGAAGTGAGTCAGTTGTTGTTCGCTGATGATACAGCGCTGGTGGCTGATTCATGTGAGAAACTGCAGAAGCTGGTGACTGAGTTTGGAAAAGTGTGTGGAAGAAGAAAGTTAAGAGTAAATGTGAATAAGAGCAAGGTAATTAGGTACAGTAGGGTTGAGGGTCAAGTCAATTGGGAGGTGAGTTTGAATGGAGAAAAACTGGAGGAAGTGAAGTGTTTTAGATATCTGGGAGTGAATCTGGCAGTGGATGGAACCATGGAAGCGGAAGTGGATCATAGGGTGGGGGAGGGGGCGAAAATCCTGGGGGCCTTGAAGAATGTGTGGAAGTCGAGAACATTATCTCGGAAAGCAAAAATGGATATGTTTGAAGGAATAGTGGTTCCAACAGTGTTGTATGGTTGTGAGGCGTAGGCTGTGGATAGAGTTGTGCGCAGGAGGATGGATGTGCTGGAAATGAGATGTTTGAGGACAATGTGTGGTGTGAGGTGGTTTGATCGAGTGAGTAACGTAAGGGTAAAAGAGATGTGTGGAAATAAAAAGAGCGTGGTTGAGAGAGCAGAAGAGGGTGTTTTGAAGTGGTTTGGGCACATGGAGAGGATGAGTGAGGAAAGATTGACCAAGAGGATATATGTGTCGGAGGTGGAGGGAACAAGGAGAAGAGGGAGACCAAATTGGAGGTGGAAAGATGGAGTGAAAAAGATTTTGTGTGATCGGGGCCTGAACATGCAGGAGGGTGAAAGGAGGGCAAGGAATAGAGTGAATTGGAGCAATGTGGTATACCGGGGTTGACGTGCTGTCAGTGGATTGAAGCAAGGCATGTGAAGCGTCTGGGGTAAACCATGGAAAGCTGTGTAGGTATGTATATTTGCGTGTGTGGACGTATGTATATACATGTGTATGGGGGGGTTGGGCCATTTCTTTCGTCTGTTTCCTTGCGCTACCTTGCAAACGCGGGAGACAGCGACAAAGTATAATAATATAATATAAATATTTTTTTTATATATATATATATATATATATATTCTTTTTTTTTTTTTTAATTATACTTTGTCACTGTCTCCCACGTTAGCGAGATAGTACAAGGAAACAGACGAAAGAATGGCTCAACCCACCCACATACACATGTATATACATATTTGTCCACATATGCACATAAACATATCCATACATTTCAATGTATACATATATACACACATGGACATATACATATATACACATGTACATAATTCATACTGTCTGCCCTTATTCATTCCCATCGCCACCCCGCCACACATGAAATGACAACCCCCTCCCCCTCGCATGTGCACGAGGTAGCGCTAAGAAAAGAGAACAAAGACCACATTTGTTCACACTCAGTCTCTAGCTGTCATGTAACAATGCACCAAAGCCACAGCTCCCTTTCAACATCCAGGCCCCACAAAACTTTCTATTGATTACCCCAGACACTTCACATGCCCTGGTTCAATCCATTGACCGCACGTTGACCCCGGTGTACCACATCATTCCAATTCACTTTATTCCTTGCATGCTTTTCACCTTCGTGCATGTTCAGGCCCTGATCACTCAAAATCTTTTTCACTCCATCTTTCCACCTCCTTTCCCACTTCTCCTTGTTCCCTCCACCTCTGACACATATATCCTCTTTGTCAATCTTTCCTCACTCATTCTCTCCATGTGACCAAACCATTTCAAAACACCCTCTTCTCCTCTCTCAACCACACTCTTTTTATTGCCACACATCTCTCTTACCCTTTCATTACTTAATCAAACCACCTCACACCACATATTGTCTTCAAACATCTGATTTCCAACACATAAAGGATTATATGAGCATTATATGAGCATATACTCATAAAGGATTATATGAGCAAAGGAATTTGTCATTATTCACAATAATGATAAAGGATTGTATGAGCAAAGGAATTCATTATTATTCGCAATAATCATCAAGGATTATATGAGCAAAGGAATGTAACATTCACTTGAATGATATAGTTAGTAGTGATCATGAGTGACATCTAAATGAAACCCTCCATCACCATTGCAACTGCAATGTATGTTATTTCAGGAAATTTTATTGGAATCTGAAAATGATGCCAGCCCATTAAAATCCTTTTAAGCAAAGGAAAAGTTGGATAATTCTGTTGAAGTATGTGAAAAACTAACCCAAAAATGTTTTTTGAATTCCTTAAGGTCCACATGATCCCATGTTCACATGAAGGTTGAATGAGTGGCTGAATGTTTTCTTGTTTGAGAGAGATTAATTGTAAGTCTTTCTGTCTTATTGTATGCTAGAAGGCAAGAAATGCTTCTGCATGGGGGCAGCAAACTCAGAAGGGATTGTAACAAACATGAAGCTCTTGTTAAGTGACTGATGTAAGGTTGAGGAAGGAAAGCTTTGGGGAAGACTGTCATTTGGATTATGTGTGAATTAGCTCATAATTGTTTGATTTGGTATTGCAGGTGAAACTAGTGATTAACCAAGACAAGGATCACAGCAAGCGATCTGTAGAGCTAGGCACGTACAGCACAGCTGGAGCCTTTTATGGTATATCTGGAGTGCGAGAGTTCACTTATGCTATGAGAGGTGGCAATGAGCTGTCTCATGCATCTGTACTCAGATCTCTACATGGATTTGCCAACAGTACAAGGTACATAATGTAAACGTGCCATGAATGGAAATTTCCAGGTGTGTTATTTCAGCTTTAGTTTCACAACTTCATTGATAATGTTTGGGCTAATTATGGTTTATGAGGATAGTAAGTAAGAAGGATATTATGTACATATGTTATCCATCTCTTTTTTGTCTACCCCATCATCCATCCAGAGTGGGATGAATCTATCTGAATTATGTAAAGTACTGTATCTACATCTCTTAATTCAGAAGACCTAGTTGTAGTAATCACAAGATACTGTTAAATGTCTAGATTGCTCTTGGAAATATTCATGAACAACAGAGGGAAATATTATCTATAGTTTTGGATAGGGAACAAAGGTTCTTGGATCATAGAGGAATGTGTGGAAACAGAGAGATCATTAACTTGGAGGGCAAAATTGGGTATGTTTGAAGGTATAGTAGTCCCAACATTGTTATATGGATGTGAGGCATGGGCTATAGATGAGGATGTGTGGAGTAGGGTGAAAGTGTTGGAAATTAAGTGTTTTAGAACATTCGTGTTGTATGAGATGGTTTGATTAAGTAATAAAAGGATAGGAGAGAGATGTGCAGTAATAGAATCTGTGTGGTTGAGATTGTTGAAGAGGGTGTGCTGAAGTGGTTTAGACAGAATGAGTGAGGAGAGGTTGCAAAGAGAATATAAAGGGAACAAGGAGAAGGGGGAAACCAAATTGGAGATTGAAGGAATGAGGTCAAGAGATTTTGAGTGATTGGAGACTGAACATGCAGGCGGGTGAAAGGTATGCATAGGATAGAGTGAATTAGAAGGATGTGGTATACAGGGGTCAACTTGCTGCAAGTGGTCTAAACAAGACCATGTGGAGTGGCCTGTTTGTGGATAGGGAGCTGTGATTTTGATGCATTACACATGACAGCTTGAGAATGGATGTGAGTAAATGCAGCTTTTCTACTTCTGTTTCTGGTGCTACCTCATTAATGTGAGAAAAAGTGATCAAGTATGGAATGAATTACCTATTTGTGCTTTACGGGGGAGGGAATTCTACACTCGGGGGATCCTGTCTCTTGATTATTCTCTACTATCATGCATCTTCTTATATTTGTGTATGATGTCTGTATTAACCATATCCTCAGTCATTCTGTTACATTTATCCCCCACTCTTATATCATAAAAGTACTTCTTAAATTTTATTGTTTCTTTTCTAATGTGTTATGTCTTTAGGTATCTCTGTCCCTATATGTTTCAAAGAACCCTTGATTGTCCATGTTATCAATCTGTGAGAGGAAGACCACCTGTGACATGGGGAAATAGAGTGGAAGAGCACTTGATGGAGAGAAGTGGTGGAAAAATGCAAGGAATGGTGTATACGAGGAAGGCATGTAAGGATGGGTAGTTGAAGACTCTTTTGCTGTGGCCACCCCTTTGATGGGAGTTCCAGGAAGGAGCAGGCATCAGAGATGTAGATAGGTAGATAGATACATAGTAAGTCAAATATTTTCTGTTTTTTCCAGATCCCTTCATAAGATGGCTTGGAGGTATCGTGAGGGCTATAAACCTGAGGAAGTTGAGTATTATCCTGCACCCAACTATGGCCCTGATTCTAACAGGACTTTTGATTTTAGTGGTGTTGTCATTTTCACTGATGCCACTGTTGGTGTCATTCCTGGTTATGCTGGTAAGATTTTTGCTTTAAATGACATTGTATTGCTTTTTTCCTTTCCATATTATCCCAAGTGTGCTCAGGTTGAGCTTTTGTGTACATATTTATTATTCTGAGTTAAATTGGGTCACTTATAACCTGACAGCTCTTATCCTGATGTAATTTGTGTGGGGTTCCAGATAAGTTTTCTATCATTCTCCTCAGACAAGAGCTTAGTACAGTAGATGTAGTTTCTCACAGTAGGTGGCACCACAAGCATATATTTACATCAGCAAGGTGAGGCATCTCTCAATCTCCAAATGAGATGTAAATTTCTAGCTTATGTATGCCTGCTTTTCCAACTATTTTTCACCCCAGTATGCTGAGTAATGACACTTCAGACACACATATGAAGGTAATACTTCATTTAATGAGGAGTCAAGCTCCAACTTAGATTGTCCAGCAGTTATTTACATGTGCAGACAATAGCATGGCAAGGAACCTCTCAGAGGTATAAGTGTTTGACTTTTCTGCTTGCTTTTTTATTTTTTTTTTTTCCATTATGATGAATAATGATAAATGGTACAGTGATGACTATGCTCAAAATGGAAAAGAAGATGATGCTTCAAGATGATACAGGGTTCAGCTCAAATATTACAGCTTATTCTGTGTGGTGGACCATTGGACCATAGTCATCCTTGCCTCTTATTGTGCCTGTCCAGCCATTTACTTTTGTTGGTAATAACACTGAAAGTTAAAAGGTTGATGATTATCCAGTGTCCTTGATGCAACAATAATACGCTGAAAGTTAAACAGTTGATGATTATCCAGTGTCCTTGATGCAGCGATGAGCTAGAGCACAAGAAAATTGAAAAAATAGAGGAATGTAGAGCAAAGGGTGAGAGCAGTGTCACAGGATAATGGAAGTTATACATGATACTCAGTTGCAAGTAATGAAATGATATGCATGGCTTTGACACATCATTTTTCTGTATTTTTGACTTCTAACAATCCAAAGTTCATGAAAGTACATTTTCTGTTTTTTATTTGCTTTGTCGCTGTCTCCCGCGTTGGCGAGGTAGTGCAAGGAAACAGATGAAAGAATAGCCCAACCCACCCATATACACATGTTTATACATACACGTCCACACACGCAAATATACATACTGATACATCTCAACGTATATATATATATATATTATTATTATTATTATACTTTGTCGCTGTCTCCCGCGTTTGCGAGGTAGCGCAAGGAAACAGACGAAAGAAATGGCCCAACCCCCCCCCCATACACATGTATATACATACGTCCACACACGCAAATATACATACCTACACAGCTTTCCATGGTTTACCCCAGTCGCTTCACATGCCTTGATTCAATCCACTGACAGCACGTCAACCCCGGTATACCACATCGCTCCAATTCACTCTATTCCCCGCCCTCCCTTCACCCTCCTGCATGTTCAGGCCCCGACCACACAAAATCTCTTTCACTCCATCTTTCCACCCCCAATTTGGTCTCCCTCCTCTCCTCGCTCCCTCCACCTCCGACACATATATCCTCTTGGTCAATCTTTCCTCACTCATTCTCTCCATGTGCCCAAACCACTTCAAAACATATACATATATATTTTTTTTTTTTGCTTTGTCGCTGTCTCCCGCGTTTGCGAGGTAGCGCAAGGAAACAGACGAAAGAAATGGCCCAACCCACCCCCATACACATGCCTTGATTCAATCCACTGACAGCACGTCAACCCCGGTATACCACATCGCTCCAATTCACTCTATTCTTTGCCCTCCTTTCACCCTCCTGCATGTTCAGGCCCCGATCACACAAAATCTTTTTCACTCCATCTTTCCACCTTCAATTTGGTCTCCCTATTCTCCTCGTTCCCTCCACCTCCGACACATATATCCTCTTGGTCAATCTTTCCTCACTCATTCTCTCCATGTGACCAAACCATTTCAAAACACCCTCTTCTGCTCTCTCAACCATACTCTTTTTATTTCCACACATCTCTCTTACCCTTACGTTACTTACTCGATCAAACCACCTCACACCACACATTGTCCTCAAACATCTCATTTCCAGCACATCCATCCTCCTGCGCACAACTCTATCCATAGTCCACGCCTCGCAACCATACAACATTGTTGGAACCACTATTCCTTCAAACATACCCATTTTTGCTTTCCGAGATAATGTTCTCGACTTCCACACATTCTTCAAGGCTCCCAGAATTTTCGCCCCCTCCCCCACCCTATGATCCACTATATATATATATATATATATATATATATATATATATATATATATATATATATATATATATATATGTGTGTGTGTGTGTGTGTGTGTGGTGTGAGGTGGTTTGATCGAGTAAGTAATGTAAGGGTAAGAGAGATGTGTGGAAATAAAAAGAGTGTGATTGAGAGAGCAGAAGAGGGTGTTTTGAAATGGTTTGGTCACATGGAGAGAATGAGTGAGGAAAGATTGACCAAGAGGATATATGTGTCAGAGTTGGAGGGAACGAGAAGTGGGAGACCAAATTGGAGGTGGAAAGATGGAGTGAAAAAGATTTTGAGTGATCGGGGCCTGAACATGCAGGAGGGTGAAAGGCGTGCAAGGAATAGAGTGAATTGGAACGATGTGGTATACCGGGGTCGACGTGCTGTCAATGGATTGAACCAGGGCATGTGAAGCGTCTGGGGTAAACCATGGAAAGTTGTGTGGGGCCTGGATGTGGAAAGGGAGCTGTGGTTTCGGTGCATTATTACATGACAGCTAGAGACTGAGTGTGAACGAATGGGGCCTTTGCTGTCTTTTCCTAGCACTACCTCGCACACATGAGGGGGGAGGGGGTTGTTATTCCATGTGTGGTGAGGTGGTGATGGGAACAAATAAAGGTAGACAGTATGAATTATCTACACGTGTATATATGTATATGTCTGTGTGTGTATATATATGTATACATTGAGATGTATAGGTATGTATATTTGCGTGTGTGGACGTGTATGTATATACATGTGTATGTGGGCGGGTTGGGCCATTCTTTCGTCTGTTTCCTTGCTTGCTTATTTTGCTTTGTCGCTGTCTCCCGCGTTTGCGAGGTAGCGCAAGGAAACAGACGAAAGAAGATAGCCCAACCCACCCCCATACACAATGTACACAGACAGACGCCCACACACGCAAATATACATACCTATACATCCCAATGTACTCATATATATACACACACAGACACATACATATATACCCATGCACACAATTCACACTGTCTGCCTCTATTCATTCCCATCGCCACCTCGCCACACATGGAATACCATTCTCCTCCCCCCTCATGTGTGCGAGGTAGCGCTAGGAAAAGACAACAAAGGCCCCATTCGTTTACACTCAGTCTCCAGCTGTCACGTAATAATGCCCAAAACCACAGCTCCCTTTCCACATCCAGGCCCCACACAACTTTCCATGGTTTACCCCAGACGCTTCACATGCCCTGATTCAATCCACTGACAGCACGTCAACCCCGGTATACCACATCGATCCAATTCACTCTATTCCTTGCCCTCCTTTCACCGTCCTGCATGTTCAGGCCCCGATCACACAAAATCTTTTTCACTCCATCTTTCCACCTCCAATTTGGTCTCCCACTTCTCCTCGTTCCCTCCACCTCCGACACATATATCTCTTGGTCAATCTTTCCTCACTCATTCTCTCCATGTGCCCAAACCATTTCAAAACACCCTCCTCTGCTCTCTCAACCACGCTCTTTTTATTTCCACACATCTCTCTTACCCTTACGTTACTTACTTGATCAAACCACCTCACACCACACATTGTCCTCAAACATCTCATTTCCAGCACATCCACCCTCCTACGCACAACTCTATCCATAGCCCACGCCTCGCAACCATACAACATTGTTGGAACCACTATTCCTTCAAACATACCCATTTTTACTTTCCGAGATAATGTGCTCGAGTTCCACACATTCTTCAAGGCTCCTAGGATTTTCGCCCCCTCCCCCACCCTATGATTCACTTCCGCTTCCATGGTTCCATCCACTGCCAGATCCACTCCCAGATATCTAAAACACTTTACTTCCTCCAGTTTTTCTCCATTCAAACTTACCTCCCAATTGACTTGACCCTCAACCCTACTGTACCTAATAACCTTGCTCTTATTCACATTTACTCTTAACTTTCCTCTTTCACACACTTTACCAAACTCAGTCACCAGCTTCTGCAGTTTCTCACATGAATCAGCCACCAGTGCTGTATCATCAGCGAACAACAACTGACTCACTTCCCAAGCTCTCTCATCCACAACAGACTTCATACTTGCCCCTCTTTCCAAAACTCGTGCATTCACCTCGCTAACAACCCCATCCATAAACAAATTAAACAACCATACAGACATCACACACCCCTTCCGCAAACCTACATTCACCGAGAACCAATCACTTTCCTCTCTTCCTACACGTACACATGCCTTACATCCTCGATAAAAACTTTTCACTGCTTCTAACAACTTGCCTCCCACACCATATATTCTTAATACCTTCCACAGAGCATCTCTATCAACTCTATCATATGCCTTCTCCAGATCCATAAATGCTACATACAAATCCATTTGCTTTTCTAAGTATTTCTCACATACATTCTTCAAAGCAAACACCAGATCCACACATCCTCTACCACTTCTGAAACCACACTGCTCTTCCCCAGTCTGATGCCCTGTACATGCCTTCACCCTCTCAATCAATACCCTCCCATATAATTTACCAGGAATACTCAACAAACGTATACCTGTGTAATTTGAGCACTCACTCTTATCCCCTTTGCCTTTGTACAATGGCACTATGCACGCATTCCGCCAATCCTCAGGCACCTCACCATGAGTCATGCATATATTAAATAACCTTACCAACCCGTCAACAGTACAGTCACCCCCTTTTTTAATAAATTCCACTGCAATACCATCCAAACCTGCTGCCTTGCCGGCTTTCATCTTCCGCAAAGCTTTTACTACCTCTTCTCTGTTTACCAAATCATTTTCCCTAGCCCTCTCACTTTGCACACCACCTCGACCAAAACACCCTATATCTGCCACTCTATCATCAAACACATTCAACAAACCTTCAAAATACTCCCTCCATCTCCTTCTCACATCACCACTACTTGTTATCACCTCCCCATTTGCGCCCTTCACTGAAGTTCCCATTTGGTCCCTTGTCTTACGCACTTTATTTACCTCCTTCCAGAACATCTTTTGATTCTCCCTAAACTTTAATGATACTCTCTCACCCCAACTCTCATTTGCCCTCTTTTTCACCTCTTGCACCTTTCTCTTGACCTCCTGTCTCTTTCTTTTATACATCTCCCACTCAATTGCATTTTTTCCCTGCAAAACTCATCTAAATGCCTCTCTCTTCTCTTTCACTAATACTCTTACTTCTTCATCCCACCACTCACTACCCTTTCTAATCAACCCACCTCCCACGCTTCTCATGCCACAAGCATCTTTTGCGCAATCCATCACTGATTCCCTAAATACATCCCATTCCTCCCCCACTCCCCTTACTTCCATTGTTCTCACCTTTTTCCATTCTGTACTGAGTCTCTCCTGGTACTTCCTCACACAAGTCTCCTTCCCAAGCTCACTTACTCTCACCACCCTCTTCACCCCAACATTCACTCTTCTTTTCTGAAAACCCATACAAATCTTCACCTTAGCCTCCACAAGATAATGATCAGACATCCCTCCAGTTGCACCTCTCAGCACATTAACATCCAAAAGTCTCTCTTTCGCACGCCTGTCAATTAACACGTAATCCAATAACGCTCTCTGGCCATCTCTCCTACTTACATACGTATAATTATGTATATCTCACTTTTTAAACCAGGTATTCCCAATCACCAGTCCTTTTCCAGCACATAAATCTACAAGCTCTTCACCATTTCCATTTACAACACTGAACACCCCATGTATACCAATTATTCCCTCAACTGCCACATTATTCACCTTTGCATTCAGATCACCCATCACTATAACCCGGTCTTGTGCATCAAAACCACTAGCACACTCATTCAGCTGCTCCCAAAACACTTGCCTCTCATGATCTTTCTTCTCATGCCCAGGTGCATATGCACCAATAATCACCCATCTCTCTCCATCAACTTTCAGTTTTACCCGTATTAATCGAGAATTTACTATCTGACATTCTATCACATACTCCCACAACTCCTGTTTCAGGAGTACTGCTACTCCTTCCCTTGCTCTTGTCCTCTCACTAACCCCTGACTTTACTTCCAAGACATTCCCAAACCACTCTTCCCCTTTACCCTTGAGCTTCGTTTCACTCAGAGTCAAAACATCCAGGTTCCTTTCCTCAAACATACTACCTATCTCTCCTTTTTTCACATCTTGGTTACATCCACACACATTTAGACACCCCAATCTGAGTCTACGAGGAGGATGAGCACTCCCCGCGTGACTCCTTCTGTTTCCCATTTTTAGAAAGTGAAAATACAAGGAGGGGAGGATTTCTGGCCCCCCGCTCCCGTCCCCTCTAGTCGCCTATATATATATATATATATATATATATATATATATATATATATATATGAGAGGGTTAGGGAAAATGATTTGGTAAACAGAGAAGAGGTAGTAAAAGCTTTGTGGAAGATGAAAGCCGGCAAGGCAGCAGGTTTGGATGGTATTGCAGTGGAATTTATTAAAAAAGGGGGTGACTGTATTATTGACTGGTTGGTAAGGTTATTTAATGTATGTATGACTCATGGTGAGGTGCCTGAAGATTGGCGGAATGCGTGCATAGTGCCTTTGTACAAAGGCAAAGGGGATAAGAGTGAGTGCTCAAATTACAGAGGTATAAGTTTGTTGAGTATTCCTGGTAAATTATATGGGAGGGTATTGACTGAGAGGGTGAAGGCATGTACAGAGCATCAGATTGGGGAAGAGCAGTGTGGTTTCAGAAGTGGTAAAGGATGTGTGGATCAGGTGTTTGCTTTGAAGAATGTATGTGAGAAATACTTAGAAAAGCAAATGGATTTGTATGTAGCATTTATGGATCTGGAGAAGGCATATGATAGAGTTGATAGAGATGCTCTGTGGAAGGTATTAAGAATATATTGTGTGGGAGGCAAGTTGTTAGAAGCAGTGAAAAGTTTTTATCGAGGATGTAAGGAATGTGTACGTGTAGGAAGAGAGGAAAGTGATTGGTTCTTGGTGAATGTAGGTTTGTGGCAGGGGTGTGTGATGTCACCATGGTTGTTTAATTTGTTTATGGATGGGGTTGTTAGGGAGGTGAATGCAAGAGTTTTGGAAAGAGGGGCAAGTATGTAATCTGTTGGGGATAAGAGAGCTTGGGAAGTGAGTCAGTTGTTGTTCGCTGATGATACAGCGCTGGTGGCTGATTCATGTGAGAAACTGCAGAAGCTGGTGACTGAGTTTGGTAAAGTGTGTGAAAGAAGAAAGTTAAGAGTAAATGTGAATAAGAGCAAGGTAATTAGGTACAGTAGGGTTGAGGGTCAAGTCAATTGGGAGGTAAGTTTGAATGGAGAAAAACTGGAGGAAGTAAAGTATTTTAGATATCTGGGAGTGGATCTGGCAGCGGATGGAACCATGGAAGCGGAAATGGATCATAGGGTGGGGGAGGGGGCGAAAATCGTGGGAGCCTTGGAGAATGTGTGGAAGTCGAGAACTTTATCTCGGAAAGCAAAAATGGGTATGTTTGAAGGAATAGTGGTTCCAACAATGTTGTATGGTTGCGAGGCGTGGGCTATGGATAGAGTTGTGCACAGGAGGATGGATGTGCTGGAAATGAGATGTTTGAGGACAATGTGTGGTGTGAGGTGGTTTGATCGAGTAAGTAACGTAAGGGTAAGAGAGATGTGTGGAAATAAAAAGAGCGTGGTTGAGAGAGCAGAAGAGGGTGTTTTGAAATGGTTTGGGCACATGGAGAGAATGAGTGAGGAAAGATTGACCAAGAGGATATATGTGTCGGAGGTGGAGGGAACGAGGAGAAGTGGGAGACCAAATTGGAGGTGGAAAGATGGAGTGGAAAAGATTTTGTGATCGGGGCCTGAACATGCAGGAGGGTGAAAGGAGGGCAAGGAATAGAGTGAATTGGATCGATGTGGTATACCGGGGTTGACGTGCTGTCAGTGGATTGAATCAGAGAATGCGAAGCGTCTGGGGTAAACCATGGAAAGCTGTGTAGGTATTGTATATTTGCGTGTGTGGACGTATGTATATACATGTGTATGGGGGTGGGCTGGGCCATTTCTTTCATCTGTTTCCTTGCGCTACCTCGCAAACGCGGGAGACTGCTACAAAAAAAAAGAAAAATGATATATATATATATATATATATATATATACACACACACAGACATATACATATATACACATGTACATAATTCATACTGTCTGCCTTTATTCATTCCCATCGCCATCCCGCCACACATGAAATGACAACCCCCTACCCCTGCATGTGCATGAAGTAGCACTAGGAAAAGACAATGAAGGCCACATTTGTTCACACTCAGTCTCTAGCTGTCATGTATAATGCACCGAAACCACAGCTTCCTTTCCATGTCCAGGCCCCACAGAACTTTTCATGGTTTATCCCAGACGCTTCACATGCCCTGGGTCAATCCATTGACAGCACTTCAACCCCAGTATACCACATCTTTCCAATTCACTCTATTCCTTGCACGCCTTTCACCCTCATGCATGTTTAGGTCCCGATCACTCAAAATCTTTTTCACTCCATCTTTCCACCTCCAATTTGGTCTCCCACTTCTCGTTCCCTCCACCTCTGACACATAATCCTCTGTGTCAATCTTTCCTCACTCATTCTCTCCATGTGATGAAACCATTTCAAAACACCCTCTTCTGCTCTCTCAACCACACTCTTTTTATTACCACACATCTCTCTTACCCTTTCATTACTTACTCGATCAGACCACCTCACACCACATATTGTCCTTAAACATCTCATTTCCAACACATCCACCCTCCTCCACACAACTCTATCTATAGCCCACACCTCGCAAACATATATCATTGTTGGAACCACTATTACTTCAAACATACCCATTTTTGCTTTCCAAGATAATGTTCTCGACTTCCGAACATTCTTCAACGCTCCCAGAACTTTCGCCCCCTCCCCCACCCTATGATTCACTTCAGCTTCCATGGTTCCATCTGCTGCCAAACCTACTCCCAGATATCTAAAACACTTCACTTCCTCCAGTTTTTCTCCATCAAACTTACCTCTCAGTTGACTTGTTCCTCAACCCTACTGTACCTAATAACCTTGCTCGTATTCACATTTACTCTCAACTTTCTTCTTTCACACACTTTATGAAAATCAGTCACCAGCTTCTGCAGTTTCTCAGCTGAATCAGCCACCAGCGCTGTATCATCAGCGAACAACAACTGACTCACTTCCCAAGCCCTCTCATCCACAACAGACTACATTCTTGCCCCTCTCTCCAAAACTCTTGCATTCACCTCCCTAACAATCCCATCCACAAACACATTAAACAATTATGGAGACCTCACGTACCCCTGCCGCAAACTGACATTCACTGAGAACCAATCACTTTCCTCTCTTCCTACACGTACACATGCCCTACATCCTTGATAAAAACTTTTCACTGCTTCTAACAACTTGACTCCCACACCATATATTCTTAATACCTTCCACAGAGCATCTCTATCAACTCTATCATATGCCTTCTCCAGATCCATAAATGCTACATACCAATCCATTTGCTTTTCTAAGTATTTCTCACATACATTCTTGAAAGCAAACACCTGATCCCCACATCCTCTACCACATCTGAAACCACAGTGCTCTTCCCCAATCTGGTGCTTTGTATATGCCTTCACCCTCTCAATCAATACCCTCCCATATAATTTCCCAGGAATACTCATCAAACTTATACCTCTGTAATTTGAGCACTCACCTTTATCTCCTTTGGCTTTGTACAATAGCACTATGCAAGCATTCTGCCAATCTTCAGGCACCTCACCATGAGTCATACATACATTAAATAACTTTACCAACTAGTCAACAATACAGTCACCCCCTTTTTTAATAAATTCCATTGCAATACCATCCAAACCTGCTGCCTTGCCGGCTTTCATCTTCCGCAAAGCTTTTACTACCTCCTCTTTGTTTACCGAATCATTTTCCCTAACCCTCTCACTTTGCACACCACCTTGACCAAAACACCCTATATCTGCCACTTTATCATCAAACATATTCAACAAACCTTCAAAATACTCACTCCATCTCCTTCTCACATCACCACTACTTGTTATCACCTCCCCATTAGCCCCCTTCACTGATGTTCCCATTTGTTCTCTTGTCTTATGCACTTTATTTACCTCCTTTCAAAACATCTTTTTATTCTTCCTAAAATTTAATGATACTCTCTCACCTCAACTCTCATCTGCCCTCCTTTTCACCTCTTGCACCTTTCTCTTGACCTCCTGTCTCTTTCTTTTATACATCTCCCAGTTATTTGCACTATTTCCCTGCAAAAATCATCCAAATGTCTCTCGCTTCTCTTTCACTAATAATCTTACTTCTTCACCCCACCACTCACCACCCTTTCTAACCTACCCAACTCCCATGCTTCTCATGCCACAAGCATCTTTTGCACAAGCCATCACTGCTTCCCTAAATACATCCCATTCCTCCACCACTCCCCTTACGTCCTTTGTTCTCACCTTTTTCCATTCTGTACTCACTCTCTCCTGATATTTCCTCACACAAGTCTCCTTCCCAAGCTCACTTACTCTCACCACTCTCTTCACCCCAACGTTCTCTCTTCTTTTCTGAAAACCCCTACAAATCTTCACCTTTGCCTTCACAAGATAATGATCAGACATCCCTCCAGTTGCACCTCTCAGTACATTAACATCCAAAATTCTCTCTTTTGTGCGCCTATCAATTACACATTTTTGTGCGCCTATCAATTAACACATAATCCAATAACGCTCTCTGGCCATCTCTGCTACTTACATTTTTATACTTATGTATATTTCTCTTTTTAAGCCAGGTATTCCCAATCACCATATAGGTTTTATATGGATTATTATTATTATTATCATTAGTATTATTATTATTATTGCTATTTATTATTATCTTTTTTTTATACTTTGTTGCTGTCTCCTGCATTAGTGAGGAAGTGCAAGGAAGCAGACGAAAGAGTGGCCCAACCCACCCACACACACATCATATATACACATGAACATATTCATACATGCTGCCTTCATCCATTCCTGCCACCACTCCACCACACATGAAATGAAACCCCCCCCTTCCCTGGCGTGCGTGCAAGGTAGTGCTAGGAAAAGACAACAAAGGCCACATTTGTTCACACTCATTCTTTAGCTGTCATGTGTAATGCACTGAAACCACAGCTCCCTTTCCACATCCAGGCCCCATATAATTTTCCAAGATTTACCCCAGATGCTTCACATGTCCTGGTTTAATCCATCGACAGCACATCCACCCCGGTATACCACATCGTTCCAATTCACTCTATTCCTTGCATGCCTTTTACCCACCTGTATGTTCAGACCTCGATAGCTCAAAATCTTTTTCACTCCATCCTTCCACCTCTAATTTGGTCTCCCACTTCTCCTTCCCTCCACCTCTGATACATATATCTTCTTTGTCAATCTTTCCTCATTCTCTCCATGTTACCAAACCATTTCAATACGCCCTCTTCTGCTCTCTCAACCACACTCATTTTATTACCTCGTATCTCTCTTACCCTTTAATTACTTACTCGATCAAACCACCTCACACCACATATTGTCCTCAAACATGCCAATTCCAACACATCCACCCTCCTCTGCACAACCCTATCTATTGCCCATACCTCACAGCCTTATAACATTGTTGGAACTACTATTCCTACAAACATACCCATTTTTGCTCTCTCAGATAACGTTCTTGCTTCCATACATTCTTCAACACTCCCAGAACCTTCGCCCCCTCCCCTAACCCTGTGAATTACTTCCACTTCCATGGTTCCATCTGCTGCTAAATCCACTCCCAGATATCTAAAACACTTCGCTTCCTCCAGTTTTTCTTCATTCAAATTTACCTCCCAATTTACTTGTCCCTCAACCCTACTGAACCTAATAACATTGATCTTATTCACATTTACTTTCAGCTTTCTTCTTTCACACACTTTACCAAACTCAGTCACCAGCTTCTGCAGTTTCTCACCCAAATCAGCCATCAGCACTGTATCATCAGCGAACACCAACTGACTCGCTTCCCAAGCCATCTCATCCACAACACTGCATACTTGCCCATCTCTCCAAAACTCTTGCATTCACCTCCCTAACAATCCCATTCATAAACAAATTAAACAATTATGGAGACATCATGCACCCCTGCTGCAAACCAACATTTACTGGGAACCAATCACTTTCCTCTCTTCCTATTCGTACACATTTATTATTATTATTATTATTATTATTATTATTATTATTATTATTATTATTATTATTATTATGATAGAGATGCTCTGTGGAAGGTATTAAGAATATATGGTGTGGGAGGCAAGTTGTAAGAAGCAGTGGAAAGTTTTTATCGAGGATGTAAGGCATGTGTACGTGTAGGAAGAGAGGAAAGTGATTGGTTCTCAGTGAATGTAGGTTTGCGACAGGGGTGTGTGATGTCTCCATGGTTGTTTAATTTGTTTATGGATGGGGTTGTTAGGGAGGTGAATGCAAGAGCTTTGGAAAGAGGGGCAAGTATGAAGTCTGTTGGGGATGAGAGAGCTTGGGAAGTGAGTCAGTTGTTGTTCACTGATGATACAGCACTGGTGGCTGATTCATGTGAGAAACTGCAGAAGCTGGTGACTGAGTTTGGTAAAGTGTGTGAGAAAAGAAAGTTAAGAGTAAATGTGAATAAGAGCAACGTTATTAGGTACAGTAGGGTTGAGGGTCAAGTCAATTGGGAGGTAAGTTTGAATGGAGAAAAACTGGAGGAAGTAAAGTATTTTAGATATCTGGGAGTGGATCTGGCGGCGGATGGAGCCATGGAAGCGGAAGTGAATCATAAGGTGGGGGAGGGGGCGAAAATCCTGGGAGCCTTGAAGAATGTGTGGAAGTCGAGAACATTATCTCGGAAAGCAAAAATGGGTATGTTTGAAGGAATAGTGGTTCCAACAATGCTGTATGGTTGCGAGGCGTGGGCTATGGATAGAGTTGTGCGTAGGAGGGTGGATGTGCTGGAAATGAGATGTTTGAGGACAATGTGTGGTGTGAGGTGGTTTGATCGAGTAAGTAATGTAAGGGTAAGAGAGATGTGTGGAAATAAAAAGAGCGTGGTTGAGAGAGCAGAAGAGGGTATTTTGAAATGGTTTGGGCACATGGAGAGAATGAGTGAGGAAAGATTGACCAAGAGGATATATGTGTTGGAGGTGGAGGGAACGAGGAGAAGTGGGAGACCAAATTGGAGGTGTAAAGATGGAGTGAAAAAGATTTTGTGTGATCGGGGCCTGAACATGCAGGAGGGTGAAAGGCAGGCAAGGAATAGAGTGAATTGGATCAATGTGGTATACCGGGGTTGACGTGCTGTCAGTGGATTGAATCAGGGCATGTGAAGCGTCTGAGGTAAACCATGGAAAGTTGTGTGGGGCCTGGATGTGGAAAGGGAGCTGTGGTTTCGGGCATTATTGCATGACAGCTAGAGACTGAGTGTGAACGAATGGGGCCTTTGTTATCTTTTCCTAGTGCTACCTCGCACACGTGAGGGGGGAGGGGGATGGTATTCCATGTGTGGCGAGGTGGCGATGGGAATGAATAAAGGCAGACAATGTGAATTGTGTGCATGGGTATATATGTATGTGTCTGTGTGTGTATATATATGTGTACATTGAGATGTATATGTATGTATATTTGCGTGTGTGGACGTGTATGTATATACATGTGTATGTGGGTGGGTTGGGCCATTTCTTTCGTCTGTTTCCTTGTGCTACCTCGCAAACGCGGGAGACAGCGACAAAGCAAAATAAAATAAATAAATAATTATTATTATTATTATTATTATTATTATTATTATTATTATTACTATTATATGTAATCGCTGTTTCCTACATCAGTGAGTTAGCACCAGGAAACAGACGAAGAATGGCGTATCTATTCATATATATATATATATATATATATATATATTATCCCTGGGGATAGGGGAGAAAAAATACTTCCCACGTATTCCCTGCGTGTTGTAGAAGGCGACTAAAAGGGAAGGGAGCGGGGGGGCTAGAAATCCTCCCCTCTCAGTTCTCTTTTTTTTTTTTAATTTTCCAAAAGAAGGAACAGAGAAGGGGGCCAGGTGAGGATGTTCCCTCAAAGGTCCAGTCCTCTGTTTTTAACGCTACTTTGCTAACGCGGGAAATGGCGAATAGTATGAAAAAAAAAAATATATATATATATATATATATATATGTCGCTGTCTCCCGCGTTTGCGAGGTAGCGCAAGGAAACAGACGAAAGAAATGGCCCAACCCCCCCATACACATGTACATACACACGTCCACACACGCAAATATACACACCTACACAGCTTTCCATGGTTCACCCCAGACGCTTCACATGCCTTGATTCAATCCACTGACAGCACGTCAACCCCTGTATACCACATCGCTCCAATTCACTCTATTCCTTGCCCTCCTTTCACCCTCCTGCATGTTCAGGCCCCGATCACACAAAATCCTTTTCACTCCATCTTTCCACCTCCAATTTGGTCTCCCTCTTCTCCTCGTTCCCTCCACCTCCGACACATATATCCTCTTGGTCAATCTTTCCTCACTCATTCTCTCCATGTGCCCAAACCATTTCAAAACACCCTCTTCTGCTCTCTCAACCACGCTCTTTTTATTTCCACACATCTCTCTTACCCTTACGTTACTTACTCGATCAAACCACCTCACACCACACATTGTCCTCAAACATCTCATTTCCAGCACATCCATCCTCCTGCGCACAACTCTATCCATAGCCCACGCCTCGCAACCATACAACATTGTTGGAACTACTATTCCTTCAAACATACCCATTTTTGCTTTCCGGGATAATGTTCTCGACTTCCACACATTTTTCAAGGCTCCCAAAATTTTCGCCCCCTCCCCCACCCTATGATCCACTTCCGCTTCCATGGTTCCATCCGCTGACAGATCCACTCCCAGATATCTAAAACACTTCACTTCCTCCAGTTTTTCACCATTCAAACTCACCTCCCAATTGACTTGACCCTCAACCCTACTGTACCTAATAACCTTGCTCTTATTGACATTTACTCTTAACTTTCTTCTTCCACACTCTTTACCAAACTCCGTCACCAGCTTCTGCAGTTTCTCACATGAATCCGCCACCAGCGCTGTATCATCAGCGAACAACAACTGACTCACTTCCCAAGCTCTCTCATCCCCAACAGACTTCATACTTGCCCCTCTTTCCAAAACTCTTGCATTTACCTCCCTAACAACCCCTATATATATATATATATATATATATATATATATATATATACACACATATACATACACACACAGAGGTATATACTTACACACACATATACATATTCGCACTTGCTTACCTTCATCCATTCCTGGTTCTACCCCACCCCATAGGAAACAGCATCACTCCCCCTGCTTCAGCGAGGTAGTGTCAGGATAAAAGACAAAAAAAGGCCATATTCGTTTACACTTATTCTCTAGCTGTCATGTGTAATGCATTGTAACCACAGCTCCCTATCCACATCCAGGCCCCACAGACCTTTCCTTGGTTTAACCCAGATGCTTCAACTGCTCTGGTTCAGACCATTGACAGCACATTGACCCCGGTATACGACTTTGTTCCGATTCACTCTATTCCTTGCTTGCCTATCACCCTCCTGTATGTTCAGGCTCCAATCGCAGAAAATATTTTCACTCCATGTTTCCCGCTCCAGTTTAGTCTCCCACTTCTTTCTGTTCCCTCCACCTCTGACACATATATCCTATTTGTCAATCGTTCCTCACTCATTCTCTCCAAATGTCCAACCCATTTCAAGTCACCCTTTTCTGCTCTCTCAACCATATTCTATTTATTTCCACACATCTCTCATACCCTTTCATTACTTACTTGATCAAACCACCTCACACCATATATTGTCCTCAAACATTTCATTTCCAACACATCCACCCTCCTCTGTACAACCCTATCCATAGCCCATGCCTTGCAACCACATAACATTGTTGGAAGTATTATTCCTTCAAACATACCCATTTTTGCTCTCCAAAATAACATTCTCTTCTTTCACACATTCTTTAGCTCTCCCAGAACCTTTGCCCCCTCCTCCACCCTGTGACTCACTTCTGCTTCCATGATTTCATCCACTGCTAAGTTCACTACCAGATATCTAAAACACTTCACTTCCTCTAATTTTTCTCCATTCAAACTTGCATCCCAATTTAGTTGTCCCTCAGCCCTACTGAACCTAATAATCTTGCTCTTATCCACATTTAGTCTCCACTTTCTCCTTTCACACACTTTTCCAAACTCAGTCACCAGCCTCTGCAGTTTCTCACACGAATCAGCCACTAGAGCTGTATCATCGGCGAATAACAACTGACTCACTTCCCAGGCCCTCTCATCCCCAACAGACTGCATATTCACCCCTCTCTCCAAAACTATTGCATTTACCTCTCTAACCACCTCATTCATAAACAAAGTAAACAACCATGGAGATATCACACACCCCTGCCGCAAACCAGCATTCCCTGAGAACCAATCACTCTCCTCTCCTACTCATACACATGCCTTACATCCTTGGTAAAAACTTTTCACTGCTTCTAGCAAGTTACCTCTCACACCATATACTCTTAATACCCTCCACAAAGCATCTCTATGAACCCTATCATATGCCTTCTCCAGATCCATAAATGCTACATACAAATCCATCTGTTTTTCTAAATATTTCTCACATACATTATTCAAAGCAAACACTTGATCCACACATCCTCTACCACTTCTGAAACCACACTGCTCTTCCCCAATCTGATGCTCTGTACATTCCTTCACCCTCTCAGTCAATAACCCCCATAGAATTTCTCAGGAATAATCAACAAACCTATGCCTTTGTAGTTTGAATATTCATCTTTATCCCCTTTGCCTTTGTACAGTGGCATTATGAATGCATTCTAGCAATCCTGAGGGACTTCACTGTGGTCCATACATACTTTGAATATCCTTAACAACCAATCAACAATACAGTCACCCTTTTTTTGATAAATTCCACTGCAATACTATCCAAACCTGCTGCCTTGCTGGATTTCATCTTCCACTAAGCTTTCACTATCTCTTCTCTGTTTACCAAGCCATTCTCCCTGACCCTCTGACTTCTCACACCACCCCAACCAAAAAACACCCTGTATCTGCCACTCTGTCATCAAACACATTCAAGAACTTTTCAAAATGTCACCCCATCTCCTTCTCACTTCATCACTACCCATTATTACTTCCTCACTTGGCCTCTTCACCAATGTTCCCATTTGTTCTCATGTCCTACACATGTTATTAACCTACTTCCAAACTATCTATTTATTTTTCCAAAAATTTGATGATACTCTCTCACCCCAACTCTCATTTGCCCTCTTTTTTTCACCTCTTGCACCTTTCTCTTGACCTCCCAGTCATTTGCACTACTTCCCTGCAAGTATCGTCCAAACGCCTCTCTTTTGTCTTTCACTAACAACCTTACTTCTTCATTCCACCACTCACTACCCTTTCCAATCTGCCCACCTCCCACCTTCACATACCACATGCATCTTTTGCACAAGCCATCACTGTTTCCCTAAATACATCCCATTCCTCGCCCACTCCCCTCACGTCATTTGCTCTCACCTTTTGCCATTCTACACTCAATCTCTCCTGGTGCTTCCTCACACAGGTCTCCTTTCAAAGCCCACTTGCTCTCACCACTGTCTTCTCGCCAACATTCTCTTTTATTTTTTGAAAACCTCTACAAATCTTCACCTTTGCCTCCACAGGATAATGATCAAACATCCCTACAACTGCCCCTCTCAACACATTAACATCCAAAACTCTCTCTTTTACTCCCTTATCAGTTAACACATAATCTAATAATGCCCTTTGACCATCTCTCCTATTCACAAATGTATACTTATGTATATCTCTTTTTAAATCAGGCATTCCCAGTTACTAGTCTTTTTCAGCACACAAATCCACATGCTCTTCACCATTTCCATTTACAATACTGAACACCCCATGCACACCAATTATACCCTCAACTGCCATATTACTCACCTTCGAATTTAAATCACCCATCACTATAACCTTGTCTTGTGAATCAAAGCTTCTAACACACTCACTCAGCTGCTCCCAAAACATCTGCTTCTCATAATCTATCTTCTCATAACCAGGTGCATAGGCAACAATAATCACCCATCTCTATCTATCCACTTTCAGTTTTGCCCACATCAGTCTAGAATTTTCTTTCTTACACTCTATCACATACTCCCACCACTCCTTCAGGAGTAGTGCTACTCCTTCCTTGGCTCTGTCCTCTCACCAACACTTGACTTTACTTCCAAGACTTTCCCTTGAGCTTCATTTCACTCAGAGCCAGAACATCCATGTTTCTTTCCTCAAACACACTACCTATCTCTTCTGTCTTCTTATCTTGGTTACATCCACATTCTCAGACACTCCACTATGAGCCTTGGAGGAGGATGAGCACTCCCTGTTTGACTCCTTCTTCTGATCCCTTTTTAGAAATTTGAATAAGGGAGGGGGGATTCCAGCCCCCCACTCCCACCCCCTTTAGTCACTTTCTAAGACACATGGGATTCGGGTAATACCTGGGAAGTATTCTTTCTCCCTTATCCCTCGGGATGAATAGGCACATGTATATATATGTGTATGTCTTTGTATGTGTATATATATGTATGTGTATGTGCATGTATGGATGTTTTTGTTTATCTGTGTGTGCATGAGTGGATGGATTGTTTGTCATGTGTTTCCTGGCACTACCCCACTGATGCGGGAAAAGGCGATCAAGTATGATATATGAATGTATGTAAATGATAAATGATACATGGACAGTGCATTATATAGTATATAATGCATGAATAAGGCATTATACTTTGTATGAATATTTACATGTGTTTATATGTATATGTCTGTGTAATGTATATGTATGTATACATTGAAATTTATATGAATGTATATGTGCATGTGTGGGCATTTGTGTATATATATGTGTATTTAGGTGGGTTGGGCCATTCCTCATCTGTTTCCTTGCGCTACCTCGCTAATGAGAGAGATGGCGATTGAGCATAATAAAAAAAATCGAAAATACTTTGTCTAATACTTGGATAAGGAATTGTATATAACGCATGAATAAGGTTGTTAATGTGCTGAAAGGGGCAAAGGTGAAGATTTGTAGTTTTCAAGAGAGAAGAGAGAATGTCAGAGAGAGAGTGGTGAGAGTAAGTGAGCTTGGTGGGTAGATTAGAAAGGATAGTGAGTGGTGGGATGAAGAAGTAAAGTTGTTGGTGAAAGAGAAAAGAGAGGCGTTTGGATGATGCTTGCAAGGAGGGAGTGCAAATGACTGGGAGATGTATAAGAGAATGTGGTGGGAGGCCAAGAGGAAGGTGCAAGAGTTGAAAAAGAGGGAAAGTGAGAGTTGGGGTGAGAGAGTATCTTTAAACTTTAGGGAGAGTAAAAGATGCTTTGGAAGTAGGTAAATAATGTGCATACGTCAAGAGAACAAATGGGAACACTGGTGAATGGGGCAAGGGGGAGGTGATAACAGGTATTGATGTAATGAGAAGATGGAGTGAGTATTTTGAAGGTTTGTTGAATGTGTTTGATGATAGAGTGGCAGATGTAGGGTGTTTTGGTTGGAATGGTGTGCGAAGTGAGAGAGTCAGGGAGAGTGTTTGGTGGAGAGAGAAGAGGTGGTGAAGTCCGTGCGGAAAATGAAATCCAGCAAGTCGGTGGGTTTGGATGGTATTGCAGTGGAATTTATTAAAAAAAGGATGACTGTTTTGTTGATTGGTTGGTAAGGATATTCATTGTATTCATGGATCATGGTGAAGTGCCTGAGGATTGGCAGAATGCATGTTTAGTGCCAATGTACAAAGGCAAAGGGGATAAAGGGATAAAGGTGAGTGTTCAAACTACAGAGGCATAATTTTGTTGAGTATTCCAGGAAAATTGTATGGAAGGATATTGATTGAGAGTGAATTCATGTACAGAGCATCAGATTGGGAGGAGCAGTGTGGTTTTAGAAGTGGTAGAGGATGTGTGGATCAGGTGTTTGCTTTGAAGGATGTATGTGAAAAATACTTAGGAAAACAAATGGATTTGTATGTGGCATTTATGAATCTGGAGAAGGCTCATGATAGGGTTGATAGAGATGCTTTGTGGAAGGTTTTAAGAGTAAATGGTGTAGGAAGTAATCTGCTAGAAGCAGGGAGAAGTTTTTATCAAGGATCTATGGCATGTTTATGAGTAGAAAGAGAGGAGAGTGATTGGTTCCCAGTGAAGGTCAATCTGCCGCAGGGGTGTGTGATGTTGCCATGGTTGTTTAATTTGTTTATTGATGGGGTAGTTAGGAAGGTAAATGCAAGAGTTTTGGAGAGAGGAGCGAGTATGCAGTCTGTTGGGGATGAGAGGGCTTCGGAAGTGAGTCATTTGTTGATCGCAGATGATACAGCACTGGCAGATTCATGTGAGAAACTGCAGAAGTTGATGACTGAGTCTGGAAAAGTGTATGAAAGGAGAAAGTTGAGAGTAAATGTGAATAAGAGCAAGGTTATTAGGGTCAGTAGGGTTTAGGGACAAGTTAGTTGGGATGTAAGTTTGAATGGAGAAAAATTGGAGGAAGTGAAATGTTTAAATATCTGGGAGTGGACTTAGCATTGAATGGAAATGAAAGTGAGTCATAAGGTGGTGAGGGGGAGAAGGTTCTGAGAGCAATGAAGAATGTGTGGAAAGAGAGAATATTTTCTCGGAAAGCAAAAATGTGTATGTTTGAAGGAATAGTAGTTCCAATAATGTTATATGGTTGTGAGGCATTATCTATAGATAGGAGGGTGGATGTGTTGGAAATGAAATGCTGGAGGGCAGTATGTGTTGTAAGGTAGTTTGATTAAGTAATGAAAGAGTAAGAGATATATTTGGAAATAAAAAGAGTATGGTTGAAAGAGCAGAAGAGGGTGCGTTGAAATGGTTTGGACATATGGAGAGAATGATTTAGGAAAGATTGACCAAGAGGATACATGTGTCAGAGGTAGAAGGAACAAGGATGAGCAGGAGATCCAATTGGAGGTGGAAGGATTGAGTGATTGGTGAGCTGACCATACAAGATGGTGAGAGGCTTGCAAGGAATAGGGTGAATTGGAGTGATGTGGCATAACGGGGTCAATTTGCCGTCAGTGGACTGAACCAGGGCATGTGAAACATCCAGGGTAAACCATGGAAAGGTATGTCGGGCCTGGATTTGTATAGTGAGTTTTTGTTTCATTGCACTACACATGACAATTAGAGACAGAGTGTGAATGAATGTAGCGTTTTTTTGTTTGTTTTCCTGGTGCTACCTTGCTGATGCAGGGGGTAGTGATGCTGTTTCTTGTGAGGTGGGGTGGTGCTGGGAATGGATGAAGGCAAGCGAGTATGAATGTGTACATGTGTATATATGTATATGGCTGTGGATGTTTATGTATGTGTATATGTTATGTACATTTGTGTGTAAGGGCATGTATGTATATATATATGTGTGTTTATGAGTGGATGGAGTTTTGGAGAGAGAGGCAAGTATGCAGTCTGTTGTTGATGAGAGGGCTTGGGAAGTGAGTCAGTTGTTGTTTGCTGATGATATAGCACTGGTGGCTGATTCAGGTTAGAAACTGCAGAAGCTGGTGACTGAGTTCGGTAAAGTGTGTGAAAGAAGAAAGCTGAGAGTAAATGTGAAGAAGAGCGAGGTTAGTAGGTTTAGTAGGGTTGAGGGACAGGTCAGTTGAGAGGTAAGTTTGAATGGAGAAGAACTGGAGGAAGTGAAGTGTTTTAGATATCTGGGAGTGGATTTAGCAGCGGATGGAACCATGGAAGCGGAAGTGAATCACAGGGTGGGGAATGGGGTGAAGGCTCTGGGAGCATTGAAGAATGTGTGGAAGGAGACAACGTTATCTCGAAGAGCAAAAATGGGTTCCAACAATGTTATATGGTTGTGAGGCATTGGCTATAGATAGGGTTGTGCGGAGGAGGGTGGATGTTTTGGAAATGAAATGTTTGAGGACAATATGTGGTGTGAAGTGGTTTGATTGAGTAAGTAATGAAAGGGTAAGAGAGATGTGTGGTAATAAAAAGAGTGTGGTTGAGAGAGCAGAAGAGGGTGTTTTGAGATGGTTTGGTCACATGAAGAGAATGAGTGAGGAAAGATTGACAGAGGATATATGTGTCAGAGGTGAAGGGAACGAGTAGAAGTGGGAGACCAAACTGGAGGTGGAAGGATGGAGTGAAAAAGATTTTGAGTAATCGGGGCCTGAACATACAGGAGGGTGAAAGGCGTGCAAGGAATAGAGTGAATTGGAATGATGTGGTATACTGGGGTCGACGTGTTGTCAGTGGATTGAACCAGGGCATATGAAGCGTCTGGGGTAAACCATGGAAAGTTCAGTGGGGCCTGGATGTGGAAAGGGAGCTGTGGTTCTGGTGCATTACACATGACAGCTAGAGACTAAGTGTGAACAAATGTGGCCTTTGTTGTCTTTTCCTAGCTCTACCTTGTACGCGCAGGGTGAGGCGGGGTGCCATTTTGTGTGTGGTGGGGTGGCGACGGGAATGGATGAAGGCAGCAAGTATGAATATTTACATGTGTATGTATGTATATGTCTGTGTATGTATATGTATGTATATGTTGAAATGTATAGGATATATATTTACGTGTGTGGGCGTGTATGTATATACATGTGTATGTGGGTGGGTTGGCCCATTCTTTCATCTGTTTCCTTGCGCTACCTCACTAACGTGGGAGACAGCGACAAAGTATTATGATGAATAAATGTGAGTGGATTGGTCGTTCTTCATCTGTTTCCTGGTACTAGCTCATTGATGTGGGAAATGGCGATCAAGTATAATAATTATAATAATAATAGTGGTACACAGATAAGTCATTATACAGTATATAATATGGATAAAACAATATACACCATATGATAAAAAGATAAGGAATTATATGGTATATAATGCATGTTTAAGGAAATAGTGAGGTAACTTCTTGATTAGATGATCAGTGGCTTTTTATTCATAAATCCACTCTCTTGCTGCATGTATAATGCACCAAAAAGATATCTTATGTATTTTGCATATGTTGTTAGTGAGTCTGCAGAACTTAAAGGTTTTGCAGACAGGTATGATTGTAGGTTGTTCCATATAAAAGTCAAGGAAGAACTATATCTGCTGTAGATTTAGGAAGTGAGTCCATCCAGAAGTCACAGGCTTTGCTTGGAACACTGGTATAATGAAAATTGGTGTAAAGTGTGTGAAGGTCACCAAAGCTAGGGCTCCTGCCTACTGCAGATCAGGTGAATGAATCCACACAAAAGATATATTCTCTTGAAGGATTGTTCATCTTGTTTAGCATGCTTGACATGGTGAATAATGTGTAAATAGTTAAGTAACGAATATACTTTGTTGGTTATGCATTTCTTGGGCTTCTTTTTTGAGGTTCCTGTTCTTTAGTCTCTGTAGGAGCTGTGTAAGTTTGGTTCCTTTGAGGTAGGAAAGTCCTAGATAAGGCCGTACTGGGAGTCCCAGGCTTGCAAACATCTCACCTACAAACACCTGTACTTATGAACAAGCTCCAAGAAACACCATGTAATTCCTAATCCGACATGTATATCAGTTACATATACATATGAACTGTGGTATTAACTGAATGTTCATTTTTTTCTTTAAATATGCTTAATGTGATGTATTATTAGATATATTTATTTCAAAATATAATATGTAATGCATTTTACAGTCTGGTATAGATGTATAGTCAAATTATATCTTTTTTCTTTCGTACTATTCGCCATTTCCTGCATTAGCAAGGTAGTGTTAAGAATAGAGGACTGGACTTTTTAGGGAATATCCTCACCTGGCCCCCTTCTCTGTTCCTTCTTTTGGAAAATTAAAAAAAAGAACGAGAGGGGAGGATTTCCAGCCCCCTGCTCCCTTCCCTTTTAGTCGCCTTGTGCGACACGCAGGGAATACGTGGGAAGTATTCTTTCTCCCCTATCCCGAGGGATAAAATTATATGTGAATTATAATTTTTTTTTATTTTCTGACTAAAAGATTCATCATAGGAACAGATTCCATACACTTAACCTTTACCTAAGGTGGATCTCTTAGTACTTACTTCTGTTCAACATTGATGATGCAGCCTTGTTTACATAAGGTGGGTCTCCTAGTACTTCTGTTCAACATTGATGATACATCCTTGTCAAGGGTGACTTTTTGCTTCTTGTGTTATGATTTGTAGGTGTAACCCAGGAACTCCAGTATAGTTAGTCACATGAATAGATACTTACTTCTTGATGCATTGTAAAGTGTGTCTCTCATACTATCCTCCTCTGCATACGTTAATATGTATGACCGAAGAATGATTTTGCTTCTGTTCTTATTTTCAGAAAACAGATGCAATGAAAGTGAAGGTTATTCTCCATGCCTTGTTGGTGGCTGTTATCCTTCAAGAAAAAGATGTGATGGTTTCATGGACTGTTCTGATGGCTATGATGAAGTGGAATGTAAGTTTTAGGTACTGTAAAATTATGTTTATAAGTTTTTAATTGTGTAATCTCAGGACCTCTTTTACAGGGCTATTGATGATATGCTACAAGCATAACATGTCATGTCCCAGATCAAGACAGGTTTAATGTCAAAACCCAGCTGTAGTCAGATCCAGTTTCATATTCCAAATCAGGACAGATCTTGCTTCAGTACCCAGATCAAGACAGATCTAGTGTCAGATTCCAAATCAAGATAGGTCTAGTGTCAGATCCCAAATCAAAGCAGGTCTAGTGTCTGATCACAGATCAAGACAGGTCAAGTGGCAGATCTAAGATCAAGACACATCTAGTGTTAGATCACAGATCAAGACAGGTCTAATGTCAGATACCAGATCAAGACAGGTCTAGTGTTAGGACTCAAATCAAGACAGGTCTTGTATCAGAACATGGGTCAAGGCAGTTGCCTATGAATGGTTTTGTAATTTTAAAAGATTTAGATTTTTCTTCATTTTATGGTGGTAATGATATTTAGATACTGAGAGGACTTGCACTTGCTAAAGATAAATCTCTTCTTATTTGCAAACCATTCCAGGGACATTATATTAGTTCATAATAGATCTGATGATATACATAAGGTTACAAAAATATTGAATGACCACTCAAAACTTGAGACGATAAAATGATGATCAATTTGTTGCCATTTTCAGAGTCGAAGATGAAATATTAAGATTATTTTAAGATATCTAAACACTTGGACTGCTGGAAGGTATTCCCGTAAGACCTATAACATCAACAGTCAAGATCTTAACAAATAATTTAGGCCAGTTTCTGCTCCCAAAATTTTCTTATCCAGTTAAAGATGAATTTATGGTCTGTAATTCATATGAATCTGTAAAAGAAGTCACCAAAATTCATGTGACTAGTATATACATGTTTAGCAATGTTGTAATATCGCTTTTTACAAATATTCCCCTGAAAGAGCTAATTCATAAATTAGCCTAACAGTTAGGTAGAAGTAATAGATAGGATCCTTAGGTAGAAGTAGTCAGTAGGAACATTAGGTAGGAGCCTCTGCAAACTGTGTCCTCTGCCAGTGGCCTGTTAACAGTGAGGTACCAAAGGCTAAGAAGTGGTATTAGAGTTCATTGGTTATGGAGACTCTTATTTCTTTGGCCATTCCCTTAAGGGTGTTCCAGTTGAGAATAGGTATCAGAGATATAGATAGGTAGATAGATTTTTATTTTATCATGCTTAATCGCCATCTCCCACGTCAGTGGGGTAGCATAAGGAAACACGGGCCCAACCCACCCACATACACATGTACATACATAAACGCCCATACATGCACATATACATACATTTCAATGTATACATACATATACATACACACACATATACATATATACACATGTACATATACATACTTGCTGCATTCATCCATTCCCATCGCCACCCCACCACATAAAATGGCATCCCCCCTCAGCGAGGTAGTGCTAGGAAAAGACAAAAAAGGCCACATTTGTTCACACTCAGTCTCCAGCTGTCATGTTTAATGCACTGAAACCACAGCTTCCTTTCCACATCCAGGCCTCATAGGCCTTTCCATGGTTTACCCCAGGTGCTTCTTATGCCATGGTTCAAACCATTGACAGCACGACGACCCCGGTATACCACATTATTCCAATTCACTCTATTCCTTGCACACCTTTCACCCTCCTGTATGTTCAGCCAATGTTCAGGCCCCAGTTGCTCAAAATCTTTTTAACTCCATCTTTCCACCTCCAATTTGGTGTCCTGCTTCTCCTTGTTCCCTCCACCTCTGACACATGTATCTTCTTTGTCAATCTTTCCTCACTCATTCTCTTAATGTGTCCAAACCATTTCAACACATCCTCCTCTGCTCTCTCAGCTGCACTCTTTTTGTTACCACACATCTCTCCCAATCTTTCATTACTTACTTGATCATACACCACATATTATTCTCAAACCTTTCATTTCCAACACATCCATCCTCCTCCGTATGACCCTGTCTATAGCCCATGCCTTGCAACCATATAACATTGTTGGAACTGCAATGTCTTCAAACATACCCATTTTTGCTCCGAGATAACATTCTTTCCTTCCACACATTTCTCACTGCTCTCAGAACCTTCGCCCCCTCCCCCACCCTATGACTAATTTCTGCTTCCATGGTTCCATCTGCTGCTAAGTCCTCTCCCAGGTATCTAAAACACTTCACTTCCTCCAGTTTTTCTCCATTCAAACTTACCTCCCAGTTAACTTGTCCCTCAACCCTACTGAACCTAAAAACTTTCCTATTATTCACATTACTCTCAGCTTTTTTCTTTCACACACTTTACCAAACTCAGTTTCTCACCCAAATCAGCGACCACCACTGTATCATCAGCGAACAACAAATGACTCACTTCCCAAGCCCTCTCATCAACAGCAGACTGCATACTTGCCCTTCTCTCCAAGATTCTTGCATTCACCTCCCTTTGCATTCACCTCCCTAACCACCCCATCCATAAACAAATTATACAACCATAGAGACATCATGCACCCCTGCCGCAAACTGACATTTACTGGGAACCAATCACTTTCCTGTCTATCTACTCGTACACATGCCTTACATCCTGAGTAAAAACTTTTCACTGCTTCTAGCAACTTACCTCCCACACTGTATACTCTTTAAACCTTCCACAAAGCATCTCTATCAACCGAATCATATGCCTTCTCAAGGTCCATAAATGCTTCATACAAATCCATTTGTTTTTCTAAGTAGTTCTCACATACATTCTTCAAAGCAAACACCTGTTCCACACATCTTCTACCACTTCTGAAACCACACTGCTCTTCCCCAGTATGATGCTCTGTACTTGCCTTTATCCTCTCAATCAATACCCTCCCATATGATTTCCCAGGAATACTCTACAAACTTATACCTCTGTAATTTGAACACTCGCCTTTATCCCCTTTGCCTTTGTACAATGGTACGATGCATACATTCTGCTGATCCTCAGGCTTTTCACCATGATCCATACATACATTGAATATCCTTACCAGTCAGTCAACAACACAGTCAACCCCCCCTTTTTTTTTTTTTTATAAATTCCACTATAATACCATCCAAACCCGCCGCCTTGCCAGCTTTCATCTTCCACAAAACTTTCACTACCTCTTCTAAGTTTACCAAACCATTCTCTCTGACCCTCTCACTTCACACACCACCCCTACCAAAACTACATATATTTGCCACTCTATCACCAAACATATTCAACAAACCTTCAAAATACTCACTCCACCTCCTCACTTCATCACTACTTGTTATTACCTCCCCATTTGCCCCCTTCACCGATGTTCCCCTTTGTTCTGTTGTCTTACGCACTTTATTTACCTCCTTCCAAAACATTTTTTTTATTCTCCTAAAATTTAATGATACTCTCTCTCACCCCAACTCTCATTTGCCCTCTTTTTCACCTCTTGCACCTTTCTCTTGACTTCCTACCACTTTCTTTTATACATCTTCCAGTCATTTGCACTACTACCCTGTAAATATCGTCTGAATGCCTCTCTCTTCTCTTTCACTAACAATCTTAATTCTTCATCCCGCCATTCACTACCTTTTCTAATTTGCCCGTCTCACACCTTTCTCATGCCACATGCATCTTTTGCATAAGCCATCACTGCTTCCCTAAATACATCCCATTCCTCCCCCATTCCCCTTATGTCATTTGCTCTCATCTTTTGCCATTCTGCACTCAATCTCTCCTGGTACTTCCTCACACAAATTTCCTCTCTCAGCTCACTTACTCTCACTACTCTCTTCTCCCCAACATCCTCTTCTTTTCTGAAAACCTCTACAAGTCTTCACCTTTGCCTCCACAAGATAGTGATCAGATATCACTTCAGCTGCCCCTCTCAGCACATTAATATCCAAAAGCCTCTCTTTTACATGCCTATCAAGTAACATGTAATCCAATAACACCCTCTAGCCATCCCTCCTACTCACATACGTATACTTATGTATCTCTTTTTAAACCAGGTGTTCCCTATCACTAGTCCTTTTTCACCATGCAAATCCACAAGCTCTTCACCATTTCCATTTAAAACACTGAACACCCCATGTACACCAATTATACCCTCAACTGCAACATTACTCACCTTTGCATTCATATCACCCATCACTGTAGCCTGATCTCGTGTATCAAAGCTGCTAACTCACTCACTTAGCTTCTCCTGAAACACTTGCCTCTCATGATCTTTCTTCTTATGACCAGGTGCATAGGCACCAATGATAACCCATCTCTCTCCATCCACTTTCAGTTTTACCCATATCAATCTAGAGTTTACTTCCTTACACTATCACATACTCCCTCAACTCCTGCTTCAGGAGTAGTGCTACTTCTTCCTTTGCTCTTGCCCTCACTAACCCCAGACTTTACTCCCAAGACATTCCCAAAACCGCTCTTCCCCTCTACCCTTCAGCTTCATTTCACTCAGAGCCAAAACATCCAGGCTCCTTTCCTCGAACATACTACCTATCCCTCCTTTTTTCTCATCTTGGTTACAACCACACACATTTGGACACCCCAATCTGAGCCTTTGAGGAGGATGAGCACTCCCCGCATGATTCCTTTTTCTGCTTCCCCTTTTAGAATTTTAAATTTCCATGGTTTACCCCAGACGCTTCTCATGCCTTGATTCAATCCACTGACAGCACGTCAACCCCGGTATACCACATCGCTCCAATTCACTCTATTCCTTGCCCTCCTTTCACCCTCCTGCATGTTCAGGCCCCGATCACACAAAATCTTTTTCACTCCATCTTTCCACCTCCAATTTGGTCTCCCTCTTCTCCTTGCTCCCTCCACCTCCGACACATATATCCTCTTGGTCAATCTTTCCTCACTCATCCTCTCCATGTGCCCAAACCACTTCAAAACACCCTCTTCTGCTCTCTCAACCACGCTCTTTTTATTTCCACACATCTCTCTTACCCTTACGTTACTCACTCGATCAAACCACCTCACACCACACATTGTCCTCAAACATCTCATTTCCAGCACATCCATCCTCCTACGCACAACTCTATCCATAGCCCATGCCTCGCAACCATACAACATTGTTGGAACCACTATTCCTTCAAACATACCCATTTTTGCTTTCCGAGATAATGTTCTCGACTTCCACACATTCTTCAAGGCCCCCAGAATTTTCGCCCCCTCCCCCACCCTATGATCCACTTCCGCTTCCATGGTTCCATCCGCTGCCAGATCCACTCCCAGATATCTAAAACACTTCACTTCCTCCAGTTTTTCTCCATTCAAACTCACCTCCCAATTGACTTGACCCTCAACCCTACTGTACCTAATAACCTTGCTCTTATTCACATTTACTCTTAACTTTCTTCTTCCACACACTTTACCAAACTCAGTCACCAGCTTCTGCAGTTTCTCACATGAATCAGCCACCAGTGCTGTATCATCAGCGAACAACAACTGACTCACTTCCCAAGCTCTCTCATCCCCAACAGACTTCATACTTGCCCCTCTTTCCAAAACTCTTGCATTTACCTCCCTAACAACCCCATCCATAAACAAATTAAACAACCATGGAGACATCACACACCCCTGCTGCAAACCTACATTCACTGAGAACCAATCACTTTCCTCTCTTCCTACACGTACACATGCCTTACATCCTCGATAAAAACTTTTCACTGCTTCTAACAACTTTCCTCCTACACCATATATTCTTAATACCTTCCACAGAGCATCTCTATCAACTCTATCATATGCCTTCTCCAGATCCATAAATGCTACATACAAATCCATTTGCTTTTCTAAGTATTTCTCACATACATTCTTCAAAGCAAACACCTGATCCACACATCCTCTACCACTTCTGAAACCACACTGCTCTTCCCCAATCTGATGCCCTGTACATGCCTTCACCCTCTCAGTCAATACCCTCCCATATAATTTACCAGGAATACTCAACAAACTTATTCCTCTGTAATTTGAGCACTCACTCTTATCCCCTTTGCCTTTGTACAATGGCACTATGCACGCATTCCGCCAATCCTCAGGCACCTCACCATGAGTCATACATACATTAAATAACCTTACCAACCAGTCAACAATACAGTCACCCCCTTTTTTAATAAATTCCACTGCAATACCATCCAAACCTGCTGCCTTGCCGGCTTTCATCTTCCGCAAAGCTTTCACTACCTCTTCTCTGTTTACCAAATCATTTTCCCTAACCCTCTCACTTTGCACACCACCTCGACCAAAACACCCTATATCTGCCACTCTATCATCAAACACATTCAACAAACCTTCAAAATACTCACTCCATCTCCTTCTCACATCACCACTACTTGTTATCACCTCCCCATTTGCGCCCTTCACTGAAGTTCCCATTTGCTCCCTTGTCTTACGCACTTTATTTACCTCCTTCCAGAACATCTTTTTATTCTCCCTAAAATTTAATGATACTCTCTCACCCCAACTCTCATTTGCCCTTTTTTTCACCTCTTGCACCTTTCTCTTGACCTCCTGTCTCTTTCTTTTATACATCTCCCACTCAATTGCATTTTTTCCCTGCAAAAATTGTCCAAATGCCTCTCTCTTCTCTTTCGCTAATACTCTTACTTCTTCATCCCACCACTCACTACCCTTTCTAATCAACCCACCTCCCACTCTTCTCATGCCACAAGCATCTTTTGCGCAATCCATCACTGATTCCCTAAATACATCCCATTCCTCCCCCACTCCCCTTACTTCCATTGTTCTCACCTTTTTCCATTCTGTACTCAATCTCTCCTGGTACTTCCTCACACAGGCCTCCTTCCCAAGCTCACTTACTCTCACCACCCTCTTCACCCCAACATTCACTCTTCTTTTCTGAAAACCCATACAAATCTTCACCTTAGCCTCCACAAGATAATGATCAGACATCCCTCCAGTTGCACCTCTCAGCACATTAACATCCAAAAGTTGCTCTTTCGCGCGCCTGTCAATTAACACGTAATCCAATAACGCTCTCTGGCCATCTCTCCTACTTACATACGTATACTTATGTATATCTCGCTTTTTAGACCAGGTATATATATATATATATATATATATTTTTTTCATACTATTTTTTTTTATTATACTTTGTCGCTGTCTCCCGCTGTTTGCGAGGTAGCGCAAGGAAACAGACGAAAGAAATGGCCCAACCCCCCCATACACATGTATATACATATGTCCACACACGCAAATATACATACCTACACAGCTTTCCATGGTTTACCCCAGACGCTTATCATGCCTTGATTCAATCCACTGACAGCACGTCAACCCCGGTATACCACATCGCTCCAATTTACTCTATTCCTTGCCCTCCTTTCACCCTCCTGCATGTCGCTGTCTCCCACGTTTGCGAGGTAGTGCAAGGAAACAGACGAAAGAAATGGCCCAAACCACCCCCATACACATGTATATACATACGTGCACACACGCAAATATACATACCTACACAGCTTTCCATGGGTTACCCCAGATGCTTCACATGCCCTGATTCAATCCACTGACAGCACGTCAACCCCGGTATACCACATCGATCCAATCACTCTATTCCTTGCCCTCCTTTCACCCTCCTGCATGTTCAGGCCCCGATCACACAAAATCTTTTTCACTCCATCTTTCCACCTCCAATTTGGTCTCCCACTTCTCCTCGTTCCCTCCACCTCTGACACATATATCCTCATGGTCAATCTTTCCTCACTCATTCTCTCCATGTGCCCAAACCATTTCAAAACACCCTCTTCTGCTCTCTCAACCACGCTCTTTTTATTTCCACACATCTCTCTTACCCTTACGTTACTTACTCGATCAAACCACCTCACACCACACATTGTCGTTAAACATCTCATTTCCAGCACATCCATCATCCTTTGCACAACTCTATCCATAGCCCACACCTCGCAACCATACAACATTGTTGGAACCACTATTCCTTCTAACATACCCATTTTTGCTTTCCGAGATAATGTTCTCGACTTCCACACATTCTTCCAGGCTCCCAGGAATTTTCACCCCCTCCCCCACCCTATGATCCACTTCCACTTCCATGGTTCCATCCGCTGCCAGATCCACTCCCACATATCTAAAACACTTTACTTCCTCCAGTTTTTTTCCATTCAAACTTACCTCCCAATTGACTTGACCCTCAACCCTACTGTACCTAATAACCTTGCTCTTATTCACATTTACTCTTAACTTTCTTCTTTTACACACTTTACCAAACTCAGTCACCAGCTTCTGCAGTTTCTCACATGAATCAGCCACCAGCGCTGTATCATCAGCGAACAACAACTGACTCACTTCCCAAGCTCTCGCATCCCCAACAGACTTCATACTTGCCCCTCTTTCCAAGACTCTTGCATTTACCTCCCTAACAACCCCATCCATAAACAAATTAAACAACCATGGAGACATCACACACCCCTGCCGCAAACCTACATTCACTGAGAACCAATCACTTTCCTCTCTTCCTACACGTACACATGCCTTACATCCTCGATAAAAACTTTTCACTGCTTCTAACAACTTGCCTCCCACACCATATATTCTTAATACCTTCCACAGAGCATCTCTATCAACTCTATCATATGCCTTCTCCAGATCCATAAATGCTACATACAAATCCATTTGCTTTTCTAAGTATTTCTCACATACATTCTTCAAAGCAAACACCTGATCCACACATCCTCTACCACTTCTGAAACCACACTGCTCTTCCCCAATCTGATGCTCTGTACATAATATATATTTATATATTATCCCTGGGGATAGGGGAGAAAGAATACTTCCCACGTATTCCCTGCGTGTCGTAGAAGGCGACTAAAAGGGGAGGGAGCGGGGGGCTGGAAATCCTCCCCTCTCAATTTTTTTTAATTTTCCAAAAGAAGGAACAGAGAAGGGGGCCAGGTGAGGATATTCCCTCAGTGGCCCAGTTCTCTGTTCTTAACGCTACCTCGCTAACGCGGGAAATGGCGAATAGTTTGAAAAAAAAAAAGAAAAAAAAATATATATATATATATATATATATATATATATATATATATATATATATATATATATATATATATATATACTCTCTTTTCCCTTCCTTCTGACACTCTCTAAAATTCAAACACCTAACCTAACCAGTACTGTGTCATCATCAAACAACAAGTGATCACTTCCCAGGCCCCTTCACCCCATACAGACTGCATACTTGCTCCTCTATCTGAAACCCTTGCATTTACCTCCTTCACCCCCTCATCCATAAACAAATTAAATAGCCATTGTAACATATTCCTTGATGAAGACCAGCCTTCTCCTGGAACCACTCACTCTCCTTTCTGTCTACTCGCACACATGCCTAACAGTTTTGATAAAAACTTCTCATTGTTTCATGTAGCTTTCCTCCCATGCCATGTATTCGTAAAACCTTCCACAAGGCATCTCAACCCCTTCATATGCTTTCTCTAGGTCCTTGAATATCGTATACAGATCCTTTTGTTTCTCAAAATATTCTTGCACACCTAGTTTAAAGCAAGCACCTGATCCACACATCCTCTACCACTCCTTAAACCATATTGTGCCTCCCCAATTTGATGTTCTTTATATGCTTTTACCCTCTCAGTCATTACTCTCCCATTCAACTTACCAGGTACATGCAACAAACATACCTTTGTAGTTCAAATACTTACCTTTGTTCCCCTTGCCTTTACACAGTGACATTTCACCAGTCCTCAGGCACCTCACCTCACGATGATCCACACAAACTAATCAGTCATCAACATGGTCATCCCCTGTCTATTTGTCTCTCTATATCTTTGATGTCCATTCCCTCCAGGAGCTCCCATCAAGTGGATGGCCACAGCAAAAGAGTCTCCACTTATCCCTGTCCATACATGCCTCTCTCTCATGTACCCCTCGCATACACAGTCACCCCCCTTTCCTACCATATTTAAATTGCGTTACCATTTACTCCTGTTGCCTTGCCACATCTCATCTGATGCAAAACATTTACCATTTCTTTGCTTTTTATGAAACCACTTACCATGATTCTCCCTTCGCATGCCTCCCTGACCCTAACTCCCTACATCAGCACCCCCGTCATGAGACACATTCACCAGTCCTTAGAAATACTCATTGCATCTACTCACCTCATTGCTACATATTAACACTCATTCATATGTCCCTTTCACTGATTTTTCCCATTTGTTTTATTTTTCTCTTTTTTTTGACCTCCTTCCAGAACATCTTATTCTCCCTGAAATTAACTGATACTTGTTTGTCCTAACTCTCATTTGCCCTTTTTTCAAACCTTTCACCTTCTTTTTGACCTGCTGTCTACTTTCCTTAGCACATCTCCCAGTTTTTTGCACTCCTTCTTGGTAAGTACCACCCATACACCTCCCTTTTCTTTTTTCACTAGCTATTTTACTTCATCGTCCCATCACTTGCTACTCTTTCTCACTTGCCCACCCTACATTCTGCATGGCACACACTTCTCTTGCACATGTCAGCACTGCTTTCCTAGATACCTCTTATTCCTCACTCACTCACCTAGCTGTGTTTGCTCTTAATATGTGCCAATGTACACATCACCATTTGCCAGTTTCATCTAATCCTTTCCTTTACTCCTTTTCTCTAGCTGAATAGCTGGTTCAGGTCCCTGCCCAATTTTGCCAAGAGATTGTGTATGCATTTCAGCCTTCTTTACTGACTGAAAATCTTTAGAATATACACACTGAACTAACCGTAGAAGCTCCAAACAACAGGCCTCCCAACTTAGTCTTAAACTATAAGCCACCATACATACATCCATGAGAAACTACACTTCCTAGGCAAATACAAGTCACACTCTCTGTATGATCTGGATATTAATTAACACATCACTACAATCACCATCTCAGTTCATCCCAAGACCCTTCATGTCCACAATGGAAATTCCTTAAAGAAAACAGTGAGTACTTCTCACTTTTCCTTCACTCACTGCACTTAGACACATCACAACACTGTATGATCTGTCGTCCCAGCTGATGGACATGGCAGCTTCCTGAATGCTACAGTGGCTTCATAAGGACATAAGGGACTCCCAGGCCAGGAAGGTAAGGTAAGGTGTGTATAGGTCTTAAACACTCTTAGTAATTATCCAACCATAGCATTGTGTTATATCACAAAGTTTTATTGTTTAAAGAAAATGTTCACCGTAGGTATGCATTTCTTTGTCTTATTTGCCTCACTATCCAATGTGAATATTTGTTCTGAATATTTGTTTTAAGAGATACAAAAGCACACTGCTAATTCTTTTTTTTTTTTTTTTTGCTTTGTCGCTGTCTCCCGCATTTGTGAGGTAGCACAAGGAAACAGACGAAAGAAATGGCCCAACCCACCCCCATACACATGTATATACATACGTCCACACACGCAAATATACATACCTGCACAGCTTTCCATGGTTTACCCCAGACGCTTCACATGCCCTGATTCAATCCACTGACAGCACGTCAACCCCGGTATACCACATCGCTCCAATTCACTCTATTCCTTACCCTCCTTTCACCCTCCTGCATGTTCAGGCCCCGATCACACAAAATCTTTTTCACTCCATCTTTCCACCTCCAATTTGGTCTCCCACTTCTCCTCGTTCCCTCCACCTCCGACACATATATCCTTTTGGTTAATCTTTCCTCACTCATTCTCTCCATGTGCCCAAACCATTTCAAAACACCCTCTTCTGCTCTCTCAACCACGCTCTTTTTATTTCCACACATCTCTCTTACCCTTACGTTACTTACTCGATCAAACCACCTCACACCACACAATGTCCTCAAACATCTCATTTCCAGCACATCCATCCTCCTGCGCAAAACTCTATCCAAGCCCACGCCTCGCAACCATACAACATTGTTGGAACCACTATTCCTTCAAACATACCCATTTTTGCTTTCCAAGATAATGTTCTCGACTTCCACACATTCTTCAAGGCTCCCTGGATTTTGCCCCCTCCCCCGCCCTATGATCCACTTCCGCTTCCATGGTTCCATCCGCTGCCAGATCCACTCCCAGATATCTAAAACACTTTACTTCCTGCAGTTTTTCTCCATTCAAACTTACCTCCCAATTGACTTGACCCTCAACCCTACTGTACCTAATTACCTTGCTCCTATTCACATTTACTCTTAACTTTCTTCTTTCACACACTTTACCAAACTCAGTCACCAGCTTCTGCAGTTTCTCACATGAATCAGCCACCAGCGCTGTATCATCAGCGAACAACAACTGACTCACTTCCCAAGCTCTCTCATCCCCAACAGACTTCATACTTGCCCCTCTTTCCAAAACTCTTGCATTCACTTCCCTAACAACCCCATCCATAAACAAATTAAACAACCATGGAGACATCACACACCCCTGTCGCAAACCTACATACACTGAGAACCAATCACTTTCCTCTCTTCCTACACATACACATGCCTTACATCCTCGATAAAAACTTTTCACTGCTTCTAACAACTTGCCTCCCACACCATATATTCTTAATACCTTCCACAGAGCGTCTCTATCAACTCTGTCATATGCCTTCTCCAGATCCATAAATGCTACATACAAATCCATTTGCTTTTCTAATCCATTTGCTAATATCAAATGTAAATGACATGTATTAAGTATAAAATGGTAAACCCTTATTAAATGGTGACAGATCCTTTAAGTCTCTTTGTGTCATGTACATTTCTTACCCATCATCCCTCTTATTGCTGTACTAAGTTTAGTGTAGTTATTTGAGGACAGTACTATATAGGTGTTGATTCCAAATAGAGCATAGAATCATGCTGATACAGCTTAGCTGTTTACATGTAAAGGGAGAACAATGTTTGTTGATAAACTGTTTAGGCTTACAGTGGAATTGTAGGCATAATATGGTTAACATTTTATATGTTTGATGCCTTGGGACTAGGACTAAAATTCTCAGGTGTGGAAAAATTTAATCTATGTATCAGTATAATTTGCTTCTATATTATTTTCTAAGATGTTTATGGACTATGTTTGCAGTTGCTTGCATCATGAGCAGAATGTCTTCTGTGAGGATGCTCATAATCACTGGAGGAAAAGGAGTAGAGTCAAGTCTTGGGACTTTCTTGCTCCAAAGAAGTCTGTCATGTTCCTGCTCTTACTTAGAGTGCATCCCAGTGAAAGGGGTCTTGGGATTGTATCATAATGATATATATTTACTAATGTATTTGTGTTGTAATGTTTGCCATGCTTTAGGTGATGACCCCCTGGAAGACAAAGAGGCAGACTTTCGTATCCACCGATACATCAAATTCTCAGATTTTTTTGATGCAGAAGATGGAGATTGGCTGTGGCTTGACTTCAACATTGGTAAAGTCATATGTTATACTTCTTTTGTATTGTTTTTATAATACATTTTGTTGTAATTTTATGGAAAGGATTATTTTTGGATGTCATCAGTCTTATTTTGTCTGTTGCTCAAATTCTGTATGTTTAGATGAGCAGAGCTACAGAGATAAGTGTGGCTACTGTTGTTAGAGCAGAGCCACTTACTTCCACTTACCTCCCTCACTTATGTTTGTATTTTCCTTGTAACCTTTCTCTTTATATTTTCTTCAAATTGCCATGTCATATTTCAGTCCTACAGATGATTGATGATTCTGTTGCAGCACCCATAAACTTCATCATGTTTCTGTGTATTTTACTAATATATTTTAAAACATTCCCTCTGGGGAGAGTAGAGAAAGAAGACAGCCCATGTATTTCTTGCATGTCATATAATGTGACCAAGAGGGATGGGAGCAGATGGCAGGAAATTCTTCCCTTCTGTATTAGTTAACAGAGGAAAGAGCCATTGAGGATCTTAAATTTTATAAGACTCTATTATCTGTTGTGGATACTACCTTGCTCACATAGGAAATAGCCATCATTATGAAAGGAAAGAAGAGAAAAATATAAAGATGTAGGGGATTAGGGATAAAGAATGCTACACATGTATCTCCTGAATGTCACAGGTGATGAAGAGTGTTGTAAATGGGAGCCTGGAAATCTTTTCCTCTTCTATTATTTATTTCAAAAGGAGGAACAAAGGAAGGAGCCAATTGTGGAATTTTTCTATGAGGCTCATTTGTCTGCTCCTGACACTATCTCATCAAAGTGAGAATAGGCATGAAAGAAAGAGAGATATTAGAGCAAGCATTTGAAATATTGTATCAAACCCCTGTATATGTCTGTATATGTCTGATCATTATCTTGTGGAGGCGAAGGTGAAGATTTGTATGGGTTTTCAGAAAAGAGAGAGAATGTTGGGGGGAAGAGGGTGGTGAGAGTAAGGGAGCTTGGGAAGGAGATTTGTGTGAGGAAGTACCAGGAGAGACTGAATACAGAATGGAAAAAGGTGAGAACAAAGAAGGTAAGGGGAGTGGGGGAGGAATGGGATGTATTTAGGGAAGCAGTGATGGCTTGAGCAAAAGATGCTCGTGGCATGAGAAGAGTGGGAGGTGGATTGATTAGAAAGGGTAGTGAGTGGTGGGATGAAGAAGTAAGATTATTAGTGAAAGAGAAGAGAGAGGCATTTGGACGATTTTTGCAGGGAAAAAATGCAAATGAGTGGGAGATGTATAAAAGAAAGAGACAGGAGGTCTAGAGAAAGGTGCAAGAGGTGAAAAAGAGGGCAAATGAGAGTTGGGGTGAGAGAGTATCATTAACTTTTAGGGAGGATAAAAAGATGTTCTGGAAGGAGGTAAATAAAGTGCGTAAGACTAGGGAGCAAATGGGAACTTTGGTGAAGGGGGCTAATGGGGAGGTGATAACAAGTAGTGGTGATGTGAGAAGGAGATGGAGTGAGTATTTTGAAGGTTTGTTGAATGTGTTTGATGGTAGAGTGGCAGATATAGGGTGTTTTGGTCGAGGTGGTGTGCAAAGTGAGAGGGTTAGGGAAAATGATTTGGTAAACAGAGAAGAGGTAGTAAAAGCTATGCGGAAGATGAAAGCCGGCAAGGCAGCAGGTTTGGATGGTATTGCAGTGGAATTTATTAAAAAAGGGGGTGACTGTTTTTTTGACTGGTTAGTAAGGTTATTTAATGTATGTACGATTCATGATGAGGTGCCTGAGGATTTGCGGAATGCGTGCATAGTGCCATTGTATAAAGGCAAAGGGGATAAGAGTGAGTGCTCAAATTACAGAGGTATAAGTTTGTTGAGTATTTCTGGTAAATTATATGGGAGGGTATTGATTGAGAGGGTGAAGGCATGTACAGAGCATCAGATTGGGGAAGAGCAGTGTGGTTTCAGAAGAGGTAGAGGATGTGTGGATCAGGTGTTTCCTTTGGAGAATGTATGTGAGAAATACTTAAAAAAGCAAATGGATTTGTATGTAGCATTTATGGATCTGGAGAAGGCATATGATAGAGTTGATAGAGATGCTCTGTGGAAGGTACTAAGAATATATGGTGTGGGAGGCAAGTTGTTAGAAGCAGTGAAAAGTTTTTATCGAGGATGTAAGGCATGTGTATGTGTAGGAAGAGAGGAAAGTGATTGGTTCTCAGTGAATGTAGGTTTGTGGCAGGGGTGTGTGATGTCTCCATGGTTGTTTAATTTGTTTATGGATGGGGTTGTTAGGGAGGTGAATGCAAAAGTTTTGGAAAGAGGGGCAAGTATGAAGTCTGTTGTGGATGAGAGAGCTTGGGAAGTGAGTCAGTTGTTGTTCGCTGATGATACAGCACTGGTGGCTGATTCATGTGAGAAACTGCAGAAACTGGTGACTGAGTTTGGTAAAGTGTGTGAAAGAAGAAAGTTAGAGTAAATGTGAATAAGAGCAAGGTTATTAGGTACAGTAAGGTTGAGGGTCAAGTCAATTGGGAGGTAAGTTTGAATGGAGAAAAACTGGAGAAAGTAAAGTGTTTTAGATATCTGGGAGTGGATCTGGCAGCGGATGGAACCATGGAAGCGGAAGGGAATCATAGGGTGGGGGAGGGGGCGAAAATCCTGGGAGCCTTGAAGAATGTGTGGAAGTCAAGAACATTATCTCGGAAAGCAAAAATGGGTATGTTTGAAGGAATAGTGGTTCCAACAATGTTGTATAGTTGCGAGGCATGGGCTATGGATAGAGTAGTGCGCAGGAGGATGGATGTGCTGGAAATGAGATGTTTGAGGACAATATGTGGTGTGAGGTGGTTTGATCAAGTAAGTAATGTAAGGGTAAGAGAGATGTGTGGAAATAAAAAGAGCGTGGTTGAGAGAGCAGAAGAGGGTGTTTTCAAATGGTTTGGGCTCATTGAGAGAATGAGTGAGGAAAGATTGACCAAGAGGATATATGTGTCGGAGGTGGAGGAAACGAGGAGAAGTGGGAGACCGAATTGGACGTGGAAGGATGGAGTGAAAAAGCTTTTGAGTGATCGGGGCCTGAACATGCAGGAGGGTGAAAGGCGTGCAAGGAATAGAGTGAATTGGATCAATGTGGTATACCGGGGTCAATGTGCTGTCAATGGATTGAATCAGGGCATGTGAAGCGTCTGGGGTAAACTATGGGAAGTTCTGTGGGGCCTGGATGTGGAAAGGGAGCTGTGGTTTCGGGCATTATTGCATGACAGCTAGAGACTGAGTGTGAACGAATGGGGCCTTTGTTGTCTTTTCCTAACGCTACCTCGCACACATGAGGGGGGAGGGGGATGTTGTTCCATGTGTGGCGAGGTGGCGATGGGAATGAATAAAGGCAGACAGTGTGAATTGTGTGCATGTGTATATATGTATATGTCTGTGTGTGTATATATATGTGTACATTGAGATGTATGGGTATGTATATTTGCGTGTGTGGACGTGTATGTATATACATGTGTATGTGGGCGGGTTGGGCCATTTCTTTCGTCTGTTTCCTTGCGCTACCTCGCAAATGCGGGAGACAGCGACAAAGCAAAATAAATGAATAATTATTATTATTATTATTATTAGATATCTGGGAGTGGATCTGGCAGCAGATGGAAATATGGAAGTGGAAGTGGATCATAGGGTGGGGGAGGCGGCGAAAATTCTGGGAGCCTTGAAGAATGTGTGGAAGTCAAGAACATTATCTCGGAAAGCAAAAATGGGTATGTTTGAAGGAATAGTGGTTCGAACAATGTTGTATGGTTGCGAGGCGTGGGCTATGGATAGAGTTGTGCACAGGAGGATGGATGTACTGGAAATGAGATGTTTGAGGACAATGTGTGGTTTGAGGTGGTTTGATTGAGTAAGTAACGTAAGTGTAAGAGAGATGTGTGGAAATAAAAAGAGCGTGGTTGAGAGAGCAGAAGAGGGTGTTTTGAAATGGTTTGGGCACATGGAGAATGAGTGAGGAAAGATTGACCAAGAGGATATATGTGTCGGAGGTGGAGGGAACGAGGAGAAGTGGGAGACCAAATTGGAGGTGGAAAGATGGAGTGAAAAAGATTTTGTGTGATCGGGGCCTGAACATGCAGGAGGGTGAAAAGAGGGCAAGGAATAGAGTGAATTGGATCGATGTGGTATACCGGGGTTGACGTGCTGTCAGTAGATTGAATCAGGGCATGTGAAGCGTCTGGGGTAAACCATGGAAAGCTGTGTAGGTATGTATATTTGCGTGTGTGGACGTATGTATATACATGTGTATGGGGGTGGGTTGGGCCATTTCTTTCGTCTATTTCCTTGCGCTACCTCACAAACGCGGGAGACAGCGACAAAGCAAAAAAAAAAAAAAAATTATTATTATTATTATTATTGGGGTGAGAGAGTATCATTAAATTTTAGGGAGAATAAAAAGATGTTTTGGAAGGAGGTAAGGAAAGTGCGTAAGACAAGGGAGCAAATGGGAACTTCAGTGAAGGGGGCTAATGGGGAGGTGATGACAAGTAGTGGTGATGTAAGAAGGAGATGGAGTGAGTATTTTGGAGGTTTATTGAATGTGTTGGATGATAGAGTGGCAGATATAGAGTGTTTTGGTCGAGGTGGTGTGCAAAGTGAGAGGGTTAGGGAAAATGATTTGGTAAACAGAGAAGAGGTAGTAAAAGCTTTGCGGAAGATGAAAGTCAGCAAGGCAGCAGGTTTGGATGGTATTGCAGTGGAATTTCTTAAAAAAGGGGGTGACTGTATTGTTGACAGGTTAGTAAGGTTATTTAATGTATGTATGATTCATGGTGAGGTGCCTGAGGATTGGCAGAATGCTTGCATAGTGCCATTGTGCAAAGGCAAAGGGGATAAGAGTGAGTGCTCAAATTACACAGGTATAAGTTTGTTGAGTTTTCCTGGTAAATTATATGGGAGAGTATTGATTGAGAGGGTGAAGGCATGTACAGAGCATCAGATTGGGGAAGAGCAGTGTGGTTTCAGAAGTGGTAGAGGATATGTGGATCAGGTGTTTGCTTTGAAGAATGTATGTAAGAAATACTTCGAAAAGCAAATGGATTTGTATGTAGCATTTCTGGATCTGGAGATGGAAGGTTTTAAGAATTTATGGTGTGGGAGGCAAGTTGTTAGAAGCAGTGAAAAGTTTTTATCGAGGATGTAAGGCATGTGTGCGTGTAGGAAGAGAGGAAAGTGATTGGTTCTCAGTGAATGTAGGTGTGGGGCAGGGGTGTGTGATGTCTCCATGGTTGTTTAATTTGTTTATGGATGGGGTTGTTAGGGAGGTGAATGCAAGAGTTTTGGAAAGAGGGGCAAATATGCAGTCTGTTGTGGATGAGAGAGCTTGGGAAGTGAGTCAGTTGTTGTTCGCTGATGATACAGTGCTGGTGGCTGATTCATGTGAGAAACTGCAGAAGCTGGTGACTGAATTTGGTAAAGTGTGTGAAAGAAGAGAGCTGAGAGTAAATGTGAATAAGAGGAAGGTTATTAGGAACAGTAGGGTTGAGGGTCAAGTCAATTGGGAGGTAAGTTTGAATGGAGAAAAACTGGAGGAAGTAAAGTGTTTTAGATATCTGGGAGTGGATCTGGCAGTGGATGGAACCATGGAAGCGGAAGGGAATCATTGGGTGGGGGAGGGGGCGAAAATTCTGGGAGTGTTGAAGAATATGTGGAAGTCGAGAACATTATCTCGGAAAGCAAAAATGGGTATGTTTGAAGGAATAGTGGTTCCAACAATGTTGTATGGTTGCGAGGCGTGGGCTATGGATAGAGTTGTGCGCAGGAGGGTGGATGTGCTGGAAATGAAATGTTTGAGGGCAATATGTGGTGTGAGGTGGTTTGATCGAATAAGTAATGTAAGGGTAAGAGAGATGTGTGGAAATAAAAAGAGTGTGGTTGAGAGAGCAGAAGAGGGTGTTTTGAAATGGTTTGGTCACATAGAGAGAATGTGTGAGGAAAGATTGACCAAGAGGATATATGTGTCAGAGGTGGAGGGAACGAGGAGAAGTGGGAGATCAAATTGGAGGTGGAAAGATGGAGTGAAAAAGCTTTTGAGTGATCGGGGCCTGAACATGCAGGAGGGTGAAAGGAGGGCAAAGGATAGAGTGAATTGGAATGATGTGGTATACCGGAGTCGACGTGCTGTCAGTGGATTGAACTAGGGCATGTGAAGCGTCTGGGGTAAACCATGGAAAGTTCTGTGGGGCCTGGATGTGGAAAGGGAGCTGTGGTTTCGGGCATTATTACATGACAGCTAGAGACTGAGTGTGAACGAATGGGGCCTTTGTTGTCTTTTCCTAGCGCTACCTCGCACACATGAGTGGGGAGGGGGATGTTATTCCATGTGTTGCGAGGTGGCGATGGGAATACATAAAGGCAGACAGTTTGTATTATGTACTTGTGTATATATGTATATGTCTGTGTGTGTATATATATGTATACATTGAGATGTATAGGTATGTATATTTGTGTATGTGTGGACATGTATGTATATACATGTGTATGTGGGTGGGTTGGGCCATTCTTTCGTCTGTTTCCTTGCGCTACCTCGCTAATGTGGGAGACAGCAACAAAGCAAAATGAATAGATAGATGAATAAATTATTATTGTTACTTTCATAATTATTGTTATTGGCATTATTATCCCTGAGGATAGGGGAGAAAGAATACTTCCCATGCATTCCCTGCATGTCGTAGAAGGCAACTAAAGAGGACAGGAGCGAGGGGCTAGAAACCCTCCCCTCCTTGTATTTTCACTTTCTAAAAGGGGAAACAGAAGAAGGAGTCGTGCGGGGAGTGCTCATCCTCCTTGGAGGCTCAGATTGGGGTGTCTAAATGTGTGTGGATATAACCAAGATGAGAAAAAAGGAGAGATAGGTAGTATGCTTGAGGAAAGGAGCCTGGATGTTTTGGCTCTGAGTGAAACGAAGCTCAAGGGTCAAAGGGGAAGAGTGGATTGGGAATGTCTTGGGAGTAAAGTCAGGGGTTGTTGAGAGGACAAGAGCAAAGGAAGGAGTAGCACTATTCTTGAAACAGGAGTTGTAGGAGTATGTAATAAAGTATAAGAAAGTAAACTCTGGAATGATATGGGTAAAACTGAAAGTGAATGGCGAGAGATGGTGATTATTGATGCCTATGCACCAGGTCATGAGAAGAAAGATAATGAGAGGCAAGTGTTTTGAGAGCAATTAAGTGATTGTGTTAGCAGTTTTGATGCACAAGACTGGGTTATAGTGATGGGTGATTTGAATGAAGGTGAGTAATGTGGCAGATGAGGGAACAATTAATGTACATGGGGTGTTCATTGTTGTAAATGGAAATGGTGAAAAGCTTGTAGATTTGTGTGCTGGAAAAGGACTAGTGATTGGGAATACCTGGTTTAAAAAGAGAGATATACATAAGTATACGTATGTAAGTAGGAGAGATGGCCAGAGAGCGTTTTTGGACTACGTGTTAATTGATAGACGCTTGAAAGAGAGACTTATGTGTGTTAATGTGCTGAGAGGGGCAACTGGAGGGATGTCTGATCATTATCTTGTGGAGGTGAAGATTTGTAGAGGTTTTCAGAAAAGAAGAGAGAATGTTGGGGTGAAGAGAGTGGTGAGAGTAAGTGAGCTTGGAAAGGAGACTTGTGTGAGTAAGTACCAGGAGAGATTGAGTGCAGAATGGAAAAAGGTGAGAGCAAAGGACATAAGGGGAGTGGGGGAGGAATGGAATGTATTTAGGGAAAATATAATGGCTTGTGCAGAAGGTACCTGTGGTATGATAAAGGTGGGAGGTTTGTATATTAGAAAGGGTAGTGAGTGGTGGGATGAAGGAGTAAGATTGTTAGTGAAAGAGAAGACAGAGGCATTTGGATGATTTTTGTAGGGGAATAGTGCACATGAGTGGGAGATGTATAAAAGAAAGAGGCAGGAGGTCGACAGAAAGGTGCAGGAGGTGAAAAAGAGGGCAAATGAGATTTGGGGTGAGAGAGTGTCGTTAAATTTCCGGGAGAATAGAAAGATGTTTTGAAAGGAGGTAATGTGCGTAAGACAAAAGAATAAATGGAAACATCAGTGAAGGGGGCATATGGGGAGGTTATAACAAGTAGTGGTGATGTGAGAGGGAGATGGAGTGAGTATTTTGAAGGTTTGTTGAATGTGTTAGATGGTAGAGTGGCAGATGCAGGGTGTTTTCGTTGAGGTGGTGTGCAAAGTGAGAGGGTCAGGGAGGATGGTTTGGTAAACAGAAAAGAGGTAGTGAAAGCTTTGTGGAAGATAAAAGCCAGCAAGGCAGCAGGTTTGGATGGTATTGCAGTGGAATTTATTGAAAAAGGGAGTGACTGTGTTGTTGAATGGTTGGTGAGGACATTCAGTGTATGTATGGCTCATGGTGAAGTGCCTTAGGATTGGCATAATGTATGCATAGTGCCATTATACAAAGGCAAATTGGATAAAGGTGAGTGTTCAAATTACAGAGGTATAAGTTTGTTGAGTATTCCTGGGAAATTATATGGGAGGGTATTGATTGAGAGGGTGAATGCATGTACTGAGCATCAGATTGGGGAAGAGCAGCAGTGTGGTATGACAGAGTGGCAGATATAGGGTATTTTGGTTGAGATGATGTGTGAAGTGAGAGGGTCAGGGAGAATGGTTTGGTAAACAGAGAAGTAGTGAAAGCTTTGCGGAAGATTGAATCTGGCAAAGTGGCGGGTTTGGATGATATTGCAGTGGAATTTACTAAAAAGGGGGTGACAGTATTGTTGATTGATTGGTAAGGATATTCAGTGTATGTATGGACCATGGTGAAGTGCCTGAGGATTGGCGGAATGCATGCATAGTGCCATTGTACAAAGGCAGAGGGGATGAAGGTGAGTGATCAAACTGCAGAGGTATAAATTTCTTGAGTATTCCTGGGAAATTATATGGAAGGGTATTGACTGAGAGGGTGAAGGCATGTACAGAGCATCAGATAGGGGAGGAGCAGTGAAGTTTCTGAAGTGGTAGAGGATGTGTATTCAGGTGTTTGCTTTGAAAAATGCATGTGAGAAATACTTAGAAAAACAAGTAGATTTGTATGTAGCATTTATGGATCTGGAGAAGACATATGATTGGATTGATAGAGATGCTTTATGGAAGGTTTCAGAGTATATGGTGTGAGAGGTAAGTTGCCAGAAGCAGTGAAAAGTTTTTACCAAGGTTGCAAGGTATGGGTACGAGTAGGAAGAGAGAAGAGTGATTGGAAGAGAGTAGGAAGAGAGAAGGTTCCCAGCGGATGTTGATCTACAGCATGTGTGTGTGATGCCCCCATGAAAGTTTAATTTGTTTATGGATTGGGTGGTTAGGGAGGTAAATGCAATAGTTTTGGAGAGAGGGGAATCATGCAGTCTGTTGTGGATGAGAGGACTTGGGAAGTGAGTCACTTGTTGTTCATCGAGGATACAGCTCTAGTGGCTGTTTCGTATGAGAAACTGTAGAAGCTGGTGACTGAGTTTGGAAAAGTGTGTGAAAGGAGAAAAAGGAGAGTAAATGTGAATAAGAGCAAGGCATTCAGGTTCAGTAGGGTTGAGGGACAAGTTAATTGGGATGCAAGTTTGAATGGAGAAAAATTGGAGAAAGTGAACTGTTTTAGATATCTGGGAGTGGACTTAGGAGCAGATGGAACCATGGAAGCAGAAGTGAGTCACAGAGTGGGGGAGGGGGCAAAGGTTCTGGGAGCAATGAAGAATGTGTGGAAGGAGAGAATATTATCTCAGAGCAAAAATGGGTATGTTTGAAGGAATAGTAGTTCCAACAATGTTATATGGTTGCAAGGCATGGGCTATAGATAAGGTTGTATGGAGGAGGGTAGATGTGTTGGAAATAAAGTGTTGAAGGACAATATGTGGTGTGAGATGGTATGATTGAGTAAATAATGTAAGGGTAAGAGAGATGTGTGGAAATAAAAAGAGTATGGTTGAGAGAGCAGGAGAAGGTGTATTGACACTGTTTGGACATATGGAGAGAATGAGTGAGGAAAGATTGACAAAGAGGATATATGTGTCAGAGTTGGAGGGAAGAAGGAGAAACGGAGACCAAATTGGAGGTGGAAGGATGGAGTGAAAGAGGTTGAATATCCTCACCAACCAATCAACAACACTGCCACCCCCTTTTTTAATGAATTCCACGGCAATACCATCCAAAGCCGCTGCTTTGCCAGATTTCATCTTCCATAAAGTTTTCACTACCTCTTCTCTGTTTACCAAACCATTCTCCCTGACCCTCTCACTTTGCACATCACCTCAACCAAAACAACTGATATCTGCCACTCTGTCATCAAACACATTCAACAAACCTTCAAAATACTCACTCCATCTTCTCACTCCATCACTATCTGTTATCACTTCCCCACTTGCTCCCTTTACCGATGTTCCCATTTGTTCTCTTGTTTTACACTTGTTATTTACCTCCTTCCAAAACATCTTTTTATTCTCCTTAAAATTAAATGATGCTCTCTCACCCCAACTCTCATTTGCCCTCTTTTTCACCTCTTGCACATTTCTCTTGACCACTTGCCACTTTCTTTTATACATCTCCCGGTTATTTGCACTACTTCCCTGCAAATATCATCCAAATGCCTCTCTTTTCTCTTTCACTAATAATCATACTTCTTCATCCCACTACTCACTACCCTTTCTAATCTGCCCACCTCCCACCTTTCTCATACCACATGCATCTTTTGCACATGCCATCACTGCTTCCCTAGATACATCCCATTCCTCACCCACTCCTTCATGTCATTTGCTTTCATTTTTTTCCATTCTACATTCAATCTCTCCTGATACTTCCTCACCACACAAGTCCCCTTTTCAAGCTCACTAACTCTCACTGCTCATCTCCCCAACAATCTCTCTTCTTTTCTGAAAGCCTCCACAATACTTCACCTTCTCCACAAGATAGTGATCAGACATCCCTCCAGCTGCCCCTGTCAGCACATTAACATCCATAAGTCTCTCTTTTACACACCTATCAATTAACATGTAGTCTAGTAGTACCCTTTGACCATCTCTTCTACTTACATACGTATACTTATGTATATCTCTCTTTTTAAACCAGGTATTCTCAATCACCAGTCTTTTTTCAGCACACAAATCCACAAGCTCTTCACCATTTCCATTTACAACAATGAATGCCCCATGTACAACAGTTATACCCTTAACTGCCACATGACTCCTTTGCATTTAAATCGCCCATCACTATAACCTTGTCTCATGCATCAAAGCTGCTAATATACTTACTCAGCTGCTCCTAAAACACTTGCCTCTCATGATCTTTCTTTTCATGACCAGATGCATTGGCACCAATAATCACCCATCTCTCTCCATCCACTTTCAGTTTTACCCACATCAATCTAAGATTCACTTTCTTACACTCTATCACATACTTCCACAACTCCTGCTTCAGGAGCATTGCTACTCCTTTCTAGCTGTTGTCCACTCACCAGCCCCTGACTTTACTCCCAAGACTTTCCTAAACCACTCTTTCCCTTTACCCTTGAGCTTCATTTCACTCAGAGCCAGAACATCCAGGCTTCTTTCCTCAAACATACTACCTATTAACTTTCTTCTCATCTTGGATACATCGACACACATTCAGACACACCAGTCTTAGCCTTTGAGGAGGATGAGCACTCCCTGCTTGACTCCTTCTTCTGTTTCCCTATTTAGAAATTTAAATACAAGGAGCCCCCTGCTCCCACCCAGTTTAGTCGCCTTCTATAACATGCAGGGAATATGTGGGAAGTATTCTTCCTCCCCTATCCCCAAGGGATATACACTTTTGTTTCTTTCATGAGTACTCAAGTCAAAAAAAAATCCCATGCTACTATCACTGATATTTCATCTTACTTCCAGTAGAATGTTTGATAGTGTTCAGTTTCTTGCTGACAAAAATCTTGTGGCCTTCTAGCTTCATACCTCGTGGATCTCAGCTTTAACCATTAGAATACATTATTTATATTACTAGGAGGGACTCACAGTAATTATTTTCTCATCATTATTGCAATGCTCTGTTGTTTCATGCTTCTTGGCTTATATTTTGGGTAGGAGTGTAGATGTGGTAATGGCATTCATCTAGGCTCAGTTGGACTGGATTGAATGGTAGATGTATTTGTATATAGTAATGCTAAATCTGAATAGTAATAATTTTTACATTTGTTTAATACAGGCATTCGCCACTTTATGTAGTAGATGCACTCCTAGTAAATGCTTTGGTAACCATTCACCGTCGTCTTAGAAGCTAGATTTCCAGTTTGGTGTGTCTGGCTGTTTTAAAATTTTTGAAATCTTTGCTTACATTAAAGGCTTATGTAACATCTTGACTGAAGTGCAAAAGATTAGGGACAAAAATGTAAGAATTGATCAGGAATTCAAAGGTGTTTACAGACTTGACTTTTAAAGGTAGAAATGTTATAGAAAGATGGATAACTGAAAGGAGCATGAGACTTCTTCATCTTGATTGTTTGGGGAAAGGAGAAAATATCTTAACAGTCAAACCTCAATTGGCTGGTTTCTACACAGAAAGTATAGGAAGCATAAATTAGATGTATGCTTTTAAGTAAAATCCTTGGTGGCAAGGACATGCAATCCACTTACAAATGTCAGGGTTGTCTTTTCTGATTTTCCAAGTGTTAAGGCTACCGTGTTTTAAGTTTTCAAAAGAGTTAGTTGCATCTTGAATCCAGGTATCAGAGTTGTTTTCTCTCACCTATCCAGATAAATTAGAAACATCTTAGGTTGTGTTCTGTAAAAAGAGAAATAGGATTGTTGTAAAAAGGATTTACACAATACACAGCAGTGTAAAGGATATAGCAGATATAGGAGTGATGAAAGGTTGAGGATATTAACCCTTAAATGTTTGGGGCCTGAAAATTGCTCACAATGTGAACAAAAAAGCTCTTTTATATTTTGTTTCCCATCATGAAATGAGAGAAAGAAATGTAAAAGTAAAGGATATGTACAAACAAATGAGGTGATATAATGTATTTAGACAGAGTTAATGTGTGGCAGCTGTGCAGGAATGATGAAGTGGATTTTGAGGGTAGGGAGGTGAGTCTTATAAGGTAACTCTATAATAACATCACTAATTATGAAGTGAAAATCAAAAGATATTTATATTTATTTATTTTGCTTTGTTGCTGTCTCCCGCATTAGTGAGGTAGCACAAGGAAACAGATGAAATAATGGCCCAACCCACCCACATACACATGTATATACATACATGTCCACACACGCAAGTATACATACCTATTCATCTCAACGTGTACCTATATATACACAAACAGACATATACATATATACACATGTACATAATTCATACTGTCTGCCTTTATTCATTCCCATCACCACCTCGCCACACATGAAATAACAACCCCCTCCCCTCCCCCCCTCATGTGGGCGAGGTAGCGCTAGGAAAAGACAGCAAAGGCCCCATTCATTCAAAGTCAATCTCTAGCTGTCATGTAATAATGCACCGAAAACCACAGCTCCCTTTCCACATTCAGGCCCCACAGAACTTTCCATGGTTTACCCCAGATGCTTCACATGCCCTGGTTCAATCCATTGACAGCATGTCAAATCAAAAGATGTGCACAAAAAAATTATGCTAACACTGGCAGGAAACTCAGAAAACACTTGTGAAAGTCATGCTTCATGTGATGATTCCCACTACCTCATACAGAAGTAATGCCAGCTCCTAGTGTTTAAGGGTTATTTAATTGGGAAAAAGTGAATGTGGGAATATGAATGAATTGAGAGAATATTTGTGTGAAGTTTCTTTCTTTCACCTGGAAAGGGAAAGTGTTATGGGATGCAGTGTAAGAGTATAATTCAGTATATGATGTAAAGAGTGATATATGTGCCAAATATATCATAATGTTTTCTTTAACAAGATTCTTTTGACCAAATTTCAGAAGCAAAATTGATGATAGGAATTAATAGTTTGATTAACATGGAAAGATTGTCATAAAGTTAAGTAAAGAGATTGATCATGGAATACAAAAAGTACCTTACTGATTCATGAATAAAGGTTATTTTTAGTACAAAAGATTTTTGCCATATAAATCCACAATAAAACCATGAGAAAATTTAAACTGAATTGTTGTATTTCATCTGGCATAATTTTTTGTTTTACAGTTATGATCTTAGGTATTTCTTTTGATATGAATTCTGAAGCATGTTATGATGATTGGAGTATTACATTAAATAACAAACCCATATCTAACATATTCAACTATTTTTCACAGGACACAAGGGACATGAACAAAATACCATCGAGCTTCCTAAAGTTGATGACCCTTATGTGCTAAATGCATTCAGTGTCAGCAAAGAATTTGGTTTTGGCCTCATTGATGCCCCCCAGGAAGTATGATTCTCAATCTTTTGATTCACTTGATATGATCCCTGTGTTATATTTTGTTATTGTGTTTGTTGATCATGTATGTTTTGTGTTTCTTATGTGTTATGTTGCATTTATTGCTTTTTGTTTTCTTTGTGTTGTGAGATGTTGCATTTGTGTTTGTAGTGTAGATAATGTATTTTTTTTCATACTTGCTCTTCATTGCTCACATTAGCAAAGTAGAGCCAACAGCAAACAGAAAATGGTCCCATTTGCTCCGATCTATTCTCTAGATGTCATTTAAAACCAGCCCCCTATCCACAGCCAGGCCCCACAAATCTGATGGTGGTTTCCCCTGACCACTTCATAAGCTCAGGTTCAGCCCATTGAAAGCAAGCTACCCTCTGAATACCATAGCATTGCACTTCCCTTATTTCCCATGCATGCTTTATATCCTTCTACATGTTCAGGCCCCAGTAACTTAAAGCACCTCTCAGTAGATCCTTCCATCTCTCCTTTAGTCTCCCCCTCCTTTGTTTTCCCTCCATGATTGACTCACATATCTTCCTAGTCAGTCTCTCCTTACTCATCTTCTTCATATATCCAGACCATTTCAGTTTATCTTATCCATGTATTTCAGATATTAATGTTGTTTCTGACAGATAGATAGCAGTGAGACTTGAGGTTTGAGTCAGGATTTAATTTTCAGTATTTTGATATTTGTCTTCCAAAATTTGCTCTCAGAAATTTCCTTCATGATTATTTTCCTGTTGCTTATATTTCCTATAAAAACAGACACACATAAGCACGCTCTTGTAAATACATACACATATTCAAAGTGAAGGAGGGAGGAAGGGTAACAGGGAGAAAGGGAGAGGGAGGGAGTTGATGGGAGGACATGGAAATGACAGATAACAGAAGACCCAACGGCCTATGAAGAGGTTATCTGCTGAGGGACATTAGTAGTATCATAAGTTCTTAGTATATATATACTAGATGGAGAAAGATTAGTAAGGCAGAGAGCTGCTTCTCCCCACCACTGTCCTGCCTGCAGGAAAACATCCAACAAACAGTACCACACAGAGGAAGATGTGGTACAATGTTGTTGAATGAGGCTCCTGGTCACTGTGAAATGGTGCTTCCTGATTGGTCAGTTCCTTTTGCCAGCCCACTTGTATTTGACTAAGCTCTGTCCAGCAGTCTGGCAGCTGTTATAGCCCACCTGTAACTCCCTGCTAAAGTGTCAACGTTATCCTCAGATAAGATGTAGGCTGTTTCCACAAATTATCTGCAAAGGCTCCAAAAGATAGGAAAGCAGGACAGTGGAAGCATCTAACATTTTACTAGAGGATAACATCAACACAGTAGCAGGGAATTAAAGATGCGCTACAATGGCTACCAGACTGGTGGGTGGAGCTTGGTTGAATGTGAGTGTGCAATCAATAGGACCTGACCAATCAGGGAGCACAACAACTAGGGAAGTGATTCAGCATCATTTATTATAGTCCCATGTGAGACACTACTCCATCATATTCTCCTGAGGAAGATAACTGTCAAAATGTTGAAAAATAAATCCTAATTAGTTGCTCATGTCTCATTGTGACTTTACTATCCATCTTTAGATATAGTATGCTTATTAACATACCTCTCTCATACTATGTCATCCCTTGTTTGACCAACACTCCTCATGCCACATATTGTCCCCAAAGTTACGTGTCCAACTTATCGTCTCTATTCTGTATTTTTGCATCAGAACATAAGAATGGTCAGGGAAACCAATGAAAGGTCTGTGAGACTAGGCTGTAGACAGAGGCTTTGGTTTTAGTGCATTATATATGCCATCAAGAGAAAGGATATTGACATGATTGCCATTTCTTTTCTGTTCCTGTCAGTACCTACCTAAGTAGGGAAACAGTAAAATGTTAAAAAAAGAGGAGGATTTCCAATTCCCTGCTCCCACCACATTTAGTCACCTTCTGTGACATGCAGGGAATACATGGGAAGTCTTCTTTCTCCCCAGGTTAGTGTGACTCACCTGCTCTCCCTACCTTGTCTCTTTTGCACTTCTCGGTCTCCAGCCTCCACAGATCTTATCCTTAGACACAAAAGACCCACCCAGCGACATCCAGAAAGGCGAAATCTGCCACTCATCCACCATGTCCTAAAAGCTAATTGTCTGGCCAACTGCCAATAGCCAAGCAGCTGCGATAGTCCATGTTGCGACAAGCTTGAGGGCAGGTGCATCTGTCTGGTCCCTGGGGTCTTACAACTGTCAACCTAGGAGCAATTCATTACCACTCTCCACATAATAGTGGAAGCTGCTACTATAGACCTAGTGACAGAGAGTGAGCTGTGCAAAGGGCAGGTAGGTTGTGGAAAGGGCGGGTAGGCTGTGAAGTTTCCTAAAGACATTTCGGGTAGTCTGTTCCTTATAGGAAATGATGAATATGTATGAAAAAAATATATTTGGGTTTTATTATTATTATGTGTAAGTGCTGTTTCCTGCATCAGTGAGGTAGCACTAGGGAACAAATGAAGAATGGCCCATCCATCCATATACACATATATACGTTAATGCCCATATATTCACATATACATACATATACATATCAGCATATACATAAATATACATACACATACACAAACATATATATATAAATATATATATATATATATATATATATATATATATATATATATATATATATATATATATATATATATATTTTTTTTTTGCTTTGTCGCTGTCTCCCGCGTTTGTGAGGTAGTGCAAGGAAACAGATGAAAGAAATGGCCCAACCCACCCCCATACACATGTATATACATACGTCCACACACGCAAATATACATACCTACACAGCTTTCCATGGTTTACCCCAGATGCTTCACATGCCCTGATTCAATCCACTGACAGCACGTCAACCCCAGTATACCACATCGATCCAATTCACTCTATTCCTTGCCCTCCTTTCACCCTCCTGCTTGTTCAGGCCCCGATCACACAAAATCTTTTTCACTCCATCTTTCCACCTCCAATTTGGTCTCCCACTTCTCCTCGTTCCCTCCACCTCCCACACATATATCCTCTTGGTCAATCTTTCCTCACTCATTCTCTCCATGTGCCCAAACCATTTCAAAACACCCTCTTCTGCTCTCTCAACCACGCTCTTTTTATTTCCACACATCTCTCTTACCCTTACGTTACTTACTCGATCAAGCCACCTCACACCACACATTGTCCTCAAACATCTCATTTCCAGCACATCCATCCTCCTGCGCACAACTCTATCTATAGCCCACGCCTCGCAACCATACAACATTGTTGGAACCACTATTCCTTCAAACATACCCATTTTTGCTTTCCGAGATAATGTTCTTGACTTCCACACATTCTTCAAGGCTCCCAGGATTTTCGCCCCCTCCTCCACCCTGTGATCCACTTCCGCTTCCATGGTTCCATCCACTGCCAGATCCACTCCCAGATATCTAAAACACTTTACTTCCTCCAGTTTTTCTCCATTCAAACTTACCTCCCAATTGACTTGACCCTCAACCCTACTGTACCTAATAACCTTGCTCTTATTCACATTTACTCTTAACTTTCTTCTTTCACACACTTTACCGAACTCAGTCACCAGCTTCTGCAGTCTCTCACATGAATCAGCCACCAGCGCTGTATCATCAGTGAACAGCAACTGACTCACTTCCCAAGCTCTCTCATCCTCAACAGACTTCATACTTGCCCCTCTTTCCAAAACTCTTGCATTTACCTCCCTAACAACCCCATCCATAAACAAATTAAACAACCATGGAGACATCACACACCCCTGCCGCAAACCTACATTCACTGAGAACCAATCACTTTCCTCTCTTCCTACATGTACACATGCCTTACATCCTCGATAAAAACTTTTCACTGCTTCTAACAACTTGCCACCCACACCATATATTCTTAATACCTTCCACAGAGCATCTCTATCAACTCTATCATATGCCTTCTCCAGATCCACAAATGCTATATACAAATCCATTTGCTTTTCTAAGTATTTCTCACATACATTCTTCAAAGCAAACACCTGATCCACACATCCTCTACCACTTCGGAAACCCCACTGCTCTTCCCCAATCTGATGCTCTGTACATGCCTTCACCCTCTCAATCAATACCCTCCCATATAATTTACCAGGAATACTCAACAAACTTATACCTCTGTAATTTGAGCACTAACTCTTATCCCCTTTGCCTTTGTACAGTGGCACTATGCATGCATTCCACCAATCCTCAGGTACCTCACCATGAGTCATACATACATTAAATAACCTTACCAACCAGTCAATAATACAGTCACCCCCTTTTTTAATAAATTCCACTGCAATACCATCCAAACCTGCTGCCTTGCCAGCTTTCACTTAGAAAAGCAAATGGATTTGTATGTAGCATTTATGGATCTGGAGAAGGCATATGATAGAGTTGATAGAGATACTCTGTGGAAGGTATTAAGAATATATGGTGTGGGAGGCAAGTTGTTAGAAGCAGTGAAAAGTTTTTATCGAGGATGTAAGGCATGTGTACGTGTAGGAAGAGAGGAAAGTGATTGGTTCTCAGTGAATGTAGGTTTGCGGCAGGGGTGTGTGATGTCTCCATGTTTGTTTAATTTGTTTATGGATGGGGTTGTTAGGGAGGTGAATGCAAGAGTTTTGGAAAGAGGGGCAAGTATGAAGTCTGTTGTGGACGAGAGAGCTTGGGAAGTGAGTCAGTTGCTGTTCGCTGATGATACAGCACTGGTGGCTGATTCATGTGAGAAACTGCAGAAGCTGGTGACTGAGTTTGGTAAAGTGTGTGAAAGAAGAAAGTAAGAGTAAATGTGAATAAGAGCAAGGTAATTAGGTACAGTAGGGTTGAGGGTCAAGTCAACTGGGAGGTAAGTTTGAATGGAGAAAAACTGGAGGAAGTAAAGTGTTTTAGATATCTGGGAGTGGATCTGGCAGCGGATGGAACCATGGAAGCGGAAGTGGATCATAGGGTGGGGATGGGGGCGAAAATCCTGGGAGCCTTGAAGAATGTGTGGAAGTCGAGAACATTATCTCGGAAAGCAAAAATGGGTATGTTTGAAGGAATAGTGGTTCCAACAATGTTGTATGGTTGCAAGGCGTGGGCTATGGATAGAGTTGTGCGCAGGAGGATGGATGTGCTGGAAATGAGATGTTTGAGGACAATGTGTGGTGTGAGGTGGTTTGATCGAGTAAGTAACGTAAGGGTAAGAGAGATGTGTGGAAATAAAAAGAGCGTGGTTGAGAGAGCAGAAGAGGGTGTTTTGAAATGGTTTGGGCACATGGAGAGAATGAGTGAGGAAAGATTGACCAAGAGGATATATGTGTCGGAGGTGGATGGAACGAGGAGAAGTGGGAGACCAAATTGGAAGTGGAAAGATGGAGTGAAAAAGATTTTGTGTGATCGGGGCCTGAACAAGCAGGAGGGTGAAAGGAGGGCAAGGAATAGAGTGAATTGGATCGATGTGGTATACCGGGATTGACGTGCTGTCAGTGGATTGAATCAGGGCATGTGAAGCGTCTGGGGTAAACCATGGAAAGCTGTGTAGGTATGTATATTTGCGTGTGTGGACGTATGTATATACATGTGTATGGGGGTAGGTTGGGCCATTTCTTTCGTCTGTTTCCTTGCGCTACCTCGCAAACGCGGGAGACAGCGACAAAGCAAAAAAAAAAAAAAAGATATATATATATATATATATATATATATATATATATATATATATTTTTTTTTTTTTTTTTTAAACTATTCGCCATTTCCCGCGTTAGCGAGGTAGCGCTAAGAACAGAGGACTGGGCCTTTTTTGGAATATCCTCAACTGGCCCCCTCTGTTCCTTCTTTTGGAAAAAAAAAAAAAAAAAAAAAAAAAAAAAAAAAAAAAAACGAGAGGGGAGGATTTCCAGCCCCCCGCTCCCTCCCCTTTTAGTCGCCTTCTACGACACGCAGGGAATACGTGGGAAGTATTCTTAATCCCCTATCCCCAGGGATAATATATATATATATATATATATATATATATATATATATATGTACACATTCATACTTGCTTGTCTTCATCCATTCCTATCATTCCCCCGCCCCACAGGAAACAGCATCGCAAACCCCCCACTTCAACGAGGTAGCGCCAGGAAAACAGATAAAAAAGCCCACATTCATTCACACTCAGTCCCTAGTCATCATGTGTAATGCAATGAAACCACAGATCCCTATCCACATCCAGGCCCCACAGACTTTTCCATGGTATACCCCAGATGCTTCACATGCCCTGGTTCAATCCATTGACTGTACGTCAACCCTGGTATACCAGATCGTTCCAATTCACTCTGTTCCTTGCACACCTCTCACCCTCCTCTATGTTCAGACCCTGATCACTCAAAATCTTTTTCACTCCATCTTTCCACCTCCAGTTTGGTCTCCTGCTTCTCCTTGTTCCCTACACCTCTGACACGTTTATCCCCTTTGTCAGTCTTTCCTTACTCATTCTCTGCATATCTCCAAACCATTTCAACACACCCTTTTTCTGCTCTCTCAACCACGCTTTTTATTTCCACTCATCTCTCTTACCCTTTCATTACCTACCCGATCAGTCCACCTCACACCATATATTGTCCTCAAGCATTTCATTTCCAACACATCCACCCTCCTCTGTACAACCCTCTCTATAGCCCGTGCCTCACAACCACATACCAGTGTTGGAACTACTATTCTTTCAAACATACCTATTTTTGCTCTCTGAGATAATGTTCTCTTCTTCCCCACATTCTTCATTGCTCCCAGAACCTTTGCTCCCTCCTCCACCCTGTGACACTTCCATTTCCTTGGTTCCATTCACTGCTAAGTCCACTCCCAGATATCCAAAGCACTTCACCATCTCCAATTTTTCTCCATTCAAACTTACATCCCAATTAACTTGTCCCTCAACTCTACTGAACCTAATAACCATGCTTATTCACATTTACTCTCAACTTTCTCCTTTCTTACACTTTTCCAAACTCTGTCTCCAACATCTGCAGTTTCACACTCAAATCAGCCACCAGATCTGTATCATAACAACAACTGACTCACTTCCCAGGCCCTCACATCCCTAACAGACTGCATACTCTCCCCTCTCTCCAAAACTCTTGCATTAACCTCCCTAACCACCCTATCCATAAACAAATTAAACTTTCATGGGGACATCACACACCCCTGCCGCAGACTGACCTTCACTGGAAACCAATCTCTCTCCCCTCTTCATACTCCTACTCAGGACTTACATCGTTGGTAAGAACTTTTCACTGCTTCTAGCAACTTACCTCCCACACTATATACCCTTAAGACCATTCATAAAGCATCTTTATCAACCCAATCATATATCTTCTCCAGATCCATAAATGCTACATACAAATCCATCTTTTTTCTAAGTATTTCTCACACACATTCTTCAAAAACACTTGATCTATACATCCTCTACCATTTCTGAAACCACACTGCTCTTCCCCATTTTGATGCTCTGTACTTGCCTTCACCCTCTCAGTTAATATCCTCCCATATAATTTCCCAGGAATACTCAACAAACTTATGCCGCTGTAGTTTGAACACTCACCTTTATTCCCTTTGCCTTTGTATAATGGCACTATGCAAACATTCTGCCAATCCTCAGGCACTTTACCATGATCCATACATACATTGAATATCCTTGCCTACCAATCTACAACACAGTCATCTCCCCTTTTGTAATGAATTCTACTGCAGTACCATCCAAACCTGCTGCCTTGTCGAATTTCATCTTCCGCAAAGCTTTCACCATCTCTTCTCTCTTAACCAAACCACCAAACCATTCTCCCTGATCTTTGCACTTCGCACACCACCTTGACCAAAACAACCTATATCTGCCACTCTATCATCAAACACATTCAACAAACCTTCAAAACACTCACTCCATCTCCATCTCACTTAATCACTACCTGTTATTACTTCCCCACTTGGCCCCTTCATCGATGTTCCCATTTGTTCTGTTGTCTTATGCGAGTTATTTACTTACTTCCTAAACATCTTTTAATTCTCCCTAAAGTTTAATGATACTTTCTTGCACCAACTCTCATTTGCCCTCTTTTTCAACCCTTGCACGAAGAAAGAGGCAGGAGGTCAAGAGAAAGGTGCAAGAGGTGAAAAAGAGGGCAAATGAGAGTTGGGGTGAGAGTATCATTAAACTTTTTGGAGAATAAAAAAATGTTTTGGAAGGTGAATAAAGTGTTAAGACATGAAAACACATGGGAACATTGGTGAAGGGGGCTAATGGGGAGGTAATAGCAGGTAATGGTGAAGTGAGAAGGATATGGAGTGAGTATTTTGAAGGTTTGTTGAATGTGTTTGATGATAGAGTGGCAGTTATAGGGTGTTTTGGTCGAGGTGGTGTGCAAAGTGAGAGCATTAGGGAGAACGGTTTGGTAAACAGAGAAGAGGTAGTGAAAGCTTTGCGGAAGTTGAAAGCTGGCAAGGTGGCGGGTTTGGATGGTATTGTAGTGGAATCTATTAAAAAAGAGGGTGACTGTTGTTGACTGGTTGGTAAGGATATTCAATGTATGTATGGTTCATGGTGAAGTGCCTGAGGATTGGCAGAATGCATGCATAGTGCCATTGTACAAAGGCAAAGGGGATAAAGGTGAGCGTTCATATTACAGAGGTATAAGTTTGTTGAGTATTCCTGGGAAAGTATATGGGAGGGTATTGATTGAAAGGGTGAGGGCATGTACAACGCATCAGACTGGGGAAGAGGAGTGTGGTTTCAGAAGTGGTAGAGGATGTGTAGATCAGATGTTTGCTTTGAAGAATGTATGTGAGAAATACTTCGAAAAACAAATGAATTTGTATGTAGCATTTAGGGTTCTGGAGAAGGTATATGATAGAGTTGATAGAGATTCTCTGTGGAAGGTATTAAGAGTATATGGTGTGGGAGGTAAGTTGATAGAAGCAGTGGAAAGTTTTTATCAAGGATGTAAGGCATGTGTACGAGTAGAAAGAGGGGAAAATGGTTGGTTCCCAGTGAATGTTGGTTTGCGACAGCGGTGTATGATGTCTCCATAGTTGTTTAATATGTTTATGGATGGTGTTGTTAGGGAGGTAAATGCAAGAGTTTTGGAGAGAGGGGCAAGTATGTAGTCTTTTGTGGGTGAGAGAGCTTGGAAAGTGAGTCAGTTGTTGTTCTCTGATGATACAGCACTGGTGGCTGATTCGGGTGAGAAACTGCAGAAGCTGGTGACTGAGTTTAGTAAAGTGTGTGAAAGAAGAAAGCTGAGAGTGAATGTGAATAAGAGCAAGGTTATTAGGTACAGTAGGGTTGAGGGACAAGTCAATTGGGAGATAAGTTTGAATGAAGAAAAACTGGAGGAAGTGAAGCGTTTTGGTTATCTGGGAGTGGATTTAGCAGTGCATGGAACCATGGAAGCGGAAGTGAGTCACAGGGTGGGGGAGGGGGCCAAGGTTCTGGGGGCGTTGAAGATTGTATGAAAGGTGAAAGTGTTATCTGGGAATATTGGTTTCAGAAATGTTATATGGTTGTGAGTTGCATTCTATAGATAGGGTTGTGCGGAGGAGGGTGGATGTGTTGGAAATGAGATGTTTGAGGACAAAATGTGGTGTGAGGTGGTTTGATCGAGTAAGTAATGAAAGGGTAAGAGAGATGTGTGGTAATAAAAAGAGTGGTTGAGAGAACAAAAGAGGGTGTTTTGAAATGGTTTGGCACATGGAGAAAATGAGTGAGGAAAGATTGACAAAGAGGATATATGTGTCAGGGGTGGAGGGAATGAGGAGAAGTGGGAGACCAACTTGGAGGTGGAAGAATGGAATGAAAAAGATTTTGAGTGATTGGGGCCTGAACATACAGGAGGGTGAAAGGCTTGCAATGAATAGAGTGAATTGGAACGATGTTGTATACCAGGGTCGACGTGCTGTCAGTGGATTGAACCAGGGCACGTGAAGCATCTGGGGTAAATCATGGAAAGTTTTGTAGGTCCTGGGTGTGGAAAGGGAGCTGTGGTTTTGATGCATTACACATGACAGCTAGAAACTGAGTGTGAATGTATATGGGCTTTGTTGTCTTTTCCTAGTGCTACCTCGCACATGCACAGGGGAAGGGGGTGCTATTTCATGTGTGGCAGGGTGGCGACAGGAGTGGATGAAAGCAGCAAGTATAAATATGTACATGTGTGTATATGTATATGTCTGTGTATGTATATGTCTGTATATGTTGAAATGTACAGCTATGTATATTTGCGTGTGTGGGCGCGTGTGTATATAGATGTTTCTATTGGTGGGTTGGGCCATTCTTTCGTTTGTTTCCTTGTGCTACCTCAGTAACGCGGGAGGCAGCGACAAAGTATGATAAATATAAATATGAATATATAGCAATGATGTCATTGATGTTGAGGATGATGTCATGTATATATTGTGTGAGGATGTGTTGGGGATTAGTGTCAAATGGTTTGTTTATATCTATTGCTATTAGTACTGTGTGAAAGGGGGCCTGTGGTTGGTTGAACCCATCTAGGAGATTTTGTGTAAGGTCAGTGTGTAGCTCGGTGTTGGGGTGGTTGGTTCTGAAGTCATGTTGTGTAAATATAGATCTTATGATTTCTTTCATACGTGATCACTGTTTCTTGAGATAAGGAGATATCACAAGCAACAGTTGAAGAAAGATCATATCTGTTCACGTTCATTCTTCAGCTGTCATATATTAATTCACTGAAACCACTGCTCCTAATCCATAGCCAGTCCTCACAGACCTTTCTATGGTTTACCAAGGTTGCTTCACATATCCTAGTTCAGTCCATTGACTGCATATTGATGCCTTTATACCACATTGCTCCATATTCAGGGTAAATATGCATGATATGTTATCCCTGGGGTAGGGGAGAAAGAATTTTATCCTCGTATTCCCAGCATATCATAGAAGATGACTAATAAGGATAGGAACTGGGCTAGAACCCCTTCTTTATATATTTCAACATCTAAAAGAAATGGAACTGGAAGGAGCCAAGTGGGGAGTGCTTATCCTCTTCAAAAGTTCCAACTGGGTTGTGATCTTTCTTTTCTTGTTCTTGGTGCTACTATGCTAATGTAGGAAACAGAACAAATATGACAAGAATATATATGCTATGTATCTATATATATTCTTTTATATATAACGTAAGGGTAAGAGAGATGTGTGGAAATAAAAAGAGCGTGGTTGAGAGAGCAGAAGAGGGTGTTTTGAAATGGTTTGGGCACATGGAGAGAATGAGTGAGGAAAGATTGACCAAGAGGATATATGTGTCGGAGGTGGAGGGAACGAGAAGTGGGAGACCAAATTGGAGGTGGAAAGATGGAGTGAAAAAGATTTTGTGTGATTGGGGCCTGAACATGCAGGAGGGTGAAAGGAGGGCAAGGAATAGAGTGAATTGGATCGATGTGGTATACCGGGGTTGACGTGCTGTCAGTGGATTGAATCAGGGCATGTGAAGCATCTGGGGTAAACCATGGAAAGCTGTGTAGGTATGTATATTTGCGTGTGTGGACGTATGTATATACATGTGTATGGGGGTGGGTTGGGCCATTTCTTTTGTCTGTTTCCTTGCGCTACCTCGCAAACGCGGGAGACAGCGACAAAGCAGAAAAAAAAAAATCTTATTTGATATGCTTGGTTTTTGTTTCTAATTAGTTTCAATTTTTTTTTTTACTCTTTTCAGTACTCTGCAATGCCTCCTATGTATATCAGCTTAGAGATGCCTGACTCTTGCCGACGTGGAGAACAGGTGAGGTTCCCCCATATCCTTCAGTTGCTCTCTGAAATTTGATTCACAGACACTGCAAGAGAGCATGCTAAGCTTGGTTATTCCTACTACCCCAGGAATGCCACATGTTTCATATAAGAGTAAGTTATCTGTAGACCCAGTGGATAACTGTACATCACAATGGATGTCATTCTGCTCCCTGGCAGCACCCTCTCATACACCTAAACTGGATTTTACTAAACTCATGTTAGTAACATCCTCATTTGGTTTGATTTTATCTTTCCAGAGTCAAGTGTTACATGAGCTGATGAGATGTCTCCATGGATCTCCTGGATTAGAAGCCTCCATCTTATATTTTGGTGAGGTTTATGCCTCTCACCCTTTGCAAACCACCGAGAGAGTAGCTGGAGTGACAGCTTGTTTTCAAATACCTTTTCAATTGGCAACCACCATCAAATGATTTCATCTTCATTCCACAAGCTGCCAAGCCACAAAGGCTGACTATTTCATAATTCTGAAGATCACCAAGTATTTTGGAATATATGACATTTCTCTCAGGAATTTGTGTAGGGCCACATGCCAGTGCAGTGTTATATCGTTTTGCAAGGGGAATATATCTGTTGTGTGGATTTTATTTAAGATACCAGGAAACTTCTTTTAGTTTCCATGTTCTTTTTTTCTGTTGGCTGGTCCCTGCCAAGATTTTCAGAGCCACATGCATTTCCAGGAATAGCTGTGGTTTCGGTGCATTACACAAGACAGTTAGGGAATAGATATGTGATGTGGCCATTTTTTCGTCTGTTCCTGGTGCTTCCTTGCTGTCACGGCAGAAGGTGATTGGGGCCCTGATCATACAGGAGGATGAGAGGCATGCAAACACTAGAGTGAATTGGAACGATGTGGTATACCAGGGTCGCCGTGCTGTCAATGGACTGAACCAGGGCATGTGAAACATCTGAGCTAAACCATAGAAAGGCCTGTGGGTCCTGATGTGGATAGGGAGCTGTGGTTTCAATGCATTACACATGAGAGTGAAACGAAGCTCAAGGGTAAAGGGGAAGAGTGGTTTGGGAATGACTTGGGAGTAAAGTCAGGGGTTAGTGAGAGGACAAGAGCAAGGGAAGGAGTAGCACTACTCCTGAAACAGGAGTGGTGGGAGTATGTGATAGAGTGTAAGAAAGTAAACTTAGATTGATATGGGTAAAACTGAAAGTTGATGCAGAGAGATGGGTGATTATTGGTGCATATGCACATGGGCATGAGAAGAAAGATCATGAGAGGCAAGTGTTTTGGGAGCAGCTGAATGAGTGTGTTAGTGGTTTTGATGCACGAGACCAGGTTATAGTGATGGGTGATTTGAATGCAAAGGTGAGTAATGTGGCAGTTGAGGGAATAATTGGTATACATGGGGTGTTCAGTGTTGTAAATGGAAATGGTGAAGAGCTTGTAGATTTATGTGTTGAAAAAGGATTGGTGATTGGGAATACCTGGTTTAAAAAGAGAGATATACATAAGTATACGTATGTAAGTAGGAGAGATGGCCAGAGAGCGTTATTGGATTATGTGTTAATTGATAGGTGCGCGAAAGAGAGACTTTTGGATGGTAATATGCTGAGAGGTGCAACTGGAGGGATGTCTGATCATTATCTTGTGGAGGCAAAGGTGAAGATTTGTAGAGGTTTTCAGAAAAGAAGAGAGAATGTTGGGATGAAGAGAGTGATGAGAGTAAGTGAGCTTGGGAAGGAGACTTGTGTGAGGAAGTACCAGGAGAGACTGAGTACAGAATGGAAAAAGGTGAGAACAAAGGAGGTAAGGGGAGTGGGGGAGGAATGGGATGTATTTAGGGAAGCAGTGATGGCTTGCACAAAAGATGCTTGTGGCATGAGAAGCGTGGGAGGTGAGCAGATTAGAAAGAGTAGTGAGTGGTGGGATGAAGAAGTAAGATTATTAGTGAAAGAGAAGAGAGAGGCATTTGGACGATTTTTGCAGGGAAATAATGCAAATGACTGGGTGATGTATACAAGAAAGAGGCAGGAGGTCAAGAGAAAGGTGCAAGAGGTGAAAAAGAGGGCAAATGAGAGTTGGGGTGAGAGAGTATCATTAAATTTTAGGGAGAATAAAAAGATGTTTTGGAAGGAGGTAAATAAAGTGTGCAAGTCAAGGGAACAAATGGGAACTTCAGTGAAGGGGGCTAATGGGGAGGTGATAACAAGTAGTGGTGATGTGAGAAGGAGATGGAGTGAGTATTTTGAAGGTTTGTTGAATGTGTTTGATGATAGAGTGGCAGATATAGGGTGTTTTGGTCGAGGTGGTGTCCAAAGCGAGAGGGTTAGGGAGGATAATTTGGTAAACAGAGAAGAGGTAGTAAAAGCTTTGCGGAAGATGAAAGCCGGCAAGGCAGCAGGTTTAGGATGGTATTGCAGTGGAATTTATGAAAAAAAGGGGGTGACTATATTGTTGACTGGTTGGTAAGGTTATTTTATGTATGTATGATTCATGGTGAGGTGCCTTAGGATTGCAGAATGCTTGCATAGTGCTATTGTACAAAGGCAAAGGGGATTAGAGTGAGTGCTCAAATTACAGAGGTATAAGTTTGTTGAGTATTCCTGGTAAATTATATGGGAGGGTATTGATTGAGAGGGTGAAGGCATGCACAGAGCATCAGATTGGGGAAGAGCAGTGTGGTTTCCGAAGTGGTAGAGGATGTGTGGATCAGGTGTTTGCTTTGAAGAATGTATGTGAGACATACTTAGAAAAGCAAATGGATTTGGATGTAGCATTTATGGATCTGGAGAAGGCATATGATAGAGTTGATAGATAGATGCTCTGTGGAAGGTATTAAGGATATATGGTGTGGGAGGCAAGTTGTCAGAAGCAGTGAAAAGTTTTTATTGAGGATGTAAGGCATGTGTACGTGTAGGAAGAGAGGAAAGTGATTGGTTCTCAGTGAATGTAGGTTTGTGACAGGGGTGTGTAATGTCTCCATGGTTGTTTAATTTGTTTATGGATGGGGTTGTTAGGGAGGTGAATGCAAGAGTTTTGGAAAGAGGGGCAAGTATGCAGTCTGTTGTGGATGAGAGAGCTTGGGAAGTGAGTCAGTTGTTGTTCGCTGATGATACAGTGCTGGTGGCTGATTCATGTGAGAAACTGCAGAAGCTGGTGACTGAGTTTGGTAAAGTGTGTGAAAGAAGAAAGTTGAGAGTAAATGTGAATAAGAGCAAGGTTATTAGGTACAGTAGGTTTGAGGGTCAAGTCAATTGGGAGGTGAGTTTGAATGGAGAAAAACTGGAGGAAGTGAAGTGTTTTAAGTATCTGGAAGTGAATTTGGCAGCGGATGGAACCATGGAAGCGGAAGTGAATCATAGGGTGGGGGAGGGGGCGAAAATTCTGGGAGCCTTGAAGAATGTGTGGAAGTCGAGACCATTATCTCGGAAAGCAAAAATGGGTATGTTTGAAGGAATAGTGGTTCCAACAATGTTATATGGTTGCGAGGCGTGGACTATGGATAGAGTTGTGCGCAGGAGGATGGGTGTGCTGGAAATGAGATGTTTGAGGACAGTATGTGGTGTGAGGTGGTTTGATCAAGTAAGTAATAATAGGGTAAGAGAGATGTGTGGTAATAAAAAGAGTGGCAGAAGAGGGTGTTTTAAAATGGTTTGGTCACATGCAGAGAATGAGTGAGGAAAGATTGAGAAAAAGGATATATGTGTCAGAGGTGGAGGGAACGGGGAGAAGTGGGAGACCAAATTGGAGGTGGAAAGATGGAGTGAAAAAGATTTTGAGTGATCGGGGCCTGAACATGCAGGAGGGTGAAAGGCGTGCAAGGAATAGAGTGAATTGGAATGATGTGGTATACCGGGGTCGACGTGCTGTCAATGGATTGAACCAGGGCATGTGAAGCGTCTGGGGTAAACCATGGAAAGTTGTGTGGGGCCTGGATGTGGAAAGGGAGCTGTGGTTTTGGTGCATTATTACATGACAGCTAGAGACTGTGAGCAAATGTGGCCTTTGTTGTCTTTTCCTAGCGCTACCTCGCACACATGAGGGGGGAGGGTGTTGTTATTCCATATGTGGTAGGGTGGCGATGGGAATCAATAAAGGCAGACAGTGTGAATTATGTACATGGGTATATATGTATATGTCTGTGTGGGTATATATATGTATACATTGAGATGTATAGGTATATATATTTGCGGGTGTGGATGTGTATGTATATACATGTGTATGTGGGTGGGTTGGGCCATTCTTTCGTCTGTTTCCTTGCGCTACCTCGCTAATGCGGGAGACAGCGACAAAGCAAAATAAATAAATATATATATATATATATATATATATATATATATATATATATATATATATATATATATATATATATATATTTTACTTTGTCACTGTCTCCCGCGTTAGCAAGGTAGTGCTAGGAAATAGATGAAAGAATGGCCCAACCCACCCACATTCACATGGATATACATACACGTCCACACACAGCACATTTTTTTTTTCTTGCTTTGTCGCTGTCTCCCGCGTTTGCGAGGTAGCGCAAGGAAACAGACGAAAGAAATGGCCCAATCCACCCCCATACACATGTGTATACATACACGTCCACACACAGCACTTTTTTTTTTCTTGCTTTGTCGCTGTCTCCCTCATTTGCGAGGTAGTGCAAGGAAACAGACGAAAGAAATGGCCCAACCCACCCCCATACACATGTATATACATACGTCCACTCACGCAAATATACATACCTACACAGCTTTCCATGGTTTATCCCAGACGCTTCACATGCCCTGATTCAACCCACTGACAGCACGTCAACCCCGGTATACCACATCGATCCAATTCACTTTATTCCTTGCCCTCCTTTCACCCTCCTGCATGTTCAGGCCCCGATCACACAAAACCTTTTTCACTCCATCTTTCCACCTCCAATTTGGTCTCCCACTTCTCTTCGTTCCCTCCACCTCCGACACATATATCCTCTTGGTTAATCTTTCCTCACTCATTCTCTCCATGTGCCCAAACCATTTCAAAACACCCTCTTCTGCTCTCTCAACCACGCTCTTTTTATTTCCAAACATCTCTCTTACCCTTACATTACTTACTCGATCAAACCACCTCACACCACACATTGTCCTCAAACATCTCATTTCCAGGACATCCATCCTCCTGCGCACAACTCTATCCACTCCCAGATATCTAAAACACTTTACTTCCTCCAGTTTTTCTCCATTCAAACTTACCTCCCAATTGACTTGACCCCTCAACCCTACTGTACCTAATAACCTTGCTCTTATTCACATTTACTCTTAACTTTCTTCTTTCACACACTTTACCAAACTCAGTCACCAGCTTCTGCAGTTTCTCACATGAATCAGCCACCAGCGCTGTATCATCAGCGAACAACAACTGACTCACTTCCCAAGCTCTCTCATCCCCAACAGACTTCATACTTGCCCCTCTTTCCAAAACTCTTGCATTCACCTCCCTAACAACCCCATCCATAAACAAATTAAACAACCATGGAGACATCACACACCCCTGCCGCAAACCTACATTCACTGAGAACCAATCACTTTCCTCTCTTCCTACACGTACACATGCCTTACATCCTCGATAAATAAAAACTTTTCACTGCTTCTAACAACATATACATACCTATACATCTCAACGTATACATGTATATACACACACAGACATATACATATTTACAAATGTACATAACTCATACTGTCTGTCCTTATTCATTCCCGTCGCCACCCCGCCACACATGAAATGACATCCCCCTCCCTCCACATGTGAGTGAGGTAGCGCACACTCAGTCTCTAGCTGTCATGTATAATGCACCAAAATACATATATGTATATATATATATATATATATATATCTTTTCTTTCTTTCATACTATTCGCCATTTCCCGCATTAGCGAGGTAGCGTTGAGAACATAGGACTGGGCCCTTGAGGGAATATCCTCACCTGGACCCCTTCTCTGTTCCCTCTTTTGGAAAATTAAAAAAAAAAAAAAAAAAAAAAGTGAGAGGGGAGCATTTGCAGCCCCCCGCTCCCTCCCCTTTTAGTCGCCTTCTACGACACGCAGGGAATACGTGGGAAGTATTCTTTCTCCCCTATCCCCAGGGATAATATATATATATATATATATATATATATATATATATATATATATATATATATATATATATATATATATATATATATATATATATTATCTCGGAAAGCAAAAATGGGTATGTTTGAAGGAATAGTGGTTCCAACAATGTTGTATGGTTGCGAGGCGTGGACTATGGATAGAGTTGTGCGCAGGAGGATGGATGTGCTGGAAATGAGATGTTTGAGGACAATGTGTGGTGTGAGGTGGTTTGATCGAGTAAGTAACGTAAGGGTAAGAGAGATGTGTGGAAATAAAAAGAGCGTGGTTGAGAGAGCAGAAGAGGGTGTTTTGGTCACATGGTCACAGAGGGTGGTTTGGTCACATGGAGAGAATGAGTGAGGAAAGATTGACCAAGAGGATATATGTGTCGGAGGTGGAGGGAACGAGGAGAAGAGGGAGACCAAATTGGAGGTGGAAAGATGGAGTGAAAAAGATTTTGTGTGATCGGGGCCTGAACATGCAGGAGGGTGAAAGGAGGGCAAGGAATAGAGTGAATTGGATCGATGTGGTATACCGGGGTTGACGTGCTGTCAGTGGATTGAATCAGGGCATGTGAAGCGTCTGGGGTAAACCATGGAAAGCTGTGTAGGTATGTATATTTGCGTGTGTGGACGTATGTATATACATGTGTATGGGGGTGGGTTGGGCCATTTCTTTCGTCTGTTTCCTTGCGCTACCTCGCAAACGCGGGAGACAGCGACAAAGCAAAAAAAAAGATATATATATATATATATATATATATATATATATATATATATATATATATATATATTGGAAAGGATCCCAATTTTGCGAATGATCAAGATTTTCTATGAGTCCATGGGGAAAATGAAACACAACAAGCTCCCAAGTGCACTCCCGTGCAACAATCACATCATATATGTATATATATATATATTCTATTTTGCTTTGTTGCTGTCTCCCGCGTTAGCGAGGTACCACAAGGAAACAGACGAAAGAATGGCCCAACCCATCCACATTCACATGTATATACATACACGTCCACACACGCAAATATACATACCTATACATCTCAACTTATACATAAATATACACACACAGACATATACATATATACACATGTACATAATTCATACTGTCTGCCTTTATTCATTCCCATCGCCACCCCGCCACATATGAAATAACAACCCCCTCCCCCCTCATGTGTGCGAGGTAGCGCTAGGAAAAGACAACAAAGGCCCCATTCGTTCACACTCAGTCTCTAGCTGTCATGTAATAATGGTTTACCCCAGATGCTTCACATGCCCTGGTTCAATCCATTGACAGCACGTCAACCCCGGTATACCACATCGTCCCAATTCACTCTATTCCTCTTTTTATTACCACAAATCTCTCTTACCCTGTTATTACTTACTCGATCAAACCATCTCACACCACATATTGTCCTCAAACATCTCATTTCCAGCACATCCACTCTCCTGCGCACATCTCTATCCATAGCCCACGCCTCGCAACCATACAACTTTGTTGGAACCACTTTTCCTTCAAGCATACCCTTTTTGCTTTCCGAGATAATGTTCTTCACTTCCACACATTCTTCAAGGCTCCCAGAATTTTCGCCCCCTCCCCCACCCTATGATTCACTTCCACTTCCATGGTTCTGTCCGCTGCCAAATCCACTCCCAGATATCTAAAACACTTTACTTCCTCCAGTTTTTCTCCATTCAAACTTACCTCCCAATTGACTTGACCTTCAACCCTACTGTACCTAATAACCTTGCTTGTTTTCACATTTGCTCTCTACTTTCATCTTTGTATTTTCATACTATTTGCCATTTCCCGCGTTAGCGAGGTAGCGTTAAGAACAGAGAACTGGGCCTTAGAGGGAATATCCTCATCTGACCCCTTTCTCTGTTCCTTCTTTTGGAAAATTAAAAAAAAAGCAAGAGAGGGGAGGGTTTCCAGCCACCCGCTCCCTCCTCTTTTAGTTGCCTTCTACGACACGCAGGTAATGCGTGGGAAGTATTCTTTCTCCCCTCTCCCCAAGGATAATATATATTTATATTTATTATTTTTTTATTATACTTTGTCGCTGTCTCCCGCATTTGCGAGGTAGCGCAAGGAAACAGATGAAAGAAATGGCCCAACCCCCCCCCATACACATGTATATACATACGTCCACACACGCAAATATACATACCTACACAGCTTTCCATGGTTTACCCCAGACGCTTCACATGCCTTGATTCAATCCACTGACAGCACGTCAACCCCGGTATACCACATCGCTCCAATTCACTCTATTCCTTGCCCTCCTTTCACCCTCCTGCATGTTCAGGCCCCGATCACACAAAATCTTTTTCACTCCATCTTTCCACCTCCAATTTGGTCTCCCTCTTCTCCTCGTTCCCTCCACCTCCGACACATATATCCTCTTGGTCAATCTTTCCTCACTCATTCTCTCCATGTGCCCAAACCACTTCAAAACACCCTCTTCTGCTCTCTCAACCACGCTCTTTTTATTTCCGCACATCTCTCTTACCCTTACGTTACTCACTCGATCAAACCACCTCACACCACACATTGTCCTCAAATATCTCATTTCCAGCACATCCATCCTCCTGCGCACAACTCTATCCATATCCCATGCCTCGCAACCATACAACATTGTTGGAACCACTATTCCTTCAAACATACCCATTTTTGCTTTCCGAGATAATGGTCTCGACTTCCACACATTCTTCAAGGCCCCCAGAATTTTCGCCCCCTCCCCCACCCTATGATCCACTTCCGCTTCCATGGTTCCATCCGCTGCCAGATCCACTCCCAGATATCTAAAACACTTCACTTCCTCCAGTTTTTCTCCATTCAAACTCACCTCCCAATTGACTTGACCCTCAACCCTACTGTACCTAATAACCTTGCTCTTATTCACATTTACTCTTAACTTTCTTCTTGCACACACTTTACCAAACTCAGTCACCAGCTTCTGCAGTTTCTCACATGAATCAGCCACCAGCGCTGTATCATCAGCGAACAACAACTGACTCACTTCCCAAGCTCTCTCATCCCCAACAGACTTCATACTTGCCCCTCTTTCCAAAACTCTTGCATTTACCTCCCTAACAACCCCATCCATAAACAAATTAAACAACCATGGAGACATCACACACCCCTGCCGCAAACCTACATTCACTGAGAACCAATGACTTTCCTCTCTTCCTACACGTACACATGCCTTACATCCTCGATAAAAACTTTTCACTGCTTCTAACAACTTTCCTCCCACACCATATATTCTTAATACCTTCCACAGAGCATCTCTATCAACTCTATCATATGCCTTCTCCAGATCCATAAATGCTACATACAAATCCATTTGCTTTTCTAAGTATTTCTCACATACATTCTTCAAAGCAAACACCTGATCCACACATCCTCTACCACTTCTGAAACCACACTGCTCTTCCCCAATCTGATGCTCTGTACATGCCTTCACCCTCTCAATCAATACCCTCCCATATAATTTACCAGGAATACTCAACAAACTTATACCTCTGTAATTTGAGCACTCACTCTTATCCCCTTTGCCTTTGTACAATGGCACTATGCATGCATTCCGCCAATCCTCAGGCACCTCACCATGAGTCATACATACATTAAATAACCTTACCAACCAGTCAACAATACAGTCACCCCCTTTTTTAATAAATTCCACTGCAATACCATCCAAACCTGCTGCCTTGCCGGCTTTCATCTTCCGCAAAGCTTTCACTACCTCTTCTCTGTTTACCAAATCATTTTCCGTAACCCTCTCACTTTGCACACCACCTCGACCAAAACACCCTATATCTGCCACTCTATCATCAAACACATTCAACAAACCTTCAAAATACTCACTCCATCTTCTCACATCACCACTACTTGTTATCACCTCCCCATTTGCGCCCTTCACTGAAGTTCCCATTTGCTCCCTTGTCTTACGCACTTTATTTACCTCCTTCCAGAACATCTTTTTATTCTCCCTAAAATTTAATGATACTGTCTCACCCCAACTCTCATTTGCCCTTTTTTTCACCTCTTGCACCTTTCTCTTGACCTCCTGTCTCTTTCTTTTATACATCTCCCACTCAATTGCATTTTTTCCCTGCAAAAATCGTCCAAATGCCTCTCTCTTCTCTTTCACTAATACTCTTACTTCTTCATCCCACCACTCACTACCCTTTCTAATCAACCCTCCTCCCAGTCTTCTCATGCCACAAGCATCTTTTGCGCAATCCATCACTGTTTCCCTAAATACATCCCATTCCTCCCCCACTCCCCTTACTTCCATTGTTCTCACCTTTTTCCATTCTGTACTCAATCTCTCCTGGTACTTCCTCACACAGGTCTCCTTCCCAAGCTCACTTACTCTCACCACCCTCTTCACCCCAACATTCACTCTTCTTTTCCAAAAACCCATACAAATCTTCACCTTAGCCTCCACAAGATAATGATCAGACATCCCTCCAGTTGCACCTCTCAGCACATTAACATCCAAAAGTCTCTCTTTTGCACGCCTGTCAATTAACACGTAATCCAATAACGCTCTCTGGCTATCTCTCCTACTTACATAAGTATACTTATGTATATCTCGCTTTTTAAACCAGGTATTCCCAATCATCAGTCCTTTTTCAGCACATAAATCTACAAGCTCTTCACCATTTCCATTTACAACACTGAACACCCCATGTATACCAATTATTCCCTCAACTGCCACATTACTCACCTTTGCATTCAAATCACCCATCACTATAACCCGGTCTCGTGCATCAAAACCACTAACACACTCATTCAGCTGCTCCCAAAACACTTGCCTCTCATGATCTTTCTTCTCATGCCCATGTGCATATGCACCAATAATCACCCACCTCTCTCCATCAACTTTCAGTTTTACCCATATTAATCGAGAATTTACTTTCTTACATTCTCTCACATACTCCCACAACTCGTGTTTCAGGAGTATTGCTACTCCTTCCCTTGCTCTTGTCCTCTCACTAACCCCTGACTTTACTCCCCAGACATTCCCAAACCACTCTTCCCCTTTACCCTTGAGCTTTGTTTCACTCAGAGCCAAAACATCCAGGTTCCTTTCCTCAAACATACTACCTATCTCTCCTTTTTTCACATCTTGGTTACATCCACACACATTTAGGCACCCCACTCTGAGCCTTCGAGGAGGATGAGCACTCCCCATGTGACTCCTTCTGTTTCCCATTTTAGAAAGTTAATACAAGGAGGGGAGGATTTCTGGCCCCCCGCTCCCGTCCTCTCTATATATAAATACGAATAAAGTGTATATGAACGCGCACCTTCATAGAAAATACAAAGCTCCATCAGCCAGGATCGAACCTGGGACCCCTTGTGCAAGAGGCAGGCATGCTAACCGCTAGGCTAAGGGACTGTATGATAGGAAACAACTATTCGAAATACTAAGTACTCGAATACCCTTCATCTCACTATGGTGAGCAACGGGTCTATCGGTTGTTTCCAAATAGAACGCATAGCCAGCTGAGAGCGTTTTACCGAACCTGACTGTACAACGCGGAGTTATATGAATACGAATAAAGTGTATATGAACGCGCACCTTCATAGAACATGCCTGCCTCTTGCACAAGGGGTCTCAGGTTCGATCGTGGCTGATGGAGCTTTGTATGTTCTATGTGTTCTGTTCAGAAACAACCGATAGACCCCGTTGCTCACCATAGTGAGATGAAGGGTATTCGAGTACTTAGTATTTCGAATAGTTGTTTCCTATTATACAGTCCCTTAGCCTAGCGGTTAGCATGCCTGCCTCTTGCACAAGGGGTCCCAGGTTCGATCGTGGCTGATGGAGCTTTGTATGTTCTATGAAGGTGCGCGTTCATATACACTTTATTCGTATTCATATAACTCCGCGTTGTACAGTCAGGCTCGGTAAAACGCTCTCAGCTGGCTATGTGTTCTGTTCGGAAACAACCGATAGACCCCGTTGCTCACCATAGTGAGACGAAGGGTATTCGAGTACTTAGTATTTCGAATAGTTGTTTCCTATTATACAGTCCCTTAGCCTAGTGGTTAGCATGCCTGCCTCTTGCACAAGGGGTCCCAGGTTCGATCCTGGCTGATGGAGCTTTGTATGTTCTATGAAGGTGCGCGTTCATGTACACTTTATTTGTATTCATATAACTCCGCATTGTACAGTCAGGTTCGGTAAAATGCTTTCAGCTGGCTATGTATTCTGTTCAGAAACAACCGATAGACCCCGTTGCTCACCATAGTGAGACGAAGGGTATTCGAGTACTTAGTATTTCGAATAGTTGTTTCCTATTATACAGTCCCTTAGCCTAGCGGTTAGCATGCCTGCCTCTTGCACAAGGGGTCCCAGGTTCGATCCTGGCTGATGGAGCTTTGTATGTTCTATGAAGGTGCGCATTCATATACACTTTATTCGTATTCATATAACTCCACGTTGTACAGTCAGGTTCGGTAAAACGCTCTCAGCTGGCTATGTTTTTTGTTTGGAAACAACCGATAGACCCTGTTGCTCACCATAGTGAGACGAAGGGTATTCGAGTACTTAGTATTTCGAATAGTTGTTTCCTATTATACAGTTCCTTAGCCTAGCGGTTAGCATGCCTGCCTCTTGCACAAGGGGTCCCAGGTTCGATCATGGCTGATGGAGCTTTGTATGTTCTATGAAGGTTTTTTTTTATTATACTTTGTCGCTGTCACCCGCGTTTGCGAGGTAGCGCAAGGAAACAGACGAAAGAAATGGCCCAACCCCCCCATACACATGTATATACATACCTCCACACACGCAAATATACATACCTACACAGCTTTCCATGGTTTACGACAGACGCTTCACATGCCTTGATTCAATCCACTGACAGCGCGTCAACCCCGGTATACCACATCGCTCCAATTCACTCTATTCCTTGTCCTCCTTTCACCCTCCTGCATGTTCAGGCCCCAATCACACAAAATCTTTTTCACTCCATCTTTCCACCTCCAATTTGGTCTCCCTCTTCTCCTCGTTCCCTCCACCTCCGACACATATATCCTCTTGGTCAATCTTTCCTCACTCATTCTCTCCATGTGCCCAAACCACTTCAAAACACCCTCTTCTGCTCTCTCAACCACGCTCTTTTTATTTCCACACATCTCTCTTACCCTTACGTTACTCACTCGATCAAACCACCTCACACCACACATTGTCCTCAGACATCTCATTTCCAGCACATCCATCCTCCTGCGCACAACTCTATCCATAGCCCACGCCTCGCAACCATACAACATTGTTGGAACCACTATTCCTTCAAACATACCCATTTTTGCTTTCCGAGATAATGTTCTCGACTTCCACACATTCTTCAAGGCCCCCAGAATTTTCGCCCCCTCCCCCACCCTATGATCCACTTCCGCTTCCATGGTTCCATCCGCTGCCAGATCCACTCCCAGATCTCTAAAACACTTCACTTCCTCCAGTTTTTCTCCATTCAAACTCACCTCCCAATTGACTTGACCCTCAACCCTACTGTACCTAATAACCTTGCTCTTATTCACATTTACTCTTAACTTTCTTCTTGCACACACTTTACCAAACTCAGTCACCAGCTTCTGCAGTTTCTCACATGAATCAGCCACCAGCGCTGTATCATCAGCGAACAACAACTGACTCACTTCCCAAGCTCTCTCATCCCCAACTGACTTCATACTTGCCCCTCTTTCCAAAACTCTTGCATTTACCTCCCTAACAACCCCATCCATAAACAAATTGAACAACCATGGAGACATCACACACCCCTGCTGCAGACCTACATTCACTGAGAACCAATCACTTTCCTCTCTTCCTACACGTACACATGCCTTACATCCTCGATAAAAACTTTTCACTGCTTCTAACAACTTTCCTCCCACACCATATATTCTTAATACCTTCCACAGAGCATCTCTATCAACTCTATCATATGCCTTCTCTATGAAGGTGCGCGTTCATATACACTTTATTCATATTCATATAACTCCGCATTGTACAGTCAGGTTCGGTAAAACGCTCTCAGCTGGCTATGTGTTCTGTTCGGAAACAACCGATAGACCCCGTTGCTCACTATAGTGAGACGAAGGGTATTCGAGTACTTAGTATTTCGAATAGTTGTTTCCTATTATACAGTCCCTTAGCCTAGCGGTTAGCATGCCTGCCTCTTGCACAAGGGGTCCCAGGTTCGATCCTGGCTGATGGAGCTTTGTATGTTCTATGAAGGTGCGCGTTCATGTACACTTTATTCGTATTCATATAACTGCGTTGTACAGTCAGGTTCGGTAAAACGCTCTCAGCTGGCTATGTGTTCTGTTCGGAAACAACCGATAGACCCCGTTGCTCACCATAGTGAGACGAAGGGTACTCGAGTACTTAGTATTTCGAATAGTTGTTTCCTATTATACAGTCCCTTAGCCTAGCAGTTAGCATGCCTGCCTCTTGCACAAGGGGTCCCAGGTTCGATCCTGGCTGATGGAGCTTTGTATGATATATATATATATATATATATATATATATATATATATATATATATATATATATATATATTTTTTTTTTTTTTTTTCAAACTATTTGCCATTTCCCGCGTTAGCGAAGTAGCGTTAAGAACAGAGAACTGGGCCACTGAGGGAATATCCTCACCTGGCCCCCTTCTCTGTTCCTTCTTTTGGAAAATTAAAAAAAAAAAAATTGAGAGGGGAGGATTTCCAGCCCCCCGCTCCCTCCCCTTTTAGTCGCCTTCTACGACACGCAGGGAATACTTGGGAAGTATTCTTTCTCCCCTATCCCCAGGGATAATATATATATATATATATATATATATATATATATATATATATATATATATATATATATATGTATATATATATATATTTTCTTTCTTTCAAACTATTCGCCATTTCCCGCATTAGCGAGGTAGTGTTAAGAACAGAGGAGTGGGCCTTTGAGGGTATACCCTCACCTGGCCCAATTCTCTGTTCCTTCTTTTGGAAAATTAAAAAAAAACGAGAGGGGAGGATTTCCAGCCCCCTGCTCCCTCCCCTTTTAGTCGGGGGAGGGACTATACTTAGTCGGTCTCCTGTGTTAGTGAGGTAGCTCAAAGAAACAGACAAAAGAATGGCCCAAGCCACCCACATATACATGTATATATGTAAACACACACACACACACACACACACACACACACAAACACATACATATATATCCCTATACATTTCAACATATACGTACATATATATACACAGACATATAAATATATACACGTGTACACATTCATACTTACTGCCTTCATCCATTCCTGTCACCACACCGACACATATGAAATAGCACCCCCCTCCCTCCGCACGTGCGAGGTAGCGCTAGAAAAACACAACAAAGGCCGCATTCGTTCACACTCAGTTTCTAGCTGTCATGTGTAATGCACCGAAACTACATCTCCCTTTCCACATCCAGGCTCCACAGAAATTTTCCATGGTTTACCCCAGATGCTTCACATGCCCTGGTTCAATCCATTGATAGCACATCAACCTTGGTATGCCACATCATTCAGATTTTCTCTATTCCTTGCACTCCTTTCACCCTCCTGTATGTACAGGCCCCGATTACTCAAAATCTTTTTCACTCCATCCTTCCACCTTCAATTTGGTCTCCCACTTCTCCTTGTTCGCTATACCTCTGACACATATATCCTCTTTGTCAATCTTTCCTCACTCATTCTACCCATGTGACTAAACCATTTCAATACACCTTCTTCTACTCTCTCAACCACACTCATTTTTTTACCACACATGTCTCTTACCCTTCATCAGTTACTCAATCAAACCACCTCACACCACATATTGACCTCAAACATCTCACTTCCAACACATCCACCCTCCTCCGTTCTACCCTATCTATAGCCCATGTGTCGCAACCATATAACATTATTGGAACCACTATTCTTTCAAACATGCTCATTTTTGCTCTCTGAGATAACATTTTTGCCTTCCATACATTCTTCAATGCTCCCAGAACCTTTGCCCCCTCCCCCACCCTGTGACTCACTTCCACTTCCATTGTTCCATCTGCTGCTACGTCCACTCCCAGATATCTAAAACACTTCACTTCCTCCAGTTTTTCTCCATTCAAACTTACCTCCCAAGTAACTTGTCCCTCAACCCTATTGAACCTAATAATCTTGCTCTTATTCACATTTACTCTCACCTCTCTTCTTTTACACACTTTACCAAACTCACTCACCAACTTCTGCAGTTTCTCACCTGAATCAGCCACCAGTGCTGTATCATCAGCGAACAAATGACTCACTTTCCAAGCCCTCCCATCCACAACAGACTGTATATTTGCTCCTCTCTTGAAAACTCTTGCATTCACCTCTCTAACCACCCCATCCATAAACATATTAAACAACCACGGAGACATCACACTCTCCTGTTGCAAACCAGCATTCATTGGGAACCAATGTGGAAGTTGAGGGTGTAAGGGGTATGGGGTATCTGATATACTGAATAAGAATAGTGAACAGCTTGCTCAGTTTTGTGCTAAAAAAGGAGTGGTGATTGGGAATATTTTGTTTGAGGGACATCCATAAGTATATGTGGGTATATAGGAAAGATGGTAAGAGGGCATTATTAGATTGGATATCTATTGATAGGCATGCAGAACGGAGACTCTTAGATATGACTGTGTTTAGCAAGGCAGCTTGTGGAATGTCTGATGAGTACCTGGTGGAAGAAGTGATAAAGAATTGTATAGGTTTTTGGAAAAGAGGAAATGATTTGAGTGAGTAGAGAGAGGGTGGTGAGAGTAAGGGAGCTTGGAAAAGAGATGAATGTTAAAAAACACTAGGAAAGAATGGGTTTACAATGGCAAAAGGTGAGAGTTAATGAATCAAGGGAATGGGAGATTTTCAGGGAAGCAGTGCTGGCATGTGCAATAGAAGTGTGTGTGTTCAGAAGATGGGAGATGGGCAGATGAGAGAGGGTAGTAAGTGTTGGGATGACAAAGTTGCTAGTGAAGAAAAAAGAGGTGCATAGGTGATACATATAAGGAAGGAGTGCAAATGATTGGGACATGTACAAGACAAAGTGGCAGGAGGGCAAAAGGAAGGCGCAGGAGTTGCTACCATGCTGAAGGATCTATTCAAAAAGTGGGTGGCATCAACATTAGAAAGATTAGTAAAGCAAGAGGTTGACAGACATAGTCACCAAGTATTTTTGACCTGGAATATCAAACACATGAGGAAGAGAGGGAGAAAAGTATGAAATGCACGTTAAAAGATTGCAGGAGTCTATAAGGACTGCCAGAAGTGATATCCATGATTAAGGGTGTTTTGGTCGAGGTGGTGTGCAAAGTGAGAGGGTTAGGGAAAATGATTTGGTAAACAGAGAAGAGGTAGTAAAAGCTTTGCGGAAGATGAAAGCCAGCAAGGCAGCAGGTTTGGATGGTATTGCAGTGGAATTTATTAAAAAAGGGGGTGACTGTATTATTGACTGGTTGGTAAGGTTATTTAATGTATGTATGACTCATGGTGAGGTGCCTGAGGATTGGCAGAATGCGTGCATAGTGCCATTGTACAAAGGCAAAGGGGATAAGAGTGAGTGCTCAAATTACAGAGGTATAAGTTTGTTGAGTATTCCTGGTAAATTATGTGGGAGGGTATTGACTGAGAGGGTGAAGGCATGTACAGAGCATCAGATTGGGGAAGAGCAGTGTGGTTTCAGAAGTGGTAGAGGATGTGTGGATCAGGTGATTGCTTTGAAGAATGTATGTGAGAAATACTTAGAAAAGCAAATGGATTTGTATGTAGCATTTATGGATCTGAAGAAGGCATATGCTAGAGTTGATAGAGATGTTCTATGGAAGGTATTAAGAATATATGGTGTGGCAGGCAAGTTGTTAGAAGCAGTGAAAAGTTTTTATCGAGGATGTAAGGCATGTGTACGTGTAGGAAGAGAGGAAAGTGATTGGTTCTCAGTGAATGTAGGTTTGCGGCAGGGGTGTGTGATGTCTCCATGGTTGTTTAATTTGTGTGTGGATGGGGTTGTTAGGGAGGTAAATGCAAGAGTTTTGGAAAGAGGGGCAAGTATGAAGTCTGTTGGGGATGAGAGAGCTTGGGAAGTGAGTCAGTTGTTGTTCGCTGATGATACAGCACTGGTGGCTGATTCATGTGAGAAACTGCAGAAGCTGGTGACTGAGTTTGGTAAAGTGTGTGAAAGAAGAAAGTTAAGAGTAAATGTGAATAAGAGCAAGGTTATTAGGTACAGTAAGGTTGAGGGTCAAGTCAATTGGGAGGTAAGTTTGAATGGAGAAAAACTGGAGGAAGTAAAGTGTTTTAGATATCTGGGAGTGGATCTGGCAGCAGATGGAACCATGGAAGCGGAAGTGGATCATAGGGTGGGGGAGGGGGCGAAAATCCTGGGAGCCTTGAAGAATGTGTGGAAGTCGAGAGCATTATCTCGGAAAGCAAAAATGGGTATGTTTGAAGGAATAGTGGTTCCAACAATGTTGTATGGTTGCGAGGCGTGGGCTATGGATAGAGTTGTGCGTAGGAGGATGGATGTGCTGGAAATGAGATGTTTGAGGACAATGTGTGGTGTGAGGTGGTTTGATCGAGTAAGTAATGTAAGGGTAAGAGAGTTGTGTGGAAATAAAAAGAGCGTGGTTGAGAGAGCAGAAGAGGGTGTTTTGAAATGGTTTGGGCACATGGAGAGAATGAGTGAGGAAAGATTAACCAAGAGAATATATGTGTCGGAGGTGGAGGGAACGAGGAGAAGAGGGAGACCAAATTGGAGGTGGAAAGATGGAGTGAAAAAGATTTTGTGTGATCGGGGCCTGAACATGCAGGAGGGTGAAAGGAAGGCAAGGAATAGAGTGAATTGGATCGATGTGGTATACTGGGGTTGACGTGCTGTCAGTGGATTGAATCAGGGCATGTGAAGCATCTGGGGTAAACCATGGAAAGCTGTGTAGGTATGTATATTTGCGTGTGTGGACGTATGTATATACATGTGTATGGGGGGGGGTTGGGCCATTTCTTTCGTCTGTTTCCTTGCGCTACCTCGCAATCGCAGGAGACAGCGACAAAGAGAAAAAAAAAAAGAAAAAGAAAAAGGGAATAATAAGTGGTTATAGCTAAGATGTAGAGGGGGTTCCTGTTATTGTTACACTTGAGTTGAAGTCATCAATCCAGGAAAAACTGAGTAAAGCCAAGAATCTTAAAAGTATGGTGGAATTCAGGGGGATATTTATCATGTGTGATAAATCCAATGAAGAGGAGAAAAGCAAAGAATACAGTCAGAAGGCAAAAAACTGGAGACTTCCACACATAGCAAGAGGATGAAGCAGCCCCACTAGAACTGCAAAGATGGCAGGAAAGTAAGATCATAATTTCTTACTGAAAGTAATGAATATAAATGTTGATAATTAATAGTTAATAGTAAAGAAGTGGAATTCAAGAATAAGCTCATGTTATTATTGGAGTTGTGGAATCTATACTCACCAAAGAGATAAGCTCTCATCTGTTCTGTCTCAGCTAGCATAGAAAAGTAAATCAATGTTCAGCAAGAAAGATCATGTGGAAAAAACTGTTGCTTAAATAAAGTAACTTTTCAGGTAAGTTGAACGAAAAGACTTTTATGGGATATTTATTTTTATTCATATATTGATTGAAGTGGGAGTGGGGGCTGGAAGTCCTCCCCTCTCGTTTTAATTTTCCAAAAGAAGGTACAGAGAAGGGGGCCAATTGAGGATATTCCTGTAAAGGCTCAGTCCCCTGTTCTTAACACTACCTTGCTAATGCTGGAAATGGCAAAAAGTATGAAAAAAAGAATATATTGATTGAAATGCACTTGCCTCTGAAAAAAATAGTGAACACAAGTAAAACATGATAACATCAGGTGTGTTTATATGATAGTAAATCTTGTCTTTTCAGCTGTATTTCATGGATAAGTGTAATTCATACATCTGGGGTTTCTCTTGAATCTGTGCACCAAAACTACTTATTTGAAACTGACTTAGTACAGACATTATCTTCATGTCACAAAAGGGAATGATCAAACTTCGAAGAAAAAGGAACACACAAACATTTTGTGATGGTGCTTTATTTTGTTTCTGCAAAACAAATTAATTACTGTATAGTGTTCGTATTGTAACCAATGAGTTTAGGAGGTTCTGCTACTTGAGTTGAGAGCTCATTGGGAAAAGAGAAGTGAAAAGAGAATTCACTGCCTTGAGGGGATACTATGTTTTTTTTGAGTATGCAAGTCTCACCCCACCTTTTCATGGTGACCTCATTCATACACCCTTAGGGGTGGAATCAAAAGGGGAGACATTGCCCAACTCTTTCAAGGCAGTAATTTTTAAAAGCAGACATTTGAGGTGTACTGAAATTTCAATTTTTTTTTTGGATAATCGGAGAGCCTTGCTGCTTGTAGGGAGTTGCCCTCTGTTATTTGCCTGTGAAAGTTTAGGCCTTAAATGCTAAAAATCTGTGCTGGAGTCCATCAGATATGCAAGGGAGGAAAAAGGATAGGCGATTGAGGATGATGGCTCTGAACCTTAATGGGTTGACTGGTTAGAGGAAAGGAGGCGCTTATGGAAATATATAGATGTTATAGTCTGGATTTGCTGGTGATTGGGGAGCCCACATCCTGAGGTAAGGTTTATGGATTGAAATTAGAAATGATGAATGCAAACTGTGGAAAGGCATGGAAGGAGGAGTGGTATGGATGGGAATGAATGAAAGTTGTCAGAGAAGAGGGACAGTAAGGTGTGTAATTTGTGACCACCAAGAGTAAGGGAGGGTGTTACAGAGCATGGGTGGAATGGATCAAGAATAGTGTGGATGAAAGGAAATATTGTTATTATGAAGTATGCATGGGTATGTATATATGTGCCTATGGATATGAAGACTGTGAGGTAAGGATGAAATGAAATTTCTGGAGAAATTTGACTGTCTGTGTAAATGGTTTTGAGAATGAGAGAAAGTTGGTTGTCGTGGGTGGTATTATTACGAAGGTGGGATGCAATGAAGATGTTTGGTAAAGGGGAAGTGCCTAGAGTAAGCGAGAATGGAAATTATCTCGTGGATGTTTATGCTGAGACAGGCCTATTCCTTGCAAACACCTTTCTTCAACACAAAATGATCCAAAGTTATATGTGGATGAGAAGTTATGAAAGAGAACAAAAGTGTTTTTATTTATTATGTAGCAGTGGATGAAAGGTTGTGCTGGATGCTAGAGTTGTGTGAGGATAGTTTGGATATTCTGATCATTTTGAAGTTCATGTGAAGGTGAGGATCATGGGACAGTGCAGGTACAGAAGAGTAGACAGGAAAAAGTGTTGGCAAGCAAGGAGATGAATCAGAAAGAATGAAAGTGCAGTAAATGTTCCTACGTGCTACTTTTACCTAATGTTTCTACCAAATGCTCCTGTCTAATGTTCCTACCTACTACTGAATGTAATATATTAGTTATGAGTATATTTCTTCCCGTAGGTTGGAATGCGCATAATGGTCTTTAACAATCTACCCCAGGAGATGATGATTTTATTGGTTCTCCATGGAGCTGACACACATCGGTTTGTAATGGTGGAGGAATATGGAGTTGTTGACTTTTATCGTCCTCGCACTAAAGCTGGAGACCACCAGCATCTTGTCTCGGTAAGTGATGGTAAAGTAGGTCTCTAGTGCCAAGAGAATTTGCTTATTTATTCCTTATTGTTACTTATTTTGTGTATCACTCACAGTGGCTTCATCTCAAAAACACATACACTCTTCAGTGTAGTTCCCCAAGAAGGAGTTCTTCATCCAACTCTCTTTGGTCTCTTCCTGTATGACCCCCATTACCTCATGCAATCCACTCCATGAAGGTCCTTTCGTATGCAGATGACCTCACAGTCACATTACAACACCCTATCACCACAGTGCTCTTCCAGTAAAAACTCCTCTTTGCATTTAGTAATTTTTCATAAACTTCGTGAATCCATAGCACCTTCCATAAGGCATCTTTGTAAACCATAAATATTTTCTCCAGATCAATAAATATCACATACAAGTCAGTCTCTCCAAGTATTGTTCACTCGCATACACACACTACCTCTCCTTAAATCATGCTGCTACTTCCTAATCAGCTGCTCTTTGCACAACACTGCCCTATCAGTCACCACTGTCTGATATACTTTACGTGGTAGACTGAACAGAAATATGCAATTTTACATTCCAATATAAATATTTCCAGGTTGATGCTGATAGTGCTGTGGAGGTTATTTTTCCTATAGTTGCCACCATTGACCAGGGAGAAATTGAACTAACTGTCTCAGCAATAACTCAAATTGGCAGGGATGAGGAAACGGCATCTCTCACTATTGAGGTTTGTAGAAGATATTATGTTTCGTGTAATGGTGATAAGTTTTGCTATTATTAACATCTGCCCAGATCATCCTTAATTTCTCTTCTCTGGTGTCTGTCCCTTGAGCAAAGAGTTATTCTATGAGGGATACTGGGGTTAATATCCTTCCTATCCTCATGATATTGTTAAGGAAGCTTCATGTTCATTCACCCATTTAATTCAATCCGCAGATCACCAAAGCTATTTGCTCAGTAAATAGGTTTGCTCTCAGTCAGTCAGTGATATCACCAACCCTCCTGCTTCTGACTGTTCAGAGCTCACACAGATACCTAGGGATTGTCATGGACTCACATACCCTTTGCTGCAGTAAGCTGCTAGTTGTTGTTTAGTATCCTTGTCTTGTGTTTTAATAGTTATTTTATTTTGTTGATGTTTATATGATTTTATGTGAGATATTACTTATTATTATCATTATAATTACATAACCCCAGGACCCCTTTCTTTTTAGAGGCAGCTGCAGGTTCAAGGCTTTAATGCGTTCAATAGAAAATAAAAGAAAAAATATGAAGTAGAACGCTGTTAAACACCCTGAAGTAACACACATATTTCTTCCACTATTACTGAATCTACATTACTAACAGTACTACAGTATTCCAAGTATACAGTGTACAGTATTCCAAGGATTCTCTGTCTTTTAGTCCTCAGTTGGTTTTTGATTACTGTTTCATCTCTCACATTTTATTTCTCATGTGTAATTGTTCATTTCTGTTTTTAAAAGAGGTTTACTTTATTGTATAATAATCATGTTATTTGATTTTAGTACTGCACTCTTCTCATTTTTGCTTGAACTTTTCCTATTTGACTCTAGAATTCCAATGGTCGGTCAGGTGGATTTCCGTAACTCATAATCTGTGTAGTAATCGCTCAACTTTGCTTTACAGTCTATATCATTCTCCTTATTTGATTTGTCATGTGTTTTCTGTTTTTACCAGTGCTGATTCATACCTTATCATTGTGATTTTTTGTTAGAAATTTCTTTTAATCATAGTTTAGCCTTTTTTTTTTTTTTTGATTGGCATCTTTAGTGATTTTGATATTTCTCCACCTGCTTTTTGAAGTATATTTGTTCTGTTATCATGTTCTGTGGATTTCATCATGTGGTCTCCATATCTTTTCAGTGTTACTGTATGTCCAACCTCATATCAAAGGTAATTGTCGTTTCCTTTCCTTCCTGTATTTTCATTGTTCTCTGTACCAGCTCTCGAATTATCATCACGTTCTGTTGGTTTAGATGTTTAACCCACACTTCACCTTTTACTTTCACATTTGATCATTATGTAGTGAAAGCATATGTATGGATAAGGCTTTGTGGTACAACAGGGAACCTACATTCATCTTTCCTTTACAAATATGAAATTTGTCATATTTAATGATAGATTTTTGTGTGTGCATTTTTCACATGTTTCCTTATTATAACATCCTCTGGCATCAAAAAGTTCAAAAAGGAGTGCTTTCATATTCTTGTTAGGGTCATTTTACTCACATTTTTCAATTTGTCTGCATCTCCTTCTTGAATAATATCTGCATTTTTTATTGCCTTTTACCCAATTGGCAGAATGCATGCATAGTGCCATTGTACAAAGGCAAAGGGGATAAAGGTGAGTGCTCATATTACAGAGGCATAAGTTTGTTGAGTATTCCAGAGAAATTATATGGGGGGGTATTGACTGAGAGGGTAAAGGCATGTACAGAGTATCAGACTGGGGAAGAGCAGTGTGGTTTCAGAAGTGGTAGGGGATGTGGACCTGGAGAAGGCATATGATAGGGTTGATAGAGATGCTTTGTTGAAGGTATGAAGAATATATGGTGTGGGAGGTAAGTTGTTAGAAGCTGTGAAAAGCTTTTACCAAGGATGTAAGGCATGTGTATGAATGAGAGGAGAAGAAAGTGATTGATTCCCAGTGAATGTTGGTTTTTCTGCAGGGGTGCGTGATTCTCCACGGCTGTTTAATTTGTTTATAGATGGGATGGTTAGGGACGTGAATGCAAGAGTTTTGGAGAGAGGGGCAAGTATGCCATCTGTTGTGGATGAGAAGGCTTTGGAAGTGAGGCAGTTGTTGTTCACTGATGATACAGGGCTGGAGGCTGATTCAGGTGAGAAACTGCAGAGGTTGGTGACTGAGTTTGGTAAAGTGTGTGAAAGAAGAAAGTTGAGAGCATTTGTGAATAAGAGCAAGGTTTTTAGGTTCAGTAGTGTTGAAGGACAAATTAATTGGGAGATAAGTTTGAATAAAGAAAAACTTGGGGAAGTGAAGTGTTTTAGATATCTAGGAGTGGATTTAGCAGTGGATGGAACCATGGAAGCAGAAGTGAGTCACAAGGTGGGGAAGGGGGTGAAGATTTTGGGAGCAATGAAGACTGAGTAGAAGGAGTGAACATTTTCTTGGAGAGCAAAAATGGGTATGTTTGAAGGAATAGTGGTTTCATCAATATTATATGGTTGCAAGGCATGAGCTATAGATAGGCTTGTATGGAGGAGGGTGGATGTGTTGGAAATGAAATGTTTGAGGACAATATGTGGTGTGAGATTGTTTGATTGACTAAGTAATGAAAGGGTAAGATAGATGTGTGGAAATAAACAGTTTGGATAAGAGAGCACAAGGTGTATTGAAATGTTTTGGACATATAGAGAGAATGAGTGAGGAAAGGTTGACAAAGTGGATATATGTGTCAGAGGTGGAGGGAACAAAGAGAAGTGGGAGACCAAATTGGAGGTGGAAGGATGGAGTGAAAAAAGATTTTGAGTGATCAGGGCCTAAACATGCAGGAGGGTGAGAGGTGTGCAAGGAATAGAGTGAATTGGGATGATTTGGTATACTGGCGTTGATGTGCTCTCAGTGGATTGAACCAGGGCATGTGAATTGTCTGGGGCAACCATGGAAAGGTCTGTAGGGCCTGAATATGGATTGGCAGCTGTGGTTTTGGTGCATTACACATGACAGCTAGAAACAGTGTGAATGAATGTGGCCTTGTTTTGTCTGTTTTCGTGGCGCTACCATGCTGAAGCAGGGGGTAGCGATGCTGTTTCCTGTGGGGCAGGGTAGTGCCTGGAATGGATGAAGGCAAGCAAGTATGAGTATATACATGTGTACATATGTATGTCTGTGTATGTGTATATATATATGTATGTATATTTGTATATGTTATGTATATGTGCGTGTATTGGCATTTATGTATGGGCTGTGCTTTGTCCTGGCGTTATCTTGCTGATGCAGGAAACAGCGATCATGTATGATAGATATTAAGTATGATAAACTTTCCTTGAATGCAGTGAACATTTGGTTACAGGCAAAATATCTCTATTCACTGTATACTACATTTTAAATTTCCTAAGGATTCTAGGTAGACAGTTTTCAGATTTTTTGTATGATCTTTGCTTAAGGTTTGCCCACTGTTCCACGTATGGTAATGTTATTTCTATCTATTTTTTTCTTTTAAAACTGTTAACATTAATCTTTCTTCCTGTTTAGTGTCTTAGTTTTCATTTTGCTACCATATTCATATAATTTTATCAGTTTAGTTATTTCAATATCTCTCCTTGAAATTGCTAATGCTATCTATCTATTTATATCTGTGATGCATGTTCCGATTGGAACTCCCTCAAGGGGTGGCCATGGCAATAGAGTCTCCATAACTAAAGAACTCCAGTGCTGCTTCTTAGCCTTTTGTGCCTCACCATTATCAGGCCACTGGCAGAGGTCAACTTTACTGCAGTGTTTGCAGAGGCTCTTACCTAATGTTCCTTATGATTACTTCTCTCTAATGCTCTTGCCTACAACTTTTGCCTAATGCTTCTACCTAATGCTCCTGCCTAATTGTTCCTACCTAATACTATCTACTGCTCCTACCATTTTGCCAAAAGGCAGTGCTAGTGCATAGTGCTCACTGAGGGAAAATCTAGAGTTACAAAGAATGAGCTGTGTGAGTTAAGTGTTCAGGTGTTATGTATGACAAGTAGGGAATGTATGTTTGTAGACAGAATGCCAGTAGTCCACATGTTAGTGAGGCAGAAGGTAAAGAGAGCTACTTGGGTCAGAGGAGTGCAACTTGACAACCACTAAAGTGCTAATGCATCAATGATTATATTACTTATGCTCTCAAGATCTTCTTGAGTTATTTCTTTCCAAGAAGACATAAACTATATATTTTTTATACTCATTGAAATTCCTTCTTCATTGTTAATAGATATATTTGCTTTATGATTATTCAAATAAAATGTGAACAATTTTGTTGGTTCCCTCATGATGGGAGTGATAGGTGATAGGTGGGTATGGTATTCTAGGCCTGTTAAAAGTGTTGATATAATGTTTTGACTGCATGCATCATCAGGCACAAGCATTACAAATACAGATCTAACTCTTGATATTTTCCTTAAAAAGCTACTTTCCCAGTTCCTGACTTTAGTGTTCCTTGGCTTTTGTTCAGAAAGCCAGGAACTTTAGATTCAGATGCCAATATCATGTTTAAGGATCCCATTGATAGTGGCAGGACTCATTCTCTGAGCAGAAGTCATTTAAGTTATCTCAACCTTGAAGGGTCTCTAGCTATTACCAACAGCATTACTCTGCTTGGCTTCCTGTTCTGATATCAGACATATTTCTGAGGTAAGACAAAGCAGACCAACCATCCCACCCACTCAAGGGTGCTGCTGTTGAGGAGATGCACATGACTGACTGAGGAGTTGTGTAAGATGCAATTCAGTTGGTTCACGTCACATGGCATCATATCGTAGTGAGCAACCTGTATGACAGTATTTCTCATGAGGAAAGACAATTCTTGTAGTTCGCTGTGGTTGGCAGTGGTAGTACATACAGTATAATGTAGTATGTTTATTTGACAGTTTTTTGATAATAATTGATGATCCCAGACTTCTGTGTAGCAGTGATATCATCAGTCTAAGGACTCTGAAAAGCCATATGTAAAGGAGAATATTAAGTTTTCAGCCACAATGTTACTGTCCTGTTGTTGACAATGTATTTATCATAAATGAATAGGAACATCTTGTATTTAGATGTTTCTTTGTTACAGCCTGAGGGAGCAACAATAGACCGCCACACTTCCACCTTACTTGACCTCAAGAACCGGGCTGTTGTTTATGAGTATATGGATATCATTGTAGAAGAGTCTTTTGTGATCCCACTGGACATTCGACGACGTTTTGTGGCGGGATCCCCAAGAGGTCATGTTTCGATATGTGGTGATGTTGTTGGACCATCTTTCCCATATGATGTAAGTATTGGTTTGATATACAATATGTGGGAATGTAGTGCAATTTTATTTGTTGTTGCTTATGCATTTTTCGTATAATGAAGAACTGCTCTTCTTTGTTTATGTACTTTAATGTAAACTTAGTTCAAAAAATGTATTTATTTGTTATACTAGGTCACGGTTTCCCGCATCAGTGAGATGGCACCAGGAAACAGATGAAGAACGACCCATCCACTCATATACGCATACATATCAACATATACACATATACGTACATATGCGTACACATACGTAGACATATACATATATACTCATACATATTAATACTCGTTTGCCTTCAATCCATTCCTGGTGCCACCTTGCCCCACAGGAAACATCATCATTGCCCCCATCTTCAGCAAAGTATTGCCAGGAAAACAGACAAAAAGCCACATTTGTTGACACTCAGTATCTAGTTGCCATGTGTAATGCAGTGAAACCACATATCCCATTCCACATCCAGACCCAACAGACCTTTCCATCGTTTACCCTAGATGTTTCACATGCCCTAGTTCAGTACAGTGACAGCCCGTCAGGAAATTTGCAGGGAAGTAGTGCTGATGACTGGGAGAGGTACAAAAGAAAGGGCAAATGAGATTTGGATTGGGTGAGTATCATTAAATTTTAGAAAGAGTGAAAAGATGTTTTGGAAGGAGGTAAATAACGTGTGTAACACTAGCGAACAAATGAGAACATCGGTGCAGGTAGCAAATGGGGAGGTAATATCAAGTAATAATGAAGTGAGATGGAGGTGGAGTGAATATTTTGAAGGTTTGTTGAATGTGTTTGATGATAGAATGGCAGATATAGGGTGTTTTGGTCAGGGTGGTGTGCAAAGTGAGAGGGTCAGGGAGAATGGTTTGGTAAACAGAGAAGGGGTGGTGAAAACTTTATGGAAGATGAAAGCCAGCAAGGCAGCAGGTTTAGATGGTATTGCAATGGAATTCATTAAAAAAGGGGGTGACTGTGTTGTTGATTGGTTGGTAAGGATATTCATTGTATGTATGGATCATGGTGAAGTGCCTGAGAATTGGTGGAATGCTTGCATAGAGCTATTGTACAAAAAGTTTTTACCAAGAATGTGTACGTGTAGGAAGAGAGGAAAGTGATTGGTTCCCAGTGAATGTCGGTTTGCAGTAGGGGTGTGTGATGTCTTGTTTAGTTTGTTTGTGGATGGGGTTGTTAGGGAGGTGAATGCAAGAGTTTTGGAAAGATGGGCAAGTATGCAGTGTGTTGTGGATGAGAGGGCTTGGGAAGTGAGTCAGTTGTTGTTTGCTGATGATACAGGGCTGGTGGCTGATTTGGGTGAGAAACTGCAGAGGTTGGTGACTGAGTTTGGTAAAGTGTGTGAAAGAAGGAAGTTGAGAGTAAATGTGAATAAGAGCAAGGTTATTAGGTTCAGTAAGGTTGAGGGACAAATTAATTGGGATGTAAGTTTGAATGGAGAAAAACTGGAGGAAGTGAAGTGTTTTAGATATCTGGGAGTGGACTTAGCAGCAGATGGAACCATGGAAGCGGGAGTGAGTCACAGGGTTGGGGAGGGGGCAAAGGTTTTGGGAGTGTTGAAGAATGTGCTTAAGGGGAGAACATTATCTCAGAGAGCAAAAATAGGTATGTTTGAAGAAATAGTGGTCCCAACATTGTTATGTAGTTGCGAGGCTTGGGCTATAGATAGGGTTGTGTGGAGGAGGGTGGATGTGTTGGAAATGAAATGTTTGTGGACAATATGTGGTGTGAGGTGGTTTGATTTAGTAAGTAATGAAAGGATAAGAGAGATGTGTGGACTTGAAAAGAGTGTGGTTGCGAGGGTGGAGGAGGGTGTGTTGAAATGGTCTGGACACATGGAGAGAATCAGTGAGAAAAGATTGACAAAGAGGATATATGTGTCAGAGGTGGAATGAACAAGGAGAAGCAGTAGACCTAATTGGAGGTGGAAAGATGGAGTGAAAAAGATTTTGAGCAATCAGGGCCCAAACATACAGGAGGGTGAAAGGCGTGCAAGGAATAGAGTAAATTGGAATGATGTGGTATACTGGGGTCGACGTGCTTTCATTGGATTGAACCAGGGCATGTGAAGCATCTGGGGTAAACCATGGAAAGGTCTGTGGGGCCTGGATACAGAGAGGGAGCTCTGGTTTTTGTGCATTACACATGACAGCTAGAGACTGATCATGAGAGGCAAGTGTTTTGGCAGCAACTGAGTGAGTGAGTCAGCAGCTTTGGTGCAGGAGACCAAGTATTAGAGATAGGTGATTTAAATGCGAAGGTGAGTAATAAGGTAGTTGAGGGTATAATTAGAGTACATGGGGTATTCAGAGTTGTGAATGGAAATGATAAAGAACTTATGGATTTGTGTGCTGAAAAAAGAGTGGGGATTGGGAATACCTGGTTTAAAAATAGAAATATACATAAGTATACATATGTGAGTAGGAGAGATGGTCAAAGGGCATTATTGGATTATGTGTTTATTGTTAAGTGTGTAAAAGAGAGACTTTTGGATGTTAATGTGATGAGAGGGGCAACTGGAGGGATGTCTGACCACTATCTTGTGAAGGCAAAGGTGAAGATTTGTAGGGGATTTCAAGAAAGAGGAGAGAATGTTGGGGAGAAGAGAGTGGTGAGAGTAAGTAAGCTTGGAAAGGAGACTTGTGTGAGGAAGTACCAGAAGAGATTGAGTGTAGAATGGCAAAAGGTGAGAGCAAATGACATGAGGGGAGTGGACGAGGAATGGGATGTATTTAGGGATGCAGTGATGGCTTGCACAAAAGATGCATGTGGGATGAGAAAGCTTTGAGGTGGGCGGATTAGAAATGGTATTGAGTGATGGGATGATGAAGTAAAGTTGTTAGTGAAAGTGAAAGTTTGGATAGTACAAGGAAGGAGTGCAAATGCCAGGGAGATGTATATAAAAAAAAAGATGGCAGGAGGTCAAGAGAAAGGTGCAGGGGTTGAAAAAGAGGTCAGATGAGAGATGGGGTGAGAGAGTATCATTAAATTTTAGGGAGGATGAAAGTATGTTTTGGAAGGAGGTAAATGACGTGCATAAGACTAGAGAACAAATGGGAACATTGGTGAAGGGGGCAAGTGGGGTAGTAATAACAGGTAGTGATGAAGTGAGGTGGAGATGGAGTGAGTATTTTGAAGTTTTGTTGAATGTGTTTGATGATAGAGTGGCAGATATAGGGTGTTTTGGTCAATGTTGTGTGCAGAGTGAGAGGGAAGAGGTAGTGAAATCTTTGTGGAAGATAAAATCTGGCACGGCAATGGGGTTGAATGGTATTGCAGCAGAATTTATTAAGAAAATAGGTGACTGTGTTGTTGATTGGTTGGTAAGGGTATTCACTGTATGTATAGATCATGGTGAAGTGCCTGAGGATTGGCAGAATTGCAAAGGGGATAAAGGTGAGTGGTCAAACTACTAAGGGATAAGTTTGTTGAGTAGTCCTGGGAAATTATATGGGAGGGTATTGATTGAGAGGGTGAAGGCATGTACAGAGCATCAGATTGGGGAAGAGCATTGTGGTTTCAGAAGTGGTAGAGGATGTGTGGATCAGGTGTTTGCTTTGAAGAATGTATGTGAGAATTACTTAGAAAAACAGATGGATTTGTATGTGGCATAGATTGATCTGGAGAAAGCATATGATAGAGTTGATAGAGATGCTTTGTGGAAGGTCTTTAGAGTCTATTGTGTAGGAGGTAAGCTGCTAGAAGCAGTGAAAAGTTTTTATCAAGGATGTAAGGCATGTGTACGAGTATGAAGACAAGAGAGTCATTGGTTCCCAGTAAAAGTTGGTTTGTGGCAGGGGTGTGTAATGTCCCCGTGGTTGTTTAATTTGTTAATGGATGGAGTGGTTAGGGAGGTATAGGAGTTTTGGATAGAGGGGCGAGTATGCAGTCTGTTCGGGATGAGAGGGTTTTAGAAGTGAGTCAGTTGTTTTTCATCAATGATACTGCATTGGTGGCTGATTTGAGTGAGAAAGTGCAGAAGTTGGTGACTGAGTTAAGAAAAGTGTGTGAAAGAAGAAAGCTGAGAGTAAATGTGAATAAGAGCATGGTTATTAGGTTCATCAGGGTTGAGGGAGAAGTTAGTTGGGACATAAGTTTAAATGGGGAAAAACTGGAAGTGAAGTGTTTTAGATACCTTGGAGTGGATTTGGCAGTGAATGGATCCATGAAAGCAGAAGTGAGTCACTGGATGGGGAAGGGGCGAAATTGTGGGGGTGATGAAGATTGTGTGGAAAGAGAGAACATTATCTTGGAGAGCAAAAATGGGTATGTTTGAAAGAATAGTGGTCCCAACAATAATATATGGTTGTGAGGGATGGGCTATAGATGGGGTTGTATATAGGAGGGTGGATGTGTTGGAAAAGAATTGTTTGAGAACAATATGTGGTGTGAGGTGGTTTGATCAAGTAAGTAATGAAAAGGTAAGAGAGATGTGTGGTAATAAAAAGAGTGTGGTTGAGAGAGCCGAAGAGGGTGTGTTGAAGTGGTTTGGACATATACAGAGAATGAGTGAGGAAAGATAGACATAGAGATATATGTGTCAGAGGTGGAGGGAAGAAGGAGAAGCAGGAGACCAAATTGGAGGTGGAAGGATGGAGGGAAAAAGTTTTTGAGCAATCGGTGCCTGAACATGCAGGAGGGTGAGAGGCGTTTGAGGAATAGAGTGAATTGGAATGATGTGGTATACCATGGTCAATGTGCTGTCAGTGGACTGAACCAGGGCATGTGAAATGTCTAGGGTAGACCATGGAAAGGTCTGTGGGGCCTAGATGTGGATAGGGAGGTTTGGTTTTGGTGCATTACACATGACAGTTAGAGACTGAGTGTGAACGTATATGGCCTTTTTTGTCTGTTTTCTTGGCACTACCTTGCTGAAGCAGAGGGTAGCGATGCCAGTTTCCTGTGAGGAGGGGTGGCACCAGAAATGGATGAAGGCAAGCACAAATATAGTACATATGAATACGCATTTACATATAACACAGAATACCCTCCTACAGCAAGGACTCTGACTCAGGATCTTTAAGTGGTAGTTGGGAACGCTAACTGCTCGGCTATGATCTCCCTCAATAGGGAAATGACTGACTGCAAATAATCGAATACCTTTTGTCTCACATCCATGAGCAACTGGGTCTAAACCGGTCAGATCCCATCAGCCTCACATTATCAGTAGGTAACATTTTACAAAACTTTTCTGTCAAACATGATACAGTTACAGTGCATATGAATGCGCTCTTTCATAGAACACATAATGCCCTCCAACAGCAAGGACTCAAACCCGGGACCTTTTCCAAGCAGTTAGCATTCCCAACTCCCATGCAAAGGTCCTGGGTCTAGTCCTTGCTGTTGGAAGGCATTATGTGATCTATGAAAGTGCGCATTCTCATGCACTATATTTGTGTCATATACCTCCATATTTGTCAGTAAGATTCTGTGAAATGCCAGCTACTGGTAATGTGAGCCTGTTGGAATTTGACTGGTCTAGACCCTATTACTCATGGATGTGAGACAAATGTATTCAATTTTGGATAGGGAGATCTGGTTTTAATGCATTATACATGACAATTAGAGAGTGGATGTCAGTTCTCTATCTGTTTCTGACACTACCTGATTAATGCTGGAATTGGGTACCGTGTATGGAAGAAAGAAAAGATATACAAAGCTTTTTTGTCAGGTGAGACAGCATATCCAGTTAGAGCTGAATCATCACACAGAAAGGTATTACACTGTGCACAATAGAAAATTATACCATTGGCTTACTTTCAGGTTCATTGGTAAGTTACAAGTCCAAGTAACTAATTACTTGCACCTGCTCCATCTTATGCTTGCTAAGCAGATAGCACTAAAGATGCTGTCATATATTGGTAGACTTTGATGACATGACAAATTGTTATTGAAAGGTTTTACAGTTTTTTCTTTACCAGTGTTTAGTGTTTTGAAGTAATGATGTGGCCACAATAGTGTTTTATAATTATGTTAGATTTTTCTTATCATCTGTTATCCAACATAAGGTGGAGATAAAAGTTTAGAGCATGTGTATCCTCAGTTCACATTGGCTAAACTTGGAAATTAATTAGTGATTTTTACTGATGAGACCACATAGAAATGATATCCTAACCTTCTGCAGGGTCCTGTTGACTCTCTGCAAATGTTACGCAAGGAGTTAAGAGGCACAGAAGCATCCACTTTCAACTTTGGGGCTAACCTCTGGACCTTGCACTATCTTCGACTGACTAATCAGCTTGACTATGCAGAAGTTAAAGATGTGTTTGATCAACTAAATGTGGAACTGGCAGCCATCATGTATAGATTTAACAGTGAGGGAGCCTTCAAAATGTGGGATACTTCAGGTCCAAGTGTTTGGTAAAGTTTCTTTTGGAATTTTGTTTTAGATGTTGATTTCATTCTATCTTCCACTGTTATAAAGTGGTGCCCTTCTAGGCAGTATGGATGCAGCTTGTCCAGGTACTCAACAGAATAACTGGCTTTTTGTGAATTGTAGGAAAAAATACTTTTTAAATCTTTCATGACTCTTATTCAGTAAAATCTCTTTGCATATCTTCCAACAGGTTTTTGTTTAACCCTTTGATGGCAACTGTTCTCAGTTGGTGTTCTATTAGGAAATGACATATGATGTCAATAGATCTGTTAACTTTTCCCACTTCTTGTTGAATATCCATCTGAATTATCATACTATTAGTGACTACAAAACTCTCTTCTATTGCTAAGAATGTAGAAGAAAATTGTGCTCTTCTCAGTACCCCTCCAACCACCATAAAAAGTGAACAGATATCAACATGCTGGTGGTACAAATGTGGTGACCCTGTTGAAATATGTAGATGGTTGGATATCCTAAGATATTGGGAGAAACACCAATACCAAGGAATTCAGTCAACAACTGACCAGTTGGTCATTTCAAGGCTGTTTGCAATAGAGGAAAAGATCTGAAACTCATTGATCAGTGTGATAAGAGGAAGAAGGACATAAAGATATTTCAAAGAGGAAGGTACTGTAGATTTTCATGTAACTAAGGAGGTGCAAATAAATTCAGGAGTGGATATAAAGCAAAATAATTGTCAAGTCTCTCCTTAAACATATCTTTTGTCCTGCTTTCAACCACTCTAATAGATAAATCATTCCTTGTAGAGAAAGGTCACAATCTTGCATGAGGTAGGTACTAAGAAAGTTTGCAATGTAGCAAAATATTCTGTACTATGACATCCATTTCCATTAAATAGGTTAAGGACCATGAGCCAAAATAACATGAAATATATTCAAAATGTTACATAGATAATGGAAGTAATATGCCAAATAACAACTAAATGTATTCTAAGCAGTGAAAATAACACAGTTTATACAGAAAATGATAGACAGGTACCTGCCTATTTGTCACACCCTCATTTCTTTAGGACTCTGGATTAGGTCAGGTAAGGTTTGTCGTTTATTTGTTCTTACACAGTTCCTAGCTGTCATGTGTAATGCACTGAAACCACAGCTCCCTTTCCACATCCAGGCCCCACAGACCTTTCCATGGTTTACTCCAGACGTTTACATGCCCTGGTCCAATCCATTGACAGCACGTCGACCCCAGTATACCACATCATTCCAGTTCACTCTATTCCTTGCCTGCCTTTCAACCTCCTGTGTGTTCAGGCCCCAATTATTCAAAACTTTTTCACTCCATCCTTCCACCTCCAATTTGGTCTCCTGCTTCTCCTTGTTCCTTCCACCTCTGACACATATATCCTCTTTGTCAATCTTTCCACACTCATTCTCTCCATATGTCCAAACCATTTCAACACTCCCTCTACTGCTCTCTCAACCACACTCTTTTTATTATCACACATCTCTCTGTGAAGCATCTGGGGTAAACCATGGAAAGTTGTGTGGGGCCTGGATGTGGAAAGGGAGCTATGGTTTAGGTGCATTGTTACATGACAGCTAGAGACTGAGTGTGAACGAATGGGGCCTTTCTTGTCTTTTCCTAGCGCTACCTCGCACTCATGAGGGGGGAGGGGGTTGTTATTGCATGTGTGGCGAGGTGGCGATGGGAACAAATAAAGGCAGACAGCATGAATTATGTACATGTGTATATATGTATATGTCTGTGCGTGTATATATATGTGTACATTGAGATGTATAGGTATGTATATTTGCATGTGTGGACGTTTATGTATATACATGTGTATGTGGGCGGGTTGGGACATTCTTTCGTCTGTTTCCTTGCGCTACCTCGCTAATGCGGGAGACAGCGACAAAGCAAAATGAAAATAAAAAAAAATATATATCTCTCTTACCATTTCTTTACCTTCTTGATCAAACCACATCACACCACATATTGTCCTCAAACATTTCATTTCCAACACATCCACCCTCCTTCACACAACCTTATCTATAGGCCATGCCTCGCAATCATATAACATTGTTGGAACCACTATTCCCTCAAACATACCCATTTTTGCTCTCCAAGATAGCACTCTCGCCTTCCACACATTCTTCAGTGCTTCCAGAACCTACACCCCCCCTCCCCCACCCTGTGACTTCTGCTTCCATGGTTCCATCTTCTGCTAAATCCACTCCCAGATATCTAAAATACCTCACTTCCTCTAGTTTTCTCCATTCAAACTTACCTCCCAATTGACTTGTCCCTCAACCCTACTGACCCTAATGACCTTGCTTTTATTCACAGTTACTCTAAACTTTCATCTTTCACACACTTTACCAAACTCAGCCACCCACCTCTGCAGTTTCTCACCTGAATCAGCCACCAGCGCTGTATCATTAGCGAACAACACCTGACTCACTTCTCAAGCCCTCTCATCCACAACAGACTGCATACTTACCCCTCGCTCCAAAACTCTTGCATTCACCTCCCTAACCACCCCATCCATAAACAAATTAAACAACCAAGGAGATATCATGCACCCCCTGCCACAAACCAACATTCACTTGGAACCAGTTACTTTCCTCTCTTCCTACTCCTGCACATGCCTTACATCTTTGATAAAAACTTTTCATTGCTTCTAACAACTTACCTCCCAAACCATATACTCTTAAAACCTTCTACAAGCGTGTAAGAAAGCAAATTCAAGATTGATGCTGGTATAACTGAAAGTGGATATATAGAGATGGGTGATTATTGGTGCTTATGCACCTGGTCATGAGAAGGAAGATCATGAGAGGCAAGTGTTTTGGGAACAGCTGAGTAAGTGTATCAGCAGCTTTGGTGCACGAGACCAGGTATAAGTGATGGGTGATTTAAATGCAAAGGTGAGTAAATGTGGCAGTTGAGGGTACAATTGGTGTACATGGGTTATTCAGAGCTGTGAATGGAAATGGTGGAGCTTATGGATTTGTGTGCTGACTGGTGATTGGGAATACCTCACGTAGAAAGAAAGTTGTTCATAAGTATACGTATGCGAGTAGGAGAGATGGTCAGAGGGCATTATTTAATTATGTGTTAATTGATAGGCATATAAATGAGAGACTTTTGGATGTTAATGTGCTGAGAGGGGCAGCTGGAGGGGTATCTTACCACAATCTTGTGGAGGCTAAGGTGAAGATTTGTAGAGGATGTCAAGGAAGAAGAATGTTGGGGAGAAGAGAGTGATGAGATTAAGTGAGCTTGGAAATGAGACTTGTGTGAGGGAGTACCAGGAGAGAATGAGTTTAGAATGGCAAAAGGTGAGAGCAAATGACATGAGGGGAGCAGGTTAGGAATGGAATATATTCAGGGAAGCAATGATGGCATGTGCAAAAGATACATGTGGCATGAGAAAGGTGGGAGGTTAGCAGATTAGAAAGGGTAGTGAGTGGTGGGATGATGAAGTAAAGTTGTTAGTGAAAGAGAAAAGAGAGGCATTTGAACAATACTTGCAAGGAAGGAATGCACATGACTGAGAGATGTATAAGAGAAAGTAGCAGGAGATCAAGAGGAAGGTGCAAGGGTTAAAAAGAGGGCAAAGGAGAGTTGGGATGTGAGAGTATCATTATCCTTTAGGGTGAATGAAAAGTGTTTTGAAAGGAGGTAAATAATGTGCAAAAGACAAGAAAACAAATGGGAACATCAATGAATGGGGCAGAAGGGGAAGTGATTACAGATGGTGATGAGGTGAGGAGGAGATGGAGTGAGTATTTTGGAGGATTGTTAAATGTGTTTGATGATGGAGTGGTAGATGTAGTGTGTTTTGGTTGGGATGGTATGCAAAGTGCAAGTCTTGGAGAGTGGTTTAGTGAAGGAAGTTGAGGTGGTGAATGCCTTGCAGAAGATGAAATATGGCAATGAGGCTGGAGTGGGTGGTATTCATTAAGAAGGGATGAATGTATTGTTGATTGTTTGGTAAGGATATTCATTGTATGTATGGATCATGAAGTGCCCAAGGATTGGCAAAATGCATGTATAGAGCCATTGTGTAAAGGCAAAGGGGATAAAGGTAAGTGTTCAAACTACAGAGGTATAAATTTGTTGAGTACATCTAGTAAGTTGTATGGATGGGTAATGATTGAGAGGGTGAAGGTATGTACAGAGCATCAGGTTTGGAAGGAATGGTGTAGTTTCAGAAGTGGTAGAGAATGTGTGGGTCAGGTGTTTACTCTAAAGAATGTGTGAAAAATACTTTGCAAAACAGAATGGTTCTAATGTGGCATTTTTGGATCTGGAGAAAGCATGCCATATGATTGAAAAAGATGTTTTTTGGAAGGTTTTAAAGGTATATGGTGTGGAAGGAAAGCTTTTAGAAGCTAAGTTTTTATTAAGGTTGTAAGGCATGTTTATGAGTGGGAAGAGAAGAAAGTGTGTGGTTCCAAGTGATAGTTTATTCTTGGCAGGGATATTTGATGTCATCATGGCAGTTTAATTTGCTTATGGATGAGATGATGAGGCAGGTAAACACAAGGGATGATTAGAGGGATGATTATTCAGTCATTAGAGAATTTGAGGTCTTTGGAAGTTGTTGTTTGTTGATGATACAGCACTGATGGCATATTTTATTGAGAAACTGCAGAAGTTGGTGACTGAGTTTGGAATTGTGTGTGAAGGGTGAAAGGTGGGAATAACTATTTATGAAAGCAAGGTTATTAGGTTTAGCAGGGTTGAGGGACATGTTAGTTGGGCTGAGTTTGAATGGAAAAAAAAATTGCAAGTGAGGTGTTATAGATACCTGGAAGTGGAAATTTCAATGAATGGAACCATGAAAGGGGAAGTGAGTCATAGGGTAGTGAGGCAGCTAAGGTTCTGGGACAGCTGAAGAATGTGTGAAAAGATAGGTTATTGTCTGGGAAGGCAAAAATGGGTATTTTTGAACGTAAGTAGTCCCAACAATGTTGTATGGATGCAACACATAGGCTGTAGGTGTGCAGGAGAGTGGATGTACTGGAAATGAAATGTCTGAGGACAAAATGGGGTGTAGGTTGGTTTGCTCAAGTAAGTAATTAATAGGTAAGAGAGAGAGGTTTGTTGATAAGAAGAGTGTAGTTTAGAGAGCTGAAAAGGGTGTGCTGAAGTTGTTAGGAGATATGGAAAGAATGAGTGAAGAGAGGTTAAAGAGACTTTATGTGTCAGAGGTGGAGGAAACAAGGAGAACTGGGAGAGTAGATTGGAGTTAAAAAGATGGAGTAAAAAAGATTTTGAGTAATTGGGGCCTGAACTTGCAGGAGGGTAAAAGGTGTGCATGGGTTAGAGTGCATTGGGTATGGGCCAGTGAGCTATCAATGGACTGAATCATGGCATGTAAAGAGCTGGGGTAAGTCATGGAAAGGTCTGTGGGGCCTGATTGTGGATAGTGAGTGGTGGTTTTAGTGCATTACATATGACAGGTAGAGAATGGATGTTACCAAATGTAGTCTTCTTGTGTTCTTGGTGCTATCTTGCTAAAGCAGAAAACAGTGATCAAGTATAAAGAGAAGCTGTTGTTGATCATAATGTTATATATGCCAAAATGTTTGCATGTTCATTTGTATTATGCTTGTGGAGTGTCTTGGCCATCCATTCTTACAAACATCAGTAAAGGCTTATTTCTGTATATCCTCATAATTTACAAAAGTAATAGGAAAAGGGGTACTCTAATAAAGATACTGAATCTTAATGGCATCAACTTACAGGTGTGAAAACAATGAAGTTACATAGATGGGATCATAAGCTGTTGTACATGGTACTGGTTGAGTATTTCTTATCCGAAATGCCTGGGACCAGAAGTGTTTTGGATTTTGGAATATTTGCACATGAATAATGAAATACCTTGGGGATGGGACCTAAGTCTAAACACAAAGTCCTTTCATGTTTTATATACACCTTATACACATAGCCTGAAGGTAATTTATGCAATGTTTTTAATAATTCTTTGCATGAAGCAAAGTTCGTGTAGCATTGAACCATCAGAAAGCTAGGGTGTTGCATGTTTGTAGGTGAGGTGTGGTGCATGTTTGTAGGGGAGACGTGATGCATGATAGTAGGTGAGGTGTGGTGCATGTTAGTAGGTGAGGCCTGATGCATATTGGTAGGTGAAGGCTGGTACATGTTTGAAGGTGAGACCTGGTTCATGTTTGTAGGTTAGGCCTGGTCCATGTTTGTAGGTGAGGGCTGGTACATGTTTCTAGGTGAGGCCTGGTCCATGTTTGTAGGTGAGGCCTGGTTCATGTTTGTAGGTGAGGGCTGGTCCATGTTTGTAGGTAAGGCCTGGTCCATGTTTGTAGGTGAGGGCTGGTACATGTTTGTAGGTGAGGCCTGGTCCATGTTTGTAGGTGAGGGCTGGTCCATGTTTGTAGGTGAGGGCTGATACATGTTTGTAGGTAAGGCCTGGTCCATGTTTGTAGGTGAGGGCTGGTACATGTTTGTAGGAGAGGCCTGGTCCATGTTTGTAGGTGAGGGCTGGTACATGTTTGTAGTTGAGGCCTGGCTCATGTTTGTAGGTGAGGGCTGGTCCATGTTTGTAGGTGAGGGCTGGTACATGTTTATAGGTGAGGGTTGGTACATGTTTGTAGGTGAGGACTGGTACATGTTTGTAGGTGAGGGCTGGTACATGTTTGTAGGTGAGGCTTGATACATGTTTGTAGGTGGGGCCTGGTCCATGATTGTAGTAGAGGGCTGGTACATGTTTGTAGGTGAGGGCTGGTCCATGTTTGTAGGTGAGGGCTGGTACTCGTTTGTAGGTGAGGGCTGGTCCATGTTTGTAGGTGAGGCCTGGTCCATGGTTGTAGCTGAGGGCTGGACATGTTTGTAGGTGAGGGCTGTTACATGTTTGTAGGTGAGGGCTGGTACATGTTTGTAGGTGAGGGCTGGTACATGTTTGTAGGTAAGGGCTGGTCCATGTTTTTAGGTGAGGGCTGGTACATGTTTGTAGGTGAGGCGTGGTCCATGTTAGTAGATGAGGGCTGGTCCATGTTTGTAGGTGAGGTCTGATCCATGTTTGTAGGTGAGGCCTGGTACATGTTTGTAAGTGAGGCCTGGTCCATGTTTGTAGGTGAGGGCTGGTCCATGTTTGTTGGTGAGGGCTGGTACATGTTTGTAAGTGAGGCCTGGTACTTGCTTGTAGGTGAGGCCTGGTCCATGTTTGTAGGTAAGGCCTGGTACATGTTTGTAAGTGAGGCCTGGTCCATGTTTGTAGGTGAGGGCTGGTCCATTTTTGTTGGTGAGGGCTGTTACATGTTTGTAGGTGAGGCCTGGTCCATGTTTGTAGGTGACGGCTGGTACTTGTTTGTAGGTGAGGCCTGGTCTATGTTCTGTAGATGAGGGGCTGGTACATGTTAGTAGGTGAGGCCTGGTCCATGTTTTGTAGGTGAGGGCTGGTACATGTTTGTAGTTGAGGCCTGGTTCATGTTTGTAGGTAAGGCCTGGTCCATGTTTGTAGGTGAGGGCTGGTACGTGTTTGTAGGTGAAAGCTGGTACATGTTTGTAGGTGAGGACTGGTACATGTTTGTAGGTGAAGCCTGGTCCATGTTTGTAGGTGAGGGCTGGTCCATGTTTGTAGGTGAGGCTTGGTTCATGTTTGTAGGTAGGGTCTGGTTCATGACTGTAGGTGAGGGTAGTACATGTTTTTAGGTGAGGCCTGGTCCATGTTTGTTGGTGAGGGCTGGTACATGTTTGTAGGTGAGGACTGGTCCATGTTTGTAGGTGAGGGCTGGTCCATGTTTGTAGGTGGGGTCTGGTCCATGTTTGTAGGTGAGGGCTGGTACATGTTTGTAGGTGAGGTCTGGTTCATGTTGGTAGATGAGCCTAGTTCATGTTTGTAGGTGAGGGCCTGGTCCATGTTTGTAGGTGAGGGCTGTTACATGTTTGTAGGTGAGGCCTGGTCCATGTTTCTAGGTGAGGGCTGGTCCATGTTTGTAGGTGAGGGCTGTTACATGTTTGTAGGTGTGGGCTGTTACATGTTTGTAGGTGAGGCCTGGTCCATGTTTGTAGGTGAGGCCTGGTGCTTGTTTGTAGGTGAGGCCTGGTCCATGTTTCTGGGTGAGTGCCGTTACATGTTTGTAGGTGAGGCCTGGTCCTTGTTTGTAGTTAGGGCTGGTAAATGGTTATGGGTGAGGCCTGGTCCATGTTTGTAGGTGAGGGCAGGTACTTGTTTGTAGGTGAGGCCTGGTCCATGTTTGTTGGTGAGGGCTGGTACATGTTTGTAGGTGAGGCCTGGTCCATGTTTGTAGGTGAGGGCTGGTACAAGTTTGTAGGTGAGGGCCAGTACATGTTTGTAGGTGAGGGCTGTTGCATGTTTGTAGGTGAGAGCTGTTACATGTTTGTAGGTGAGGGCTGGCACATGTTTGTAGGTGAAGACTGATACATGTTTGTAGGTGAGGACTGGTCCATGTTTGTAGATGAGGGCTGTTACATGTTTGCAGGTGAGGCCTGGTCCCTGTTTGTAGCTGAGAGCTGGTCCATGTTTGTAGGTGAGGGCCAGTACATGTTTGTAGGTGAGGCCTGGTCCATGTTTGTAGGTGAGGGCTGGTCCATGTTTGTAGGTGAGGCCTGGTACATGTTTCTAAGTGAGGCTTGGTCCATGTTTGTAGGTGAGGGCTGGTCCATGTTTGTAGGTGAGGGTTGGTACATGTTTGTAAGTGAGGCCTGTTACTTGTTTGTAGGTGAGGCCTGGTCCATGTTTGTAGGTGAGGCTTGGTACATGTTTGTAATTGAGGCCTGGTCCATGTTTGTAGGTGAGGGCTGGTCCATGTTTGTTAGTGAGGGCTGTTACATGTTTGTAGGTGAGTCTTGGTCCATGTTTGTAGGTGAGAGCTGGTCCATGTTTGTAGGTGAGGCCTTGTCCTTGTTTGTAGGTGAAGGCTGGTACATGTTTACAGATGAGGCCTGGTCCATGTTTGTAGATGAGGGCTGGTACTTGTTTGTAGGTGAAGGCTGGTCCATGTTTTGTAGGCGAGGGCTGGTACATGTTTGTAGGTGAGGCCTGGTCCATGTTTGTAGGTGAGAGCTGGTACATGTTTGTAGGTGAGGCCTGGTCCATGTTTCTAGGTGAGGGCTGGTACATGTTTTTAGGTGAGGCCTGGTCCATGTTTGTAGGTGAGGCCTGGTCCATGTTTGCAGGTGAGGGCTGATACATGGTTGTAGGTGAGGCTTGGTCCATGTTTGTAGGTGAGGGCTGTTACATGTTTGTAAGTGAGGGCTTGTCCATGTTTGTAGATGAGGGGTGGTACATGTTTGTAGGTGAGGGGTGGTACATGTTTGTAGGCGAGGGCTGGTCCATGTTTGTAGGTGAGGGCTGGTACATGTTTGTAGGTGAAAACTGGTCCATGTTTGTAGGTGAGGGCTGGTCCATGTTTGTAGGTGAGGGCTGGTCCATGTTTGTAGGTGAGGGCTGTTACATGTTTTTAGGTGAGGCCTGGTCCATGTTTGTAGGTGAGGGCTGTTACATGTTTGTAGGTGAGGGCTGTTACATGTTTGTAGGTGAGGACTGGTCCATGTTTGTAGGTGAGGGCTGTTACATGTTTGTAGGTGAGGCCTGGTCCATGTTTGTAGGTGAGGGCTGGTCCATGTTTGTAGGTGAGGGCTGGTACTTGTTTGTAGGTGAGGGCTGTTACATGTTTGTAGGTGAGGTCTGGTCCATGTTTGTAGATGAGGGCTGGTCCATGTTTGTAGGTGAGGGCTGGTACATGTTTGTAGGTGAGGTCTGGTCCATTTTTGTAGGTGAGGGCTTGTCTATGTTTGTAGGTGATGGTTGGTTTATGTTTGTAGGTGAGGGATTGTCCATGTTTGTAGGTGAGGGCTGGTCCATGTTTGTAGGTGAGGGCTGGTCCATGTTTGTAGGTGAGGCCTGGTCCATGTTTGTAGGTGAGGGCTGGTCCATGTTTGTAGGTGAGGGCTGGTCCATGTTTGTAGGTGAGGGCTGTTACATGTTTGTAGGTGAGGGCTGGTACATGTTTGTAGGTGAGAACTGTTACATGTTTGTAGGTTAGGGCTGTTACATGTTTGTAGGTGAGGCCTGGTCCATGTTTGTAGGTGAGGGCTGGTCCATGTTTGTAGGTGAGGGCTGGACCATGTTTGTAGGTGAGGGCTGGTACATGTTTTTAAGTGAGGCCTGGTCCATGTTTGTAGGTGAGGGCTGGTCCATGTTTGTAGGTGAGGGCTGGTCCATGTTTGTAGGTGGGAGCTGGTCCATGTTTGTAGGTGAGTCCTGGTCCATGTTTGTAGGTGAGGGCTGTTACATGTTTGTAAGTGAGGCCTGGTCCATGTTTGTTTGTAGGTGAGGGCTGGTCCATGTTTGTAGGTGAGGCCTGGTACATGTTTGTAGGTGAGGTCTGGTCCATGTTTGTAGGTGAGGGCTGGTCCATGTTTGTTGGTGAGGGCTTGTACATGTTTGTGAGTGAGGCCTGGTACTTGTTTGTAGGTAAGGCCTGGTCCATGTTTTTAGGTGAGGCCTGGTACATGTTTGTAAGTGAGGCCTGGTACATGTTTGTAGGTGAGGGCTGTTCCATATTTGTAGATGAGGGTTGGTCCATGTTTGTAGGTGAGGGCTGGTCCATGTTTGTAGGTGAGGGCTGGTACATGTTTGTAAGTGAGGCCTGGTTAATGTTTGTAGGTGAGGGCTGGTCCATGTTTGTTGGTGTGGGCTGGTACATGTATTTAAGTGAGGCCTGGTACATGTTTGTTGGTAAGGCCTGGTCCATGTTTGTAGATGAGGGCTGGTCCATGTTTGTTGGTGAGGGCTGGTCCATGTTTGTAGGTGAGGGCTGGTCCATGTTTGTTGGTGAGGGCTGGTACATGTACCAGACCTATTAACAATTGAGGAAGAAAACGTAGAAAGAGTAAACCAGTATAAGTATTTGGGCTTTATGATTGATGACCAGTTGAGGGAAGTGTTAATACAGATATGGTGTCAAGGAAATGTAACCAAAGATTACACTTTGTAAGTATCTTGCATAACCTACATGTAGATAAAATGGTCATTAGCTTATTTTACAAATCAATTTTAGAATCAGTTATAAATTTTTCAATCACTGCCTGGTATGGAAAACTTACTTGCAAAGATAAAAAGAAGTTGGGAAGGATTGTTAAGAAAGCAAGAAAACTAGGTGCAGAGACCACATCACTGAATAAGCTGTATCAAAAAGGTACAATGAAACAAGTAGACAGAATGATGAAAGATGTAACACATCTGCTACATAATTGTTACACGTATCTTAAATCTGGTAGAAGGCTAGCTCTGCCCAAGCTGTGCACTGACAGATACAAAAAGTCGTTTGTACCTAAAAGCATTCTGCTTTTCAATCATCTATCATCACTATAACTTCTAGCTTTAAGTTTCATGATAACTGTAGGTGATGGTTCATGATAGGGATGGTGACAAGCTGATATCGCATGTACACAATAGCAAAGTAACATTTTATATGAAATAACCTATGCAATATTTCTTGTTAATATTTTAATGTTTTTTTTTTTTTTTTTTTTTTTTACAACTACTAAGGAGCTCTAAAGCCAAAACGAATTTCATTTTGTATTACATTTTGTATAACAATTTGACGAATAAAGCATCTTATCTTATCTTATCTTATCTTATCTTATATTTTTAAGTGAGGCCTGGTCCATGTTTGTAGGTAAGGCCTGGTCCATGTTTGTAGGTGAGGGCTGGTCCATGTTTGTTGGTGAGGGCTGGTCCATGTTTGTAGGTGAGGGCTGGTCCATGTTTGTTGGTGAGAGCTGGTACATGTTTGTAAATGAGGCCTGGTCCATGTTTGTAGGTGAGGCGTGGTACTTGTTTGTAGGTGAGGCCTGGTGCATGTTTGTAGGTGAGGCCTGGTACATGTTTGTAAGTGAGGGCTGGTCCATGTTTGTAGGTGAAGGCTGGTCCATGTTTGTTGGTGAGGGCTGGTATATGTTTGCAAGTGAGGCCTGGTACTTGTTTGTAGGTAACGTTTGGTCCATGTTTGTAGGTGAGGCCTGGTACATTTTTGTAAGTGAGGGCTGGTACATTTTTGTAGGTGAGGGCTGGTCCATGTTTGTTGGTGAGGGCTGGTACATGTTTGTAGGTGAGGGCTGGTACTTGTTTGTAGGTGAGGCTTGGTCCATGTTTGTAGATGAGGGCTGGTACTTGTTTGTAGGTGAGGCCTGGTCCGTGTTTGTAGGTGAGGGCTGGTACTTGTTTGTAGGTGAGGCCTGGTCCATGTTTGTAGGTGAGGGCTAGTACTTGTTTGTAGGTGAGGCCTGGTCCATGTTTGTTGGTGAGGGCTGGTACATGTTTGTAGGTGAGGCTTAGTCCATGTTTGTAGGTGAGGGCTGGTACTTGTTTGTAGGTGAGGCCTGGTCCATGTTTGTAGGTGAGGGCTGGTACTTGTTTGTAAGTGAGGCCTGGTCCATGTTTGTACATGAGGCCTGGTGCCGCATGTTTGTAAGTGGGTTACAGTACAAGAAGGCCTCCCCAGACAGGTAAGTGTTCCTTAACCAAGAAATTTTTGCAAGTGTCTATTTTCATCAAAACTATTTTTGTAATATGGTATATACAAAGTCTCTTTACATATTGCATTATTTTGTTTTAAACAGGTGCATTGTATATACTTTCACATGTCAGTAGACTTAAGTTAGTTATATGTAAAATGGCTGTAGCCAATCCGTGTAGGGTGAAGGGATGCTTCTCATTGTTGAAACTGGATGACAGAGATATTATACATGGAATGGATATGAAATGTTATGAAAATTTTACTTGAGGTACATTAAACAAAGTGTTTTACTTGTCAGGCTGACGGCATGGACAACACGTATCCTACAGCAGGCTCAGTTCCAAGACTGGGAGAATATGATATACATAGAGCCCAGAATCATCTCCAAGGCCATAGAGTGGCTTGTCAACTGGCAGGACCCCTTTACAGGGGCCTTCAGAGAAACACCTGACTATGAGAAAGTTCCCCTTGACAAGAAGGCTGACCCTGGTGTATGTTTCAGATGATTCATGTTTTATTCTGATATATTCTCATTTTTGCATATGGTGACTAAGTCAAAAAATTCCCAAATTTTTTTGTTTCCCACAAATATACAAGTAGATTTTTTTCTCCAATATTACTTCTTCAAATCAACCACAAGCACTGTTTTGTTTTGATTGTTTCACTTATAGACCTAAACCCTTCAACACTGTACTTCATTATTACACCTGCTTCATGTCTATTGTGACTTTATGTTATTGTATGAACAACTTTAGTTTACTTGTGCCATGAACTCATTTGACTTGCATAGTTAATTCATATTAGAAGTTCCCTTATGGAACTTATACATTCTGTAGTTATTCATCATTTATCTTTAACTTCATCGTAGGACCAGGGGCTAGGAAAAGTGGCAGGGACTAAAGACAAGAACCAAGGACAAGGATCACATACAGGGACTAGGGGCAAGTACCAAGGACTGGGGCCATGTGCAGGGACTAGAGGCATGAACCAAGGCCTGGGGCCATGTGCAGGGATTAGAGGCGTGAACCAAGGACTGGGGCCATGTGCAGAGACTAGAGGCATGAACCAAGGACTGGGGCCATGTGTAGGGACTAGAGGCATGAACCAAGGACTGGGGCCATGTGCAGGGACTATAGGCATGAACCAAGGGCTGGGGTGATGTGCAGGGACTAGAGGCATGAACCAAGGTCTGGGACCATGTGCAGAGACTAGAGGCATGAACCAAGGACTGGGGCCATGTTCAGGGACTAGAGGCATGAACCAAGGGCTGGGGTCATGTGCAGGGACTAGAGGCATGAACCAAGGGCTGGGGCCATGTGTAGGGACTAGAGGCATGAACCAAGGACTGGGGTCATGTGCAGGGACTAGAGGCATGAACCAAGGACTGGGGTCATGTGCAGGGACTAGAGGCATGAACCAAGGGCTGGAGCCATGTGCAGGGACTAGAGGCATGAACCAAGGCCTTGGGCCATGTGCAGGGACTAGAGGCATGAACCAAGGACTAGGGCCATGTGCAAGGACTAAGGGCTAGAACCAAGGGCTGAGGCCTGAGGCAGGGACTTTGGGCCAGGACAAGAAGCTGGGGTCAGAGGCAGGGTCTAAGGGTCAGGACTTCCAGGGTGCTGTGATAGCTGCACTTATTTTCGTGTGCAGGAGAGAGCATGAAGTGAACACCTGAGACTTATGTGTCTATAATATAAGCCTTTGTACTTTTGGAGCCAGGGGTAGGTATAAGGGGTTGGGGACAGGGACTAGGGACCAGGATTAGGGACTGGGGCTAGGATTAGGAACGCAGTGTTAAGGGAAGTCTACTCTACCCTCTCATGTCTTTCACAATAATTATGATTTGGCGCATTTTAAAGACAGGTTTCTCACTTCATCCAAATATCATAAATGCTTTCCCTTTTCACTTCATTTTCCCTTTTATAATCCTTCATGTATTTCAGTTAAGGCTAGGCCTTGATGTGGACTTTTGTCTGTGACTGGAGCCTCCAACGTCAAAGAAATAGAGGGGGTGAGGTGCTAGGTGCCAGTATCAGGGAACAAGGGCCAGGTGTAGGGACTAGGGACCAGGACCAAGGGCTGGGGGCAGGGGCAGGGACTAGGGACCAGGACATGAGGATCAGTGTCCGAAATGGCTGCTCTACCTGCATTATGAGATATATGTATATTATCATTTTAAGAGTTGTCCCACTCATTGTTTCCAGACACTACAGCCTGAATGTTTTCTGTATACAGGAAATTATGGATGGAGATATGTAGGAAACCAGATGGTGCCCTCATTTTATTTCATAATTTTTGTTGCTTTGTCACTATCACAAGGTAAAAGATAAAACCATTAGTAATCATCTTTGTTTTAGACAAAACCACATACAACGATACCACATAACTCACTTGGTATGCTTGAATATTTACAAAGATACCACATAATTCATGTGGTATGCTTGAAAATACTCTAAAAGTACCTCATACACCAAGCAGTGGGTGTGGCATAAGAGTACACAGCACTTGTAAGCAGTGACTCAATAATTTATTTTGAATTTTTGGTTCCACTGTGCAAGGAAAATTATTGCAATTATTTCTGAAAAGTTAAGTAAAAGCTGATATCTCTGCTTGCGTATTCAGCCTTGCACCCAGAATTTTTACATTACACATAGTTAGAAATCTTTGCTTAGGCACCTTTAAGATACCATAAATCTTAAACAGTTATCTCACTGCACATGTGCATCTTTGGATGGCTGATTTAATGCCTTAAGAAAGCATGTAAGTTTCCCTATGCTTTTGAAAATCTAATTTTCTCATATGAAATAAAGAAATGTATTAGAATATGAAAACAACAAAGAAACAGCTAAAATAGAACTCGACTTTCTCCTTGAGAAGTGAAAACTTTTGTGGGAGCATTTTGCTTAGAAACCCCTAAATGCTACACAGCCTGGTGTTAAGGTGTCTCAACTGTTACTGCATTGTTGTATTGTGATATGATACGCTTAGTTCCTTTTTTTTTTTTTTATACTTTGTCGCTGTCTCCTGCGTTTGCGAGGTAGCGCAAGGAAACAGACGAAAGAAATGGCACAACCCCCCCCATACACATGTATATACATACGTCCACACACGCAAATATACATACCTACACAGCTTTCCATGGTTTACCCCAGACGCTTCACATGCCTTGATTCAATCCACTGACAGCACGTCAACCCCGGTATACCACATCGCTCCAATTCACTCTATTCCTTGCCCTCCTTTCACCCTCCTGCATGTTCAGGCCTCGATCACACAAAATCTTTTTCACTCCATCTTTCCACCTCCAATTTGGTCTCCCTCTTCTCCTCGTTCCCTCCACCTCCGACACATATATCCTCTTGGTCAATCTTTCCTCACTCATTCTCTCCATGTGCCCAAACCACTTCAAAACACCCTCTTCTGCTCTCTCAACCACGCTCTTTTTATTTCCACACATCTCTCTTACCCTTACGCTACTCACTCGATCAAACCACCTCACACCACACATTGTCCTCAAACATCTCATTTCCAGCACATCCATCCTCCTGCGCACAACTCTATCCATAGCCCACGCCTCGCAACCATACAACATTGTTGGAACCACTATTCCTTCAAACATACCCATTTTTGCTTTCCGAGATAATGTTCTCGACTTCCACACATTCTTCAAGGCCCCCAGAATTTTCGCCCCCTCCCCCACCCTATGATCCACTTCCGCTTCCATGGTTCCATCCGCTGCCAGATCCACTCCCAGATATCTAAAACACTTCACTTCCTCCAGTTTTTCTCCATTCAAACTCACCTCCCAATTGACTTGACCCTCAACCCTACTGTACCTAATAACCTTGCTCTTATTCACATTTACTCTTAACTTTCTTCTTCCACACACTTTACCAAACTCAGTCACCAGCTTCTGCAGTTTCTCACATGAACCATAAAATACCTTATCTGGATTGCAGACTCTTTATCACTACAGAGCGAATACTTGCTTGTAGTCATCTATGAGTATACTGTGCAGTCTACAGTAACATCCTCCCCACACCATAACTGAAAATCTTGTGTGTAATTGTTGTATAGGGAGGTCTTTGGCATTTTGTGCCACCATTTGTAGATCAACTGAAATTTTATTGCTGGCATGAATATGTGTATTGTAAATCTATGAGGGGGTCCCATTTACTAGGCAATGTAATATATGTGGGGTCTGATTGAAGGTTTTACAAAATCATATGCTTATGGTGATTGATTTTTGCTTGTCTTGTAAAACTAAAACATGCAGCTGAAGTCAGTGAAGAATACATAATGCAACATTGACAGCATGTCACCATTAATAGGCTACAAAGTTCAAAAACTGGAAATAGGCTTATTAACCATTCAGACTTTTTTCTTTTCTGATAAACAGGCATATTGTGTGGTATTGTTTTATTTCCAGCTAGCACTTGTTTTGTACAGACCAAATTTTATAGATAGTTCAGTCATTGTGTATGTTAATAACAAGATGATTCTTGTTACATGCTCCACTTCTGCTTCCTAGTAATATATTAGATTTTGGGTGCAAGTCTCATTTTGCAAAAATTTCTTTGCTGTTGATTCTTTAAGTTAGAGTTATCAATCCAATGCTAGAAATGTCTGTATAGTCCCCTAGATCAATTTTGCTCTGGAGGTCTCAATAATCTTTGTCACAGCTATCATCAGAAAAGCTGTCCCCTGAATCAGGAAAGCCCTTCGAAACATAGTATATTATCTTATATATATCTTTTCACCTCCAATTTGGTCTCCCACTTCTCCTCGTTCCCTCCATCTCCAACACATATATCGTCTTGGTCAATCTTTCTTCACTCATTCTCTCCATGTGCCCAAACCATTTCAAAACACCCTCTTCTGCTCTCTCAACCATGTTCTTTTTATTTCCACACATCTTTCTTACCCTTACGTTACTTACTCGATCAAACTACCTCACACCACACATTGTCCTCAAACATCTCATTTCCAGCACATCCATCCTCCTGCGCACAACTCTATCCATATCCCACGCCTCGCAACCATACAACATTGTTGGAACCACTATTCCTTCAAACATACCCATTTTTGCTTTCCGAGATAATGTTCTCAACTTCCACACATTCTTCAAGGCTCCCAGGATTTTCGCCCCCTCCCCCACCCTATGATCCACTTCCGCTTCCATGGTTCCATCCGCTGCCAGATCCACTCCCAGATTCTAAAACTTTACTTCCTCCAGTTTTTCTCCATTCAAACTTACCTCCCAATTGACTTGACCCTCAACCCTACTGTACCTAATTACCTTGCTCTTATTCACATTTACTCTTAACTTTCTTCTTTCACACACTTTACCAAACTCAGTCACCAGCTTCTGCAGTTTCTCACATGAATCAGCCACCAGTGCTGTATCATCAGCGAACAACAACTGACTCACTTCCCAAGCTCTCTCATCCCCAACAGACTTCATACTTGCCCCTCTTTCCAAAACTCTTGCATTCACCTCCCTAACAACCCCATCCATAAACAAATTAAACAACCATGGAGACATCACACACCCCTGCCGCAAACCTACATTCACTGAGAACCAATCACTTTCCTCTCTTCCTACACGTACATATGCCTTACATCCTCGATTAAAACTTTTCACTGCTTCTAACAACTTTCCTCCCACACCATATATTCTTAATACCTTCCACAGAGCATCTCTATCAACTCTATCATATGCCTTCTCCAGATCCATAAATGCTACATACAAATCCATTTGCTTTTCTAAGTATGTCTCACATACATTCTTCAAAGCAAACACCTGATCCACACATCCTCTACCACTTCTGAAACCACACTGCTCTTCCCCAATCTGATGCTCTGTACATGCCTTCACCCTCTCAATCAATACCTTCCCATATAATTTACCAGTGAGCTTGAGAAGGAGACCTGTGTGAGGAAGTACCAGGAGAGACTGAGTACAGAATGGAAAAAGGTGAGAACAATGGAAGTAAGGGGAGTGGGGGAGGAATGGGATGTATTTAGGGAATCAGTGATGGATTGCGCAAAAGATGCTTGTGGCATGAGAAGAGTGGGAGGTGGGTTGATTAGAAAGGGTAGTGAGTGGTGGGATGAAGAAGTAAGAGTATTAGTGAAAGAGAAGAGAGAGGCATTTGGACGATTTTTGCAGGGAAAAAATGCAATTGAGTGGGAGATGTATAAAAGAAAGAGACAGGAGGTCAAGAGAAAGGTGCAAGAGGTGAAAAAAAGGGCAAATGAGAGTTGGGGTGAGAGAGTATCATTAAATTTTAGGGAGAATAAAAAGATGTTCTGGAAGGAGGTAAATAAAGTGCGTAAGACAAGGGAGCAAATGGGAACTTCAGTGAAGGGCGCAAATGGGGAGGTGATAACAAGTAGTGGTGATGTGAGAAGGAGATGGAGTGAGTATTTTGAAGGTTTGTTGAATGTGTTTGATGACAGAGTGGCAGATATAGGGTGTTTTGGTCGAGGTGGTGTGCAAAGTGAGAGGGTTAGGGAAAATGATTTGGTAAACAGAGAAGAAGTAGTGAAAGCTTTGCGGAAGATGAAAGCCGGCAAGGCAGCAGGTTTGGATGGTATTGCAGTGGAATTTATTAAAAAAGGGGGTGACTGTATTGTTGACTGGTTGGTAAGGTTATTTAATGTATGTATGACTCATGGTGAGGTGCCTGAGGATTGACGGAATGTGTGCATAGTGCCATTGTACAAAGGCAAAGGGGATAAGAGTGAGTGCTCAAATTACAGAGGTATAAGTTTGTTGAGTATTCCTGGTAAATTATATGGGAGGGTATTGATTGAGAGGGTGAAGGCATGTACAGAGCATCAGATTGGGGAAGAGCAGTGTGGTTTCAGAAGTGGTACAGGATGTGTGGATCAGGTGTTTGCTTTGAAGAATGTATGTGAGAAATACTTAGAAAAGCAAATGGATTTGTATGTAGCATTTATGGATCTGGAGAAGGCATATGATAGAGTTGATAGAGATGCTCTGTGGAAGGTATTAAGAATATATGGTGTAGGAGGAAAGTTGTTAGAAGCAGTGAAAAGTTTTTATCGAGGATGTAAGGCATGTGTACGTGTAGGAAGAGAGGAAAGTGATTGGTTCTCAGTGAATGTAGGTTTGCGGCAGGGGTGTGTGATGTCTCCATGGTTGTTTAATTTGTTTATGGATGGGGTTGTTAGGGAGGTAAATGCAAGAGTTTTGGAAAGAGGGGCAAGTATGAAGTCTGTTGGGGATGAGAGAGCTTGGGAAGTGAGTCAGTTGTTGTTCGCTGATGATACAGCGCTGGTGGCTGATTCATGTGAGAAACTGCAGAAGCTGGTGACTGAGTTTGGAAAAGTGTGTGGAAGAAGAAAGTTAAGAGTAAATGTGAATAAGAGCAAGGTTATTAGGTACAGTAGGGTTGAGGGTCAAGTCAATTGGGAGGTGAGTTTGAATGGAGAAAAACTGGAGGAAGTGAAGTGTTTTAGATATCTGGGAGTGGATCTGGCAGCGGATGGAACCATGGAAGCGGAAGTGGATCATAGGGTGGGGGAGGGGGCGAAAATCCTGGGGGCCTTGAAGAATGTGTGGAAGTCGAGAACATTATCTCGGAAAGCAAAAATGGGTATGTTTGAAGGAATAGTGTTTCCAACAATGTTGTATGGTTGCGAGGCGTGGGCTATGGATAGAGTTGTGTGCAGGAGGATGGATGTGCTGGAAATGAGATGTTTGAGGACAATGTGTGGTGTGAGGTGGTTTGATCGAGTGAGTAGCGTAAGGGTAAGAGAGATGTGTGGAAATAAAAAGAGCGTGGTTGAGAGAGCAGAAGAGGGTGTTTTGAAGTGGTTTGGGCACATGGAGAGGATGAGTGAGGAAAGATTGACCAAGAGGATATATGTGTCGGAGGTGGAGGGAACAAGGAGAAGAGGGAGACCAAATTGGAGGTGGAAAGATGGAGTGAAAAAGATTTTGTGTGATCGGGGCCTGAACATGCAGGAGGGTGAAATGAGGGCAAGGAATAGAGTGAATTGGAGCGATGTGGTATACCGGGGTTGACGTGCTGTCAGTGGATTGAAGCAAGGCATGTGAAGCGTCTGGGGTAAACCATGGAAAGCTGTGTAGGTATGTATATTTGCGTGTGTGGACGTATGTATGTGCATGTGTATGGGGGGGGGTTGGGCCATTTCTTTTGTCTGTTTCCTTGCGCTACCTCGCAAACGCGGGAGACAGCGACAAAGTATAATAAATATAAATAAATATAAATAAATATAATTTACCAGGAATACTCAACAAACTTATACCTCTGTAATTTGAGCGCTCACTCTTATCCCCTTTGCCTTTGTACAATGGCACTATGCACGCATTCCACCAATCCTCAGGCACCTCACCATGAGTCATACAAACATTGAATAACCTTACCAACCAGTCAATAATACAGTCACCCCCTTTTTTGATAAATTCCACTGCAATACCATCCAAACCTGCTGCCTTGCCAGCTTTCATCTTCCGCAAAGCTTTTACTACCTCTTCTCTGTTTACCAAATCGTTTTCCCTAACCCTCTCACTTTGCACACCACCTCGACCAAAACACCCTATATCTGCCACTCTATCATCAAACACATTCAACAAACCTTCCAAATACTCACTCCATCTCCTTCTCACATCACCACTACTTGTTATCGCCTCCCCATTTGCGCCCTTCACTGAAGTTCCCATTTGCTCCCTTGTCTTACGCACTTTATTTACCTCCTTCCAGAACATCTTTTTATTCTCCCTAAAATTTAATGATACTCTCTCACCCCAACTCTCATTTGCCCTCTTTTTCACCTCTTGCACCTTTCTCTTGACCTCCTGTCTCTTTCTTTTATACATCTCCCACTCAGTTGCATTTTTTCCCTACAAAAATCATCCAAATGCCTCTCTCTTCTCTTTCACTAATAATCTTACTTCTTCATCCCACCACTCACTACCCTTTCTAATCAACCCACCTCCCACTCTTCTCATGCCACAAGCATCTTTTGCGCAATCCATCACTGATTCCCTAAATACATCCCATTCCTCCCCCGCTCCCCTTACTTCCATTGTTCTCACCTTTTTCCATTCTGTACTCAGTCTCTCCTGGTACTTCCTCACACAAGTCTCCTTCCCAAGCTCACTTACTCTCACCACCCTCTTCACCCCAACATTCACTCTTCTTTTCTGAAAACCCATACAAATCTTCACCTTAGCCTCCACAAGATAATAATCAGACATCCCTCCAGTTGCACCTCTCAGCACATTAACATCCAAATGTCTCTCTTTCGCATGCCTGTCAGTTAACACGTAATCCAATAACGCTCTCTGGCCATCTCTCCTACTTACGTACGTATACTTATGTATATCTCGCTTTTTAAACCAGGTATTCCCAATCACCAGTCCTTATTCAGCACATAAATCTACAAGCTCTTCACCATTTCCATTTACAACACTGAACACCCCATGTATACCAATTATTCCCTCAACTGCCACATTACTCACATATATATATATATATATATATATATATATATATATATATATATATATATATATATATATATATATATTTTTTTTTTTATTTATTTATTATACTTTGTCGCTGTCTCCCGCGTTTGCGAGGTAGCGCAAGGAAACAGACGAAAGAAATGGCCCAACCCCCCCCATACACATGTATATACATACGTCCACACACGCAAATATACATACCTACACAGCCTTCCACGGTTTACCCCATACGCTTCACATGCCCTGCTTCAATCCACTGACAGCACGTCAACCCCGTTATACCACATCACTCCAACTCACTATTCCTTGCCCTCCTTTCACCCTCCTGCATGTTCAGGCCCCGATCACACAAAATCTTTTTCACTCCATCTTTCCACCTCCAATTTGGTCTCCCTCTTCTCCTTGTTCCCTCCACCTCCGACACATATATCCTCTTGGTCAATCTTTCCTCACTCATCCTCTCCATGTGCCCAAACCACTTCAAAACACCCTCTTCTGCTCTCTCAACCACGCTCTTTTTATTTCCATACATCTCTCTTACCCTTACGTTTCTCACTCGATCAAACCACCTCACACCACACATTGTCCTCAAACATCTCATTTCCAGCACATCCATCCTCCTGCGCACAACTCTATCCATAGCCCACGCCTCGCAACCATACAACATTGTTGGAACCACTATTCCTTCAAACATACCCATTTTTGCTTTCCGAGATAATGTTCTCGACTTCCACACATTCTTCAAGGCCCCCAGGATTTTCGCTCCCTCCCCCACCCTATGATCCACTTCCGCTTCCATGGTTCCATCCGCTGCCAGATCCACTCCCAGATATCTAAAACACTTCACTTCCTCCAGTTTTTCTCCATTCAAACTCACCTCCCAATTGACTTGACCCTCAACCCTACTGTACCTAATAACCTTGCTCTTATTCACACACATATATATATATATATATATATATATATATATATATATATATATATATATATATATATATATATATATGTATATATATTTTTTTTTTTTCTTGTTCTATTTTGCTTTGTCGCTGTCTCCCTCGTTTGCGAGGTAACGCAAGGAAACAGACGAAAGAAATGGCCCAACCCACCCCCATATATATATATATTTTTTTTTTTTTTTTTTTTCAAACTATTCGCCATTTCCCGCATTAGCGAGGTAGCGTTAAGAACAGAGGACTGGGCCTTTTTCGGAATATCCTCACCTGGTCCCCCTCTGTTCCTTCTTTTGGAAAAAAAAAAAAAAAAAAAAAAAAAAAAACGAGAGGGGAGGATTTCCAGCCCCCCGCTCCCTCCTCTTTTAGTCGCCTTCTACGACACGCAGGGAATACGTGGGAAGTATTCTTAATCCCCTATCCCCAGGGATAATATATATATATATATATATATATATATATATATATATATATATATATATATATATATATATATATATATATATATATGGGGGATAGGGGATAGGGGAGAAAGAATACTTCCCACGTATTCCCTGCGTGTCGTAGAAGGCGACTAAAAGGGGAGGGAGCGGGTGGCTGGAAATCCTCCCCTTTCTTGTTTTTTTTTAATTTTCCAAAAGAAGGAACAGAGAAGGGGGTCAGGTGAGGATATTCCCTCTAAGGCCCAGTTCTCTGTTCTTAAAGCACCTCGCTATCGCGGGAAATGGCAAATAGTATGAAAAAAAAAAAAATATATATATATATATATTTTTTTTCTTTTTTTTTTGCTTTGTCGCCGTCTCCCGCGTCTGCGAGGTAGCGCAAGGAAACAGACGAAAGAAATGGCCCAACCCTGCCCCCATACACATGTATGTACATACGTCCACACACACAAATATACATACCTACACAGCTTTTCATGGTTTACCCCAGACACTTCACATGCCCTGATTTAATCCACTGACAGCACGTCAACCCCGGTATACCACATCGATCCAATTCACTCTATTCCTTGCCCTCCTTTCACCCTCCTTTCACCATGGAAGCGGAAGTGGATCATAGGGTGGGGGAGGGGGCGAAAATCCTGGGAGCCTTGAAGAATGTGTGGAAGTCGAGAACATTATCTCGGAAAGCAAAAATGGGTATGTTTGAAGGAATAGTGGTTCCAACAATGTTGTATGGTTGCGAGGCGTGGGCTATGGATAGAGTTGTGCGCAGGAGGATGGATGTGCTGGAAATGAGATGTTTGAGGACAATGTGTGGGGTGAGGTGGTTTGATCGAGTAAGTAACGTAAGGGTAAGAGAGATGTGTGGAAATAAAAAGAGCGTGGTTGAGAGAGCAGAAGAGGGTGTTTTGAAATGGTTTGGGCACATGGAGAGAATGAGTGAGGAAAGATTGACCAAGAGAATATATGTGTTGGAGGTGGAGGGAACGAGAAGTGGGAGACCAAATTGGAGGTGGAAAGATGGAGTGAAAAAGATTTTGTGTGATCGGGGCCTGAACATGCAGGAGGGTGAAAGGAAGGCAAGGAATAGAGTGAATTGGATCGATGTGGTATACCGGGGTTGACGCGCTGTCAGTGGATTGAATCAGGGCATGTGAAGCATTTGGGGTAAACCATGGAAAGCTGTGTAGGTATGTATATTTGCGTGTGTGGACGTATGTATATACATGTGTATGGGGGTGGGTTGGGCCATTTCTTTCATCTGTTTCCTTTTTTTTTTTTTCCAAAAGGAGGAACAGAGAAGGTGGCCAGGTGAGGATATTCCCTCAAAGGCCCAGTCCTCTGTTCTTAACGCTACCTCGTAACGCGGGAATTGCTAATAGTATGGGAAAAAAAGATATATATATTTTTTTTTTATATTTTTTTTATTTACTTTGTCGCTGTCTCCCGCGTTTGCGAGGTTTTTTGCAAGAAACAGACGAAAGAAATGGCCCAACCCCCCCCATACACATGTATTTTACATACGTCCACACACGCAATATACATACTACCCAGTTTTCCCTGTTTACCCCCGACGCTTCACATGCCCTGCTTCAATCCACTGACAGCACGTCAACCTGGTTTTCCACTCGCTTCAATTCACTCTATTTCCCTTTCCCCCCTTTCACCCTCCTGCATGTTCAGGCCCCCATCAGTGAATGTTGGGGGAATAAAGGGGTGGTGAGATTTAAGTGAGCTTGGGGGAATGGAGACCTGTGTGGGGAATCCCGGAGAGATGCGTACAGAAGGGAAAAAAGGTTTGAGAACAAGGGAAAGAAGGGGGGGTGGGGGAGGAAGGGGAATGTATTTAGGGAATCAGTGAGGATTGCAAAAAATTGCTTGGGGTTTGGAAAAGGAGTGGGTGGGGGGTTTGATTAGAAAAGGGGTTTAGTAAAGGGGTTTGGGATGAAAAAAGAAAGGGGTATTATTTAAAGAGAAGAAGAGGCATTTGGCGATTTTTGCGGGGGGAAAAATGCAATTGAGTGGGGGGATGTAAAAAAGGAAAGAGACGGAGGCAAGAAAAAGGGTTGGCAAGGGGTTAAAAAAAAGGGCAAATGGGTTTTGGGGGTTTGGGAAAAGGGTAATCTTTAAAATTTTTTGGGGAGAATAAAAAGATGTTCTGGAAGGGGGGTTTAAAAAAAGTGCTTGGGGAAAAGGGGGGAAAATTGGGAATTCAGTAAAGGGGCCCCAAAATGGGGAGGTTTGATAACAAGTAGTGGTAAATTGTGAAAAAGGGAAGGGGAGTGGTTTTTTGAAGGTTTTTTTAAATTGTGTTTGTAAAGGTGGCGATATGGGGTTGTTTGGGTTTCGAGGTGGTTTTGAAAAGTGAGGGGGTTTTTTGGGAAAATGTTTTTGGAAAAAGGGAAAAGGAAGTAGTGAAAGTTTTTGGGGAAAGATGAAACCCGGAAAGGGCCCAGGGGTTTGGATGGTTTTGAGTGGAATTTATTAAAAAAGGGGGGGGGGACGGGTTTTGGTTGACTGGGGTAAGGTTTTTTAAATGTATGTTGACTTTTTATTGGGTAAAGGTTTTGCCCTTTTTTTTTTTTTTTGGTTTTTTTTTTTGGAAAACGGAATGGTGTTTATTTGGCCTTTGTACAAAGGCAAAGGGGATATGAGGGGGAGTGCTCAAATTACGGGAGGTTAATTTTTGTTGAGTATTCCTGGAAAATTTTATGGGGGGGGTTTTGATTGAGAGGGTGAAGGCATGTACGGGGCATCGATTTGGGGAAAGGCAGTGGGGTTTAAGAAGTGGTAAGGATTGTGGATAGGTGTTTGCTTTAAATGAATGTATGTGAGAAAAAATTTGAAAAGCAAATGGATTTGTATGTTAGCATTTAGGATTGGAGAAGGCATTTGATAGAGTTGATAGAGATGCTCTTTTGGGGAAAGGGTTTTTAAAAATTTTTATGGTGTGGGGGGAAAATTGGGTTTGAAGGCAGTGAAAAATTTTTATCGAGGATGTAAGGCATGTGGGACCCTGTAGGAAGAGAGGAAAGTGTTTGGTTCTCGGGAATGGAGGTTTTCGGGAGGGGTGTGGGGTTTGTTGTCTCCATGGTTGTTTAATTTGTTTTGGATGGGGGGTTTTTTAGGGAGGTAAAAAGCAAGAGTTTTTTTAAAGAGGGGGGAAGTAGGGAAACTGTTGGGGATGAGAGAGCTTGGGAATTTAGTCAGTTGTTGTTCGCTGATGATTAACGCTGGTGGGGTGTTATGTTGGGGAAAAAAATGCGAAGTGGTGAATGAGTTTGGAAAGTGTGTGGGAAAAAGAAAGTTAAGGGGTAAATGTGAATAAGAGCAAGGTTATTAGGTTCAGTAGGGGTTTAGGGGCAAATCAAATTTGGGGGGGGGTTTGAATGGGAAAAAAATGGAGGAAATGAAATGTTTTTGGGTTTTCTGGAGTGGATCTGGCCCGCGGATGGGAAAACCCTTGGGAAACGGGAAAAATGGATCATAAGGGGGGGGGGAAAGGGGGGGGGGGGAAAAAAAACGGGGGGTTTTAAGAATTTTTTTTTTTTTTTTTTGGAAGTTTTTTGTTTTTTTTTAACATTTAAACTCGGAAAGCAAAAATGGGTATGTTTGAAGGGAAAAGTGGTTTTCCAAAAATTTTTGTATGGTTTCGAGGGGTGGGGCCCATGGAAAAGAGTTGTGTGCAGGAGGAGGGTTTTGCTGGAAAAAGAGAAGTTTTAGGACAATGTTTGGGTGTGAGGTTTGGGTTTTATTTGAAGTGAGTTTAAGTAAGGGTAAGAGAGATGTTTTTGGAAATAAAAAGGGGCGTGGTTGAGAGAGCAGAAAAAAGGGTGTTTTTTAAGTGGTTTTTTGGGGAATTTGGGGGGTGAGTGGGAAATTTACCAAGGGATATATGTGTCGAAAGGGGGAGGGACAAGGGAAAAGGGAGACCAAATTGGAGGTGGGAAAATGGAAATTTAAAAAGTTTTTGGTGATCGGGGCCCCCGGAAAAATTTCAGGGGGTGAAAGGGGGGCAAGGGAAATTTGGTGAATTTGGGGCGATGTGGTTTTTTCCCGGGGTTGAGTTTTCTGTCGTGGATTGAACAAGGCATTGAAGCGTTGGGGGAAAACCTGGAAAGCTGTGTTGGTATGTTTATTGGTGTTTTGGACGTATGTATTCATGTGTTATGGGGGGGGGTTGGGCCTCATTTTCTTTTGTCTGTTTCCTTGCGCTACCTCGCCAAAACGCGGTGAGGACAGCGCAAAGTATAATAAATATATAATCAAATATAAATAATTATAATTACCAGGGAATACTCAAAAATTATACCTCTGTAATTTGAGCACTCCATCTTATCCCCTTTGCCTTTTGTATCAATGGCAATATGCAAGCATTTTCCACCATTCCTCAGGCACCTCCCATGGAGTCATACAAACATTGAATAACCTTACCAACCAGTCAATATACAAGTCACCATTTTTTTTTGAATAAATTCCACTGCAATACCATCCAAACCTGTGCCTTGCCAGCTTTCAATCTTCCGCAAAGCTTTTACTACCTCTTCTCTGTTTACCAAATCGTTTTCCTAACCCTCTCACTTTGGCACACACCTCGACCAAAACACCCTATATCTGCCACTCTATCATCAAACACATTCAAACAAACCTTCAAAGACTCACTCCATTCTCCTTCTTCACATCACCACTACTTGTTATCGGCCTCCCCATTTGCGCCCTTCTCTGAAGTTCCATTTGCTCCCTTGTCTTACGCACTTTATTTATCTTCCCAGTACATTCTTTATTATTATCCCATAAATTTAATGCTACTCTCTCACCCCAACTATCATTTGCCCTCTTTTTCACTCTTGCACCTTTCTCTTGACCTCCTGTCTCTTTTTTTTACATCGCCCACTCAGTTGCATTTTTTCCCTACAAAAATCATCCAAATGGCCTCTCTTTCTCTTTCACTAATAATCTTACTTCTTAATCCCACCACTCCAACTACCCTTTTAATCAAACCCACCTCCCACTCTTCTCATGCCACAAGATCTTTTTGGACAATCCTTCACGTCTCCTAAATACATCCCTTTTCCTCCCGTCCCCTTACTTCCATTGTTCTCACCTTTTTCCATTCTGTATCAGTCTCTCCTGTACTTCCTCACACATGTCTCCTTCCAAGCTCACTTACTCTCACCACCTCTTCACCCCCACATTCACTCTTCTTTTCTGAAAACCCATACAAATCTTAACCTTAGCCTCACAAGATTAATAATCAGATCATCCATCCAGTTGCACCTTCTCAGCACATTTAAATCCAATTGTCTCTCTTGCATTGCCTGTCTCAAGTTAACAAGTTATTCAATAAACGCTCTGCTGGCCATCTCTCCTACTTAAGTACGTATACTTATGTTATCTCGCTTTTTAAACCAGGTATTCCCAATCACCAGTCCTTATTCAGCACATAAATCTACAAGCTCTTCACCATTTCCATTTACAACACTGAAACACCCCATGTATACCATTATTCCCTCAACTGCCACATTATCACACTATATATATATATATATATAGATAATTATATATATACTATTATATATATATATATATAATATATATTTATTTTTTTTTTTTTTATTTATTCTATTATACTTTGTCGCTGTCTCCAGCGTTTGAGAGGTAGCGCAAGGAAACAGGACGAATAAGAATTGGCCCAAAAACACCCCCCCCATACACATGTATATAAACAGTCCACACAAGCAAATATACATTACCTACACAGCCTTCAGGTTTACCCCATTCGCTTCAATGCCTGCTTCATCCACTGACAGCACGTAAAACCCCGT